>NW_024070213.1:105616638-106069873 GCF_014754425.2 Oryx dammah | reverse complement strand
GGCAGGCAGGTTCTTAACATCTTAACATCTCCTGCACCGGCAGGCAGGTTGTTTACCACTGGTGCTACCTGGAAAGCCCCCATCCCTGATGAGACTTTCACAAAGTTCTTGGTGTCTATAAATGGTGTGTGAAGCATCAGACTTATTTGTACCCATCACTCAGTGGACTGTGCAATTAAGGAGGTACTAAAGGAGGTGAAAGTTAAGAGCTCTCATTTGTTGGATCACCCACGCCATTCATCATGTTTATTCCATTTTATAATTTCAGTCACTTTAGGGAGTACACTGGGAGCAATTTCTGTGTGCTCAGGATAGTTTTAATTAGCAGGAACATCACTGCCTGTCATTTCCTAGGCCCTTAATGTCAGTAAATCTTTTTTTTTTCCAATAAAGGATCTGTTCATCACTTGCCAAAATAGCAGCTAACTCTGTGAAACTGTAGCTCATTTCACTGGAGAGAAACTGCACAATGAGTTGCTCTCAGTTTTGCAGTGGGCTTTCTTAAACATTTTGTCTTATAGATTGATTTTTTAAATATAGTAATTTTAAAGGCATATTTGGAAGAACAGCTCTGATCACTAATAAGCTAAAAAATTTCCTGACTGATATGAAAGAATAAAGCAAGACACAGGCTTCTTTCACTCAGTCCAAGAAAGAATGCAAAGCATGTTTTTATATTTATCTGTGTAAGATAATTTTTTAAAACTTAAATGTTTTGTTGTCCCTCATTGATTAATTCGTTAGCTCTGGATTTGATATAATAATGAAGGTGGATGATTTTAGAATCCTGAACCTTTTAAAACAATGGTTTCTAGTTGCCTCTGCCAAGCAACAAAAGATCATACAGTCAGTCCCTTGGTGTTCTTGGGCTATTGGCTCCAGGACGTCACCGACCAATATCTGCAGATGCTAGAGTCCCTGTAGGGCCTGACTATCCAGGGCTTATCATCCACGGATTTGTTTCAGGTTGAACGTGTTTGGTTGAATCCATGGATGGGGATCCCATGGATATGGTGGACTGACTATACTCCCCTTCATCTTGACGTCAGCATATCCTAGCAGCTGCCAACAGCCCACATTAGAGAAGTGAATGGAAGGGGCAGTGAAACAATTGATAAGTGGTATGAAAGGGCCCTTTGTGGTCAAATATGTGTTTCCTTCACCATCTTCGTCTGCTTCTGCTGATCAGGTATTGATTCATTTATTCAGGCCCTTGTGTTTTGCAGGATGCTAAATGTAGTTCTAATTTCATTAAAAACATTCAGTCTAGACACAGAAGGGAACAAGGGTTTGTGAATTCTCCTGAAAAATTACAAATGTCTAAATCTAGCAGGCTCTTTCATGTTCAGGAATTATACTACAAGCAAAGGAATGGCTGCAAATGTCTTGGATCACACAGAAGTGTTAAAAATATGGAGATGGCTCTTTTCTGTTAACCTGCTGAAGAGGAAGGGCTCTGGACTAATGTACTGGACAGATGCTTCCTAGCAACAACACAGTGAAAGTGTTAGTCGCTCAGTTGTGTCTGACTCTTTGTGACCCCATGGGCTGTGACCCCCCAGGCTCCTCTGTCCGTGGGATTCTTCAGGCAAGAGTACTGGAGTGGGTTGCCATTCTCTTCTCCAGGGGATCTTCCTGACCCAGGGATCAAATCTGGGTCTCCTACATTGCAGGCAGATTCTTTACTGTCCGAGGAGTGTCACTCAAGAATTGCTTCTTGATTTACTCTGGATATAATGAGCACAGAATTTACTAAAACTTTCTTTCATCTCACTGCCTGCTGCTTCTGCCACAGTCACAAGAAAGCATCAGAGTAAAATCACAGCTATGACTGTGGGTCCCTAGATAAAGCAAACATTCTCTTTATAAGCTATTCTAGACTACCGGAAAAATGTCAGGAACCTAGCTTTACTTGTCTCTAAACATTGGATTGGATGAGAGTTTTCTGATTTAGTTCTCTTACCTCTAGCCATGCGACTACCGTGGGCCCATCCCACTGGGCAAAAGGTAATCCCTTTCTCCGAGCTTCTTCTAGAAGTTCGTGCCTGAAGTATACAGCAAGGTTTATTAGTCAGGTAGTATGGGAAAAGATGGCTGTGATTACTTTTAATGACAATATTTGTTAAAAGCCCAAAAATCCTTTATAATCTTTCTATGAGTTAATACAGAATAACAGAATTCTTTCTTCCTTTGAATAATTCATGCAAATCATCCATTGATTTTATTAGAAATGAAACATTGACATCTAAAAATAAATTTCCTAAACACTGATTCTCTGAAATTCAAACATTAAATGTTAATGGACTAAGAAACTGAATTATATTATCAGCAAATGTCTTTATCCCTTAAACAAGAAAGTGGCCCACATATACATATTCCTGCATGCATTACAGGATCTAAATGAAGTTTCTTCCATCTGTCTTGTCTGCTTCTTTTTTATTATTTCAATAGTAGAAAAAAAATGCCTGTTTATAGAGGCAGAAGATCAAGTCAGTAATTTTAGCCCCATTCAAATGATACACTTGATTTTAGTATGCTTTCTGGGTTCAGGTGGCTATCTTAGGAGTTAGTTTTTTGTATAGACTACATTACTTCTCATTTGAAGGGAACTCCGAGGTACATTGACTTCCACCTCTAAAGACAACGTAAGGTATAAAATTCAATAGTATACTTATTTTCATTTACAATCACTATTGGTTTTAATAAAAGCAAAGCATCTTTGTTTCTGATAACAAAAATATGTGAAGAGCCTAGACAAATGCATCTTTAATCACTATCCCTACTACTAACCCTTGACATCCATTTACAAAACCAATTTCAGCTCGTTCATGATTGAAATAACAAGTTTGTGTTTCTTTGCAACTCAAACTGATATATACCTGGCCAGGACTATATTGGAAAATATATTCTCTATTCCTTAGATACATTGATCTTACACACTCATTTTATACATATTGTTTTATTTTTAATGTGTGTCTTTCATGCTTAGGAACTCCGAAATGAAGCATTTGATTATTTCCTGCTATCAATTGATTAATTGCTTATTGAGGTGGACTATAACATGTTAGAATATATAATAAAGATGTCTTCTAACACAAAAGCTTTCCATGTCTGTGATAGATGCTACCACAAAATGCAGCAAACAATTAAGGAGGCAAAACAAAGATTAAAGTTAATAGTAGCTGAAGAGACACGTAAATCAACTGCTTTTTCACTTCATGGGGTAGTAAAGAAAATGCGCGTAAGCTATTCAGCACCTGGGAAGGTGAACAGCGGTGAACAGCGACACTGGCACCCTGACTCCAAAGTCAAACTAGAGCAGTGGTTTGCTCTCCTCTCAGCCATCCCCTCAGGCTTTCCAATGACATTCCTGCACTGAGAACCAGGCTTTTTGAATAGCCTAGTCTCACTGTGATAGACATATTGAATAGATCTGAGTTGAAGGGTTAAACAACAAACCACCAGGTAATTATCGAGCACTTATTGTGAGCTGAGCCCTGAGACTCACACAGACAAGCACCCAGTTTTACAGGAGATCCCTGGTTAAACAGAAAAAGCAAATACATGAAACTGTTTAAAAACATAGTATAATTCACAAATAGATGTTAACCTTGATGAAGCACATTCTGAGTGTGATGTTTTGGAGAAGGGGTTAATATTCATAGCAATGGAAATGAGCAGTGGAGACTTTAGAGCAACTGAGCTGACTTTGAAGGGCTGGTGGAAAGGAAGTAGGGATGACATTCCAAGCATGACGAGCAGTAAGGGTGGAGGGGCAGAGGCAGGACTGAACACAGGTCTCATGCAAGAAAATTCAGGGTAGGTTTCCACAGAGCCCAGGAGCATTATCAAGAGTTGCAACGCTATATTCATTATGGGGGAAAACACTTCGCTTATGTGACAGGTGAGTAGCATTAAAGGGGAAGAAACAAATACACATTTACGACTGGTTTTTGCTACAGTTAGCAAAAAAAAAAAAAAAAAAAAAAGGCAAGTCAATATGCACTCATCACCTAGAAAGCACGTAACATTTTCACAAGGAAATTACATAAATTGTACATAAGCCATTTTCGAAAAGTAGAACATTCCAATTGTGAAACTTCTAAAGAGTTCCCTAATTTAAAAAGCGCACCAGAGGAACTGGAGGGATCCTGTTAAAAGTTAAGTCAGATAATGTAACTTCTCTGCTCATAACTTTCCAATTACTATTTGCCTCACTGAGAATAAAAGCTAAAGCAGCTGTTAGGATCCACTCTACCCTCTGTTCTCTGACTCAACTCCCATCTCAGCAAGCAACACTGGTTTCCTTGTTGTTCCCTGGACACAGCGCAGACCTTTTTCTGCCTCAGGACCTTTGCATCTGCTGTTGCCTCATTTTGAATGCTTGTCTCCTCTATCCTCACATGCCTTACTCTGTATACTTTAAAATCTTTACTCAAATGTCACTTTCTCTCTGAACGTCTCTTCCCCTCTTTCCCATAATACCAAGCAGACATTCCGTATCCCCATTCCTTGCCTTATTTTTTCCCACATCACGTATCTTCTAACATAACGTATCATTTATGTCTCAACCTGTCATCTCATGAAAGAAAATAAGCTCAAGGGGGACCAATGCTTCAAGGACATACTCTGTTCAGAGGTGCATCTGAAGCATCCAGAACAAAGACAGGCACCAAAGAAGTGTTTTGTAAACAGTAGTGAATGTTGAACATGTCAGCCCGTACTTGTTTGCAGTTAGTTGCTTCTTGTTTCAATAAATTACATCTCATAATATATTTTTAGTATATTTTTTTCCAGTTATTTTATGAGAACAGCACCCATTCCGGATGATTCTAAGAGTTTGATCTGGTTTGTTATCCCTGATAGGAATTTGATTAAGAGGCAATCCAATGAGCTCAAGTGATCCTATTCTCCTTTTGAACAGAAATTTATCATACAGTTGTCTGAGAAATCATTGGACATTTTATCCCATGGAAAATTTTTCTTTGTGCTTTGTTATGTTTAAATCACAAACACAACAGCTTTAGTAAGAGTATGCAAATGTCATGGGGAGCTTGTAATTTCCTTGGTTCTGTCTCACCGCAAAGATTTGAAACAGCAGACCAGCGTCACAGCTTGATTACAGCTCAGAGTTTTAGTCTTCAAGCAAAGGAACATACACCCTCGTGGCATGAGGGCAGGCTGACCCTAGAGGAAAGTCAAAGAGAAGACAGGCGAGAGGCCCAATTTTGGCTCTTTTTAAGTGTTTTTTCTCTTCCCCCTGAGCCTGCCCTATGTAAACTGGGCTAGCCAGAGGGCTGTTTTTTTTTTTCACCTGAGGTTCTCACTCCAGTCCTTGGACCTTCCTTTGTTCTATTTTCAAGGGTTTTTCCCTACTTTGCCTTTTAGCCACTGCCATTCTGGACTCCTTTTTTCCTATTCTAACTACCTAACACAAAGATAATGAGATAAGGGTCCGGCGGATTCTGCCCTTTGGCCCTTAGCTGGCAGGGCTAAATCCCAATAGAGGCCTCTGAACTGATACATTTGGAGCTGTGAGACACAGGCCAGACTGGAGCGGATGCCTGGCTTTTACCTAGGACTGTGTGCTGCATGATGTTAATCCAGATCTGCTTTTCCTTATCCCAAGGGCGGTATTAATTATGTAAAGCAATGCACTGAAATTCTCAAAGCAATATTTCATTTAATTTTTCTCTATTAAAAAAAATCTACATCATATGGAAATTCTTTAAGTGACATATATCTGGACACACCGGCTTGGGAGAGAGGCGTGCTTAGGAAAACGAAGCAATATGGTTACTGCTGAAATTCTTGGAAATCACTGAGTTTAATATATGGTGATCTCCTGAGAGATTATTAAGGGTGACTATAGCATTAATTGCATGAAGGCGTGCTTGTGATCATCAGATATTTTGAAGATACTTTTAGAGAAATAGTGACGTGCACTATTAGGAAATACTAAATTTTAAAAAAAGTGATTTGGGATAAACAGGCATTTTGGATACACCGGTGTTCTCTGCTTTTGTCCTTCTTCCTTCCTTCCTTCCTCCCTTGCTCCCTCCCTTCCATCTCTCTCTCTCTCTGTTCCTTTGTTTCCTTCTTTCTGTCTGCCTTCCTTCTTCCTTTCTCTCTTTTAGATAATCTAATATCTCAAATCACTTACATTTATCCATCACTATAAACATGGGCACCCATGACGTGAAGTGAAGTGGCTCAGTCGTGCCCGACTCTTTGTGACCCCGTGGACTGTAGCCCACCAGGCTCCTCCATCCATGGGATTCTCCAGGCAAGAGAATTGGAGTGGGTTGCTATTTCCTTCTCCAGGAGATCTTCCCCACCCAGGGATCGAACCTGGGTCTCCTGCAATGTAGGCAGATGATTTACCGTCTGAGCCACCAGGAAATATGGGCACCCATATTTGTTTTAAATTTTAGAACAGATTTTAGAGGACAGTCAGTAGCACTTCCTTCTACAGGAAGTTTCAGGTACAAGACTGTCATTTCCTGTGTGGAAACAAAGTACTCATTGTAAAGGGTCAGTTTTGAATCAGAAAAACTTCTGAGTGTGGAGTCTTTTCAGCAAACACATTCTTGTCTGCAATAAAGAATGCCATTAGATTTCCCCAAAGGCCTCAGACTCTCTTGAGAAGGGTGTCAGTGAGTTACTGTCAATGGAATGTGGCATGTCGAGAAGGCCCAGCATGTGGGGAACACTCAGGTGTGTGAATAATTGGCAAGTTCACAAGGAAACGTGCAGAGGGCAGCCTGCACTTGCCACACACCTGATCCGAAGACAGGAGCAAACCGTGGGGACCCTAGTGATATCTACCACCAAGGACATCTAGATAGAGGGCTGGAAATGTCTAAAAAATGTAAATCCATCAAGAGCATTTTCTGGGCTTGTAGTTCCTAAATCCTAATCCAGCCTAATTTAAGCAAGTATGGTTTTGCTTGAATGATTCCATCCAAACAGTAATGTCTGGTTCCTCCTTTATAGGTTTTATATCTTCAGCTGTTTCAGTTGTGACCTCATAGGTAGAGTATGTTTGCATTTCTTTGCTTTGTGTCTTTCATACTAAATGATAGCCGTATGCTTTTCTGTCTTGTCTTCCCACTGTGTCTTGTTTTTCAAGACACAACAAAAACGCTTTCTCTCTGAAACCATCCTACCCTGGACCTGGAGGCAATATTTAGTACTTATGTTTTTAGGCCCCTCAGTACCAAGCAATTTTCCCTAGAATATCTTTAACATTTTGCTGAGTCAGAAATTTTGTTAGTTTTATTTTCTTGTTTTGAGGTCAAAACCTCACCACATAGTAGGTCTATAAGAATCTACTGAGTGACTGCCGACCCTAGTCCCAGGGCATCCACAGTCCCTGATCTCATGCTCTTAGAGTTTGGGAGAACATCTTGTAAATCAACAAATTCACTAAGGCGTTACACGCTGAGAAATGAAATTCATTATTCAAAAATTCACAACCCTGGGGGCAGTGAGGTCTCCTTCTGCATATTTTTCCCAATGTGGATGATTCATTGCTGTCAGTGAAAAGAGACTGTATTCTCGGACCACTTAGCCTCGGAGGCTATTTTGGAACTGCCAATTTGCGATATGACTATCTAAATACTACATGGTACTGCTTCCTCTGTCACTCAGGCTGGCCATTTCAGTCACCTTCCATTTAAGGCCTGTCTATTCCCACTCTTTACCTCCTATTTTGTCTTCTTTTACTTTCTGTTTTCACTGCCACTATTCTTTTTTCTCAGGCTTGCAATTGCCTTACTCTCCAGGCTTCTTACCCTTGCAGTACATTGCCATGAAAAATAAATCTGTAAGAGCAGATACAATGAACTCTGAGGTGGGAATGCTTGGGCTGGATTCCTGGGGCCCTCCTTCTTAGCTGTGCATCTACAGACAAGTCACTTTACCTTTTTGTAGCTCAGTTTCCTCATGTGTAAGATGAAGTTGATAACAATACCTATCTCAGAGGGTTGGTATGAGAGTTAAACAAGAAAATATATTCAATGTGATGACAACCATAACTTGTACAAAAGAAACAGCCAATAAATGTGAGCTATTTATTACTGAAGTGTCCTCTGAAAATCCATCAATAGCTCCTCAAATGCCTACAACACAATCATCAACTTGGATTACAAAGACTAAACCTGTTTTAATCTTGATCTTCCTTTCTAATAATCTTCCCTGACTTCTAAATAGACCTGGAAACTTACATTGCCAAATAATTTGAACATGAATAATTCCATCTTTGCAAGTACCATTTTCCAGCAATAGTAACTTGCTTCTCGTCTTTGATGATCAAGATCTTGAGTGCTCGCTAAGTTGCTTCAGTCATGTCTGACTCTTTGTGATTGTAGCCCGCCAGGCTCCTCTGTCCATGGGATGCTCCAGGCAAGAATATTGGAGTGGGTTGCCATTTCCTTCTCCAGGGGATCTTCCCGACCCAGGGATTGAACCCAGGTCTCATGCCTCAGAGGCAGATTCTCTACCATCTGAGCTATCAGAGAAGCTCTGGGACACCTAAATCATAAAACATCCTCTTATTTTTGATCATCCCAGATCCCACAATGACTCTTTTATCCTTCAAACTCTGGAAATTCATAGCGTGAGCATCACTCGTAAAGACTGTTTCCTTCCTGCCTGAATGTGAGTTCAGTCATGTCCAGCTCTTTGTGACCCCATGGACTCTACCCTGGCAGGCCACTCTGTCCATGGAACTTCCCAGGCAAGAATACTGGAAGCGGCTGCTATTTCCTACTCCAAGGGATCTTCCTGACACAGGGACTGAACTGTGTTTCTTGTGTCTCCTTCATTGACAGGCAGATTTTTTTTTTTTTTACCACTGTGCCACTTAGGAAGCCCATTAATGGCACCAAATGCATAAGCTTCATCTCCCTCCCAAGACTAACATTCAGAAGTAAGAGTTTACTCTTCTACTACACCATGTGTCTTTGCTTGATCTAGCCAAGAATATCTTTTGAGAGATTGCTGTCTCGTAATCTATGAAATTCTCAGTTATGACAACCATCCAGGATCCTTGATCAAAGGTTGACTTTTAAGTATTCTATGTTTTTGTTAAGATCCAATTACTTATAACATCTTAATAAGAAGTAAGAATTTTGCTTATCAGTTACACAGGTTGGCTGCAGAAAGAGATTAAAATGTCCTCTCTAAAATTAAATATGATACTTTGTAAATTGATTGGCTACTACCAAAGCTTTTGTTCAAACTCATTTGTAGATCATGGCAGTGAACTCCCAGTCTGCCTCTCCGGTGGTATTCCCCATGTCTCATCCTTGTTCCAACTTCCAGAAAGACCTTTCTAAACACAAATATTTTTGTAAGGGCTGCCTGCTTTAAAAACTTCAAAGGGGGAGGGAAGTTTTTAAAGCAGGCAACTGAAAATAAGCTTCCCAGGTGGCACAGTGGTAAAGAATCCACCTGCCAATGCAGGAGATATAAGAGATGCAGGTTCGATCCCTGAATCAGGAAGATCCCCTGGAGGAGGAAATGACAACCCATGCCAGTCTTCTTGCCTGGAGAATCCCATGGACAGAGGAGTCTGGTGGGCTACAGCCCATGGGGTCACCAAGAGTTGCAGATGACTGAGCACACACACAGAACTGAAAATAAAGGTAATATATCTTGGCACAACTAAAGAGACCCTTGGTGAAATGGCCCTTGGATTTCTCCCAGCTTCTTTCGCTCAATCAATACTGCAGTGCTTGCTATGTCCCAAATACCTCATTCTATTTTTTTATCCTCCATGACTTTGTATATGCCTTTATCTTCTGCCTGGGACATCCTTCTTTGCATTATAATTGTGGCAAAGTCACACTTATCTTTCTGACTCAGTTTAAACTTTATCCTTCCTGTTAAGATTCCAAGACCTTTCCCAGGCAAAATTGATTTTCTCTTCTACACAAATATTATAACTTGCATACATTCTAGTTATTGTACTTGCTATATTTCTCATTTATGATTTAATATTGTACTTAAATGTAATTAAAATGTATTACAATTGACTACAGTGAGTAATTGAATCTATTGTACTTTCTTGTTTATATAAACCACTTCATATTCTGAGATAAAATATCATGGTTTGAAAAATTAAAGTTTCTCTATGCAGATGAATTAGGCTTTGGATATTGGATAATCATTGCTGACATGCATTTACCACTTACTCTGTGATAGTAAGTGACAGTGTGAAGCACTATCCTTGCGTGCTTTATATGTATAAGTCATTGAATCTTCACAGCCATCCAATAAGATCCATGCTGATACATATTTGCAGATGAGGACACTGAAGATGACACCACTTGGAACACAGAGTCAGTGAGCCAGAGCCAGAATGTGAGCACCAAGAACCTGGTTAGAGTCAGCCTCTTACCCGCCACGTCATCCTTTAGCTGACTAACCTCTCTGAACTTCTCACAATCGTGAAAGGAGGATGGGAGTAACCACGTCTTGGTTAAAACGAAAGGCAGTGGTACTCTCCCACCTTCATTTCTCCGCTCATTGATCATTCGCATTAATCTGACTTCTGGTAACACAGATCGTCTTTACCACCTTCACCATCACACACTTCAGTCCCCAGCACTATAAGACGAAAAAGGAACCTTCTTTTTCTTGCTGTTTCCTATTAAAAACAGGTTCTGAATCTTGGCCAGAGGAAGGAAGTTAGCCCCATTTATAGAATCAGGGTGGAAAAGCTGAATTTGTAATTTGTTTCAGTTTAATTTTGCATTATTGTAATGCAAAGTAATTCTCTGGTTGAAAAATTTATCTTTAGGGTTTATTTATTTACTGTGGCACACAGCAAGTACTTACTTATTGATATAACCAGGAGAAATAAATGACTTGATAAGAACCAAGAATGAAATGTAAGTCAAAATAATTTGACAGTTGAACCTACTTCTTTATAGTACAGAGAATAAATCTTCTACACATAGTTCTAAAAGCAAATTTACATAACTTCACACTATTATTAATTATAAAATGTACCCTATTCCTATAAATTTCAACAGTGAAGAGGGTGAATAAAACATGATCTCTTTGAATTTCAACCAGACAATGGGTTATAATGCCATTATTCAGAAATCTATATCTATTGACCAATTCTGTGAGAATCAAAAGTACAAAAAACTGTTTCAAATTCTGGTCAGTGAATATGAAGGAAATATAGCACCACGTCAATTTTTTTAAACATATGTAAGTTGAATATATATATATTAATTAACATAATTTTTCTAAACAGAAATATATTACAAATCCCAGTCAACTGCTTCAGACATTGCTTACCTAAATACACCCATTTAGCTCCATAAAATTAAGAGCTTCAAATCCAACATTAACAAGGTTGACTTGATTTCGGAGGCGCAGCATGCTGTGATTCTGTATGTGGGTGAGTGCAAGTGTATGTGTAGGTCTATTCTGTTGTGGCACATTTTCACATGTAGTACATATGAAAGTCCATTGCACATTCACGTAGCACTTTATTTAGACCCTCAGATACATGCTACATTGCTTGGAACTGAAATCATTTGAATACATAAATCCTAAGTTCATTCATGTTGAAACCTTCTTTTTTTTTTTTTTTTTTTTCCTGCAAGCTACTTGAAATGGAGAGCACAGCCTCAGGAAAGAAATATATTTGTGAATTTGAGTTGGGATTTACATAATTTCACTCCTCATTTTATTTTGAATTTAATTACTTTCAAAACCATTAACAAGGTATAAACACACACATGCATGCGCAAATGCGGTGGAGCAGTGCAATTACTCATGCTGTTATTGAAAGCTAGAGGGGCTTGTATCTCTTTCCAGTAAACAATTTCACTTTTGCAATACACTGTGGTCTGTTCTCCCCAGCCCCTTCCTGATTGTTAAATAGGAACTTATTGGAGAGACATTGGTAAGTTTTCAGGTTTATTTGGAGGCCATTTAGACTAGATTGCTTTGGTGCTTCATATAATTTTGAGTCCTCTTTAAATTAGATTTGAAGTTTATAGTTCTAAGCTTCTGAGATTATTTTTTTCTCATACTCTTGTGAGTATTAGGAAGAAAGTACAGATAATATGTCATTCACTCAAAGGTATGCAGAAAACACATGCAGCTTAAAGTCTTGTCTTCTGTTCCTAATTCAATATTCTTTCTACCTCAAATCTTCCCACATCTATACTATATTCATACTGTCTTCTCTTGACATTTAACTTCCCAAGCTTCCTTTTAGTAATTGGACCAAGGAAATGATTTTGAGGTCTTAAAATGTTTAAATTCTAGGAGCATGCGCAAGGCAAGAAATTAAATTTTAGAATTAAGGTAATTATATCAGTTTCTTAAAGTCCACAGATATTGATGTATTATGAATTTATTATTTTTCAATATTTCACTCAAAAACAAAAGGGAGAATAAAGTTTTATTTCTTGGCATTATTTTCCTCATGAAACTTAAAATCATTAGAAAACAGAAGGCCACTATTACATGATGACATGTAAATAACTCTTTAAAATCCAGTGTCAGAGTTTTGAATATTTTTTAAAAGTAAGGTCTTACAACTCGCATTTGGCCAATGTAGTTGAATAGTACTCCAATCACAGCTTGCCTTGCATTTTCAAGAACACTTCCTAGAGCTTTCTCTAATATCATAAATTATCCCAATTTAAGAAAATACTGCATTGTTAAATCATTAGTAGTAGTAATTATATCTTAGAGTAGGAAAAATATAATAAATGTAAACCAAACTAATAAACAAAGCATATGACCTTGTATTGGTATATAAAATATTCATATTGCCAATTAGTGACACTTTCCATAGCTTCCTGAAAAATTGTATCTCATTGGAGCCGTTTTATTTGCTCCCTCAAAATGTTTTGCTTAAAGTGTAAAAATCAATACCTCTCTCCATCTAAAGTGCTTTATAGCTCATTGTGTTGTCCATGTGGGCATTTATAGAAATGTAATACTTTATATTATGCATAAACTGAAGTCTACTTGGTTTTAGAAATAAATAACATATTCTAAATTTAGTTCAAAAAGCAGGATTTGAAATTTGGAACAGTAATCTTAGTAATACACCTTTCAACGCTTTAAGAATTAACTCGTAGTATAGGAAGCAGGGGAAAGAACACACAAGACCAAAGGGTTCAGAAAAAACCAAGGATTACTTTGGAATCTAAACGTATATAAGTTCTACGGGGGAGATTCAACATTTAACCCTCTTCATCGAAGGGCAGTTCTAGTAACTGACAAATAAATTTATCTCTTGAATATAATGCTAGTGGAGAATCACAAAGCACTTTGAAACACACAGGCAGAGTCAGCCATGCAGCACAGTCAAAAATACCCAAGTGACCTGCAGCTATTACTTAAGCCTCACTGAATGTCACACTAACCCCTAGAGAGTGACTTAAGAACTAGGGAAAATGTCATCTGGATTGTCTTTTGATATGTGTCTAGTAGAACTGAAGAAATTGAAGTGCCTGAAAGGCCAACATGATTCATTTAAATTTGAACATTTCTCTGAACCAATGATTCCTTTTGTGGTAAGAAAATGAATACACTTCACAGTTTTCATTTTAGGTCAGAGGCAGTGCAGCTTGTGTTACAACTGAAAGGAGAAATACTAAAGATAAAAGAAAAAGAGGATGGTGCTGAAAATAAACATGTTCAGCAGCCATTGTGATTCAACTTACCCTGATGTGCTTTTCATGAGATGAAGGAGGACAGATGAAAAAGAAAAGCACACAAATGTTAATGGATACATTTCAATCCAAAGAAAGCCATGGAATAAAACAAGAGCATCATTTCAGATGTGCTGAAGCTCAGATACGAGAAAGACATGGTGTTCTTTTTTTTTTTTTTTTTAATTTCACCATGACATACATACTCACTGCATCCAAAAGCATAATCAGGCTGAAGGCAGTTCTAATAGTTGACCAGTAGTCTGTCTCTTGAAAATGAGCCACTCTGAAACATGCATGACCACATTTTCCCAGCCTATAGTAAACCCCGGGAGGAAGTCAGGCAGCTTGTTAAAGAATATTCTTCACCTCGGACCACTCACGTTATTTTATAAATAGAAGCAGTAACCTATTAATTGGTGCTTGGGATCTCAAACAGATTTATAAGCTTAGAGCTTAAGAAAAATACAGCAGACTTCTGGAAAGGCAGTGACTCGAAGAAAGCACTGGTTTGAGGGTGGGTCTATCTGGATTCTAGTTCACATACATAGTTTGATCATAATTACTGGTAAGGTTCTGATGTTCAATCTCCTGAACTTAATTTGAGGCAAGAAGAGATTTTCACATCCTAGATCCATAATTTTATTATGACATTACACATGTGGTATAACAATAGTAATAATTATGTGCCAGTAATCTGGTCATGAAAAAGTTCTAAAAAATTCTATCACTCTTCTCCCCTTGCCACAGTAATTCCTCCTCCTCTATTTGAGTTGGCAACTGGGTGTCTTTAAGTAGACATATTTCTTTATTTAGACAGATGTTGGTAAACATTTCTCTGAGGGGGAAAATGAACTAGATTAGTTCACCAATGCTACCAGATGTCATCACAAAAATGTAGATTTCATTGTGGTGTTTGAAGTAGCCCACTTGTTCCCTGGGGAGAGTAGAGGCACTGGGAAAATATGAAATTTAAATAACCCAATAAAAAGCCATGAGAATATTATTTAAAAATTTTTTATAAAAGCATACTAGACCAATTCTTGGAAAAATAAAATTTTACTACATAAAATATAGTCAATGTAACAAAATATGAAGCAGAGATTCCTAAGAAATGAGGCAAGTTAGAGAGCTACCTTTTTTAATTACACAATCATTATAAAGAAAAGCTGGAAGTGCAATGAACACCCTGCACGTGCCTCCTCCAAACGCATTCATTCAGAGAAACTGTGTATTCTTTCACTAAATGTGCATTTTGGAGAAATGCATGCTCTTTGACCTTAGCTTCAGAACAGCTGTGACAAGTTTTTAAATTTTTCACATAAAAACATAGTGGTCCATACAAATTGGCATCGCAATGTCCTAAGAAATTTAAGGCATCTTTCTTGCATCATATATACAACAGAAAGAAAATTAAGATCCAAAGAAATACATTCTAGGTGGTTAGAATGATTTTCCTGTCAACATACCTGTGAACTTTTTGATAAGTTCTGAGAAAAAAGCAATTTCTGAGCTCTCTATGAAAAGTATTTTTCCTGAAGTATTTGGGGCCAGTTATTACCATGGACAAAATAATCTTCCTCAGCCTACAAGCTACCTAGGCACTGCTTTCCAATAAAGTTGAATAAATCTGCACACAGTGGAATATTAATATTTTTCACATATTTATAATTTTTAAAATAGGAAATCTGTACCTATAGAAATACCCTAAATATAAAACATAAGAGAAATTGTGAAAATAAACAGGAAATACAAACATATGACTCAAAAAGTATTGCTTAAAGTTCTAATATATTTATCAGTGTGTGTAAGTTATCTGACTTCTCATAGTTTTTACTAACTTTCTTCTCCTCCACAGCCAATCAATTTAAGAGCAATCTTGACTATTTCACTTTAGAATTATGTATTTCAGTTCACAACTTTCAAAAAGACATGTTCTGCAAAGGACAAAAAGCTGTAATTATAAATGACTCTTAAGAGAGTTTGTGATAATATACTATAAATTCATATCGGAGGTAATATATACTTGCATTGCTTTTGGTCTAGATAAAGACAGTTTTCTTCTTATAAAAATTGATATTCTTTTCTACATGCAATTATTTATAGGAACATATAACTTATTTTTTTTCTTTCTACTCCAGATTGTCAAAATTATAGAATACCAAGAGAGATTCTGTCAAAAATTAATCTTCTTCATTTAAAGACCATTGTAGTTTATAATAGACAAATAACAATTTTTCACCGACCTAGAAAAAATAGGTTTTAAGTTACCCTCTAACCAATAAGAACAAGTTGGTTATTGGTGCAATATTTTCCTTGGGAACATCAGCATACATCCAGACACAAACAAGAAGATATTATCAACTAACATATATCTTACATTTAAAAACAGGATTCTTAAATGTTTAATTGCCTCATTTTAATCTTCTAGATCTTCCACTGAATGAATAGGCCTTCTATTTATAAACTAGTTAACTTTGAATGTAAAATTTCACATTAGAAATATTTATTAAATGAACTTCACATGTGGAATGTAGTTGCCTTTTGCTTCTTAAAGTTCAAGTTGATGACTCAGAAATTTCAAAAATCAATTGTTAACAGTTGAGATTGTTAACAATTGTTAACAATTCAGATTGAGGAGTGGACAGGTAGTGACTGAAATGAAAAAGTAGAATGAAGAAATGATTTCTTTTAATAGGTGAAACTTGAGAATGTTTAAATGCTGATGACCACAATCCAGAAGAGAGGGGAATTTTAAGAGAATTTGAAGTACAAGTGGGAAATTGGCACAACCAGACAGACAAATAAGCAAGGATGGTCTTAAATGAGAAGAAATTAACCTAGTTTTCTGTGTTAAAGCAGGATGGGGGCAAGAATTAGCGGGAATTCAGCAGCAAATAATTCGGAGGACTGAGGTGGTCTCTTTCTCTCTCCGTCTGGAGTAGAATGTGAACACACCTGCAGAAGATACAGGTTTGAGGACAGTGGAGGTCTCTGACAAAAGCTGCAGAGAGTAGAAAGAAGACTGGGGACAGAAAAGTATTGGGATGACTTGGCAGTGTTGACTTCCCACATGAAGCTGATTCAAATCCCCTTGCATTAATTTTCTCCTGTAGCACTCAGGTAACCCAAACGTAGCCATGGAGAAAGAAAATTCATTGGTGGCTCTAGTCACGATATGGACATAACCAAATGAAAAAAAAATGATGGGCTTGAAATTTTTGAGCATGGTGAAATTACGGTCATAGAATCCAAGCGAAATAGGGAGATAGAAGAGGGCTGAATGCAGTTGATGCACTACAAAGTGATAGAAGTTTTAAAAAGATGATAGTAGAAGAAGCTGATAAAACAAGCTGAAAGGAGGAGACAGGAAGGAATGATATGCGTGAATTAATAACTTTTGAGTAGGGGTGATCTGGGGGCGACGACAAGATTCAGAATACAACATGGGATGTGCCTGACTCGGAAGAGAGAATGACATTGGAAGCAATGAAGCCGTGAACTTAAAGGTTAAGTTGCAAACAGCTGATTTACGTGCATATAAGAGCACCCAGGGGTGATGGCAGAAATTGCTTTATATACAATAACGGGATACAGATAAAAATAAATAGCCAAGCACATTTCTAGTGATCCTTATAAATTAAAGAAAGTGATTCAGAAGTGTTAAGTATGGTTTATTATACTTCTTCAGAAATAATTTTTCTTTGAAGTCAATATCGAATCCAAATAGGTGAAGTATTTAAGACTCTTTAAAAGAGGTTGAGAAATCTTTACATCTTCAAGAATTTTGTTATTCTTTTGTCCGTGATTATATCCCAGTCAAGCCCCAATTAAAAAATTTAAGTATGTAGAATCTGAAATAAATATATTTAATTGTATGCTGTATATATACATAATATATATATATATGTATCAGTCAGTTCAGTTACTCAGTCGTGTCTGACTCTTTGTGACCCCATGGACTGCAGCACGCCAGGCTTCCCTGCCCATCACCAACTCCCGGAGCGTACTCAAACTCATGTCCATCTCGTCAGTGATGCCATCCAACAATCTCACCCTCTGTTGTCCCTTTCTCCTCCTGCCTTCAATCTTTCCCAGCATCAGGGTCTTTTCCAAGGAGTCAGTTATTTGCATCAGGTGGCCAAAGTATTAGAGCTTCAGCTTCAGCATCAGTCCTTTCAATGAATATTCAGGACTGATTTTCTTTAGGATGGACTGGTTGGATCTCCTTGCAGTCCAAGGGACTCTCGAGTCTTCTCCAGCACCACAGTTCAAAAGCATCAAAAGCACTCAGCTTTCTTCACAGTCCAACTCTCACACCCATACACGACTACTGGAAAAACCATAGCCTTGACTAGACGGACCTTTGTTGGCAAAGTAATGTCTCTGCTTTTTAATATGCTGCCTAGATATATACTTCTGTGTGTGTGTTCAGTCACTAAGTCATGTTCAACTCTGTGTGACCCCATCGACTGCAGCATGCCAGGCTTCCGTGTCCTTCACTATCTCCTGGAGTTTGCTCAAATTCATGTCCATTGAGTCAGTGATGCCATCCAACCATCTCATCCTCTGCCGGCCCCTTCTCCATTCGCCTTCAGTCCTTCCTAGCATCATATATATATATATATACACACATGCATACATATATTTTTTGAATGAAAAGCCTCTTGTTATCTACTTTTTCAATAAAACCCTGTCAATAGGATACAGTTAATCACTGACCTTAAAAATGTGGGTTCAATGTAGAGAAGCTTGCTTCTGAAAGGCTAACTTTAAATAACTATGGGGGAAGAGCACATCTTCAAAGACCTTATAATAATACCATACAGAGCTAACATAAGCGTCTATATTATGTAAACAAATACAGAGAACATCTTTTAGAATAAGATGTCAGTCAACATTATATTTGAATGTATCTTACTTAGTCACTTTTTTCTTTTAATAAAAGAACTTAATCATCCTTACTGTTAGACACTGACTTTGAAAGTTTTATTGGGACAAATAATGTTAGATTGATCCAAGCAGACATTTACATTTCTTATATAACTTATTAGTAATCATTACTATACTTAAACTTTGGTGATAGTATGTGTGGCTAATCACATCAGAGAAAAAAATCAACTTTATAAAGTAACTGCACTACTTTGAAATTACCTCCATTTCTCATTATTAAATAAGTGTTTGATTTGAATACATTTGTTGCTCATTTGGAAGGATGGGATGGGGTCAGATAAGAAACTAATTATTCCCTATGGAAAAAACTATGCTTCTCTTCTCAGAGTATAAAGAGAGAGATTCTTTTCTGACTCCCCATGGAGACTATTTAAAATTAGATAGGGTACTTTAGATCCAGCTGAAAGTTTGGACTACATAGTCTTTAAATCGCAGCCTTATCCTGAGATTCTAAATAATTCAGAGAAAATAGGGCTCCGGAGGTCTGCACCTCTGTATACCACAGTGCTTGGAAAGCTGTGTTTCTTCATGTGTGGAAGCAACAGCATTTCTACCTCAAAGGCTTTGTGAAAACTAAAAGACAAAAATACGTGTAAATGTATAGAACAGTGCCTAGCATATTGCAACTACTCAATGTGGTTATTGAATACTTATTACATATAAAGAAGACCATTATTATCATTACCACAAAAAGGATGAGGAGGAACGCAGAACAGGATATACACACACAAGGAGACAGTGTAGTCATAAAAAAGACATAACGTGTATTAAGAACAGAACGTGCAAGATGGGAAGTAGAGACAAAGGGCTAGATAGGACCAGATAATGTGGGGATTTAGGGACGATATGAAGGCATTTGAGAGTTATCCTAGGGAAGCTAGGAAATGTTTGAGGGATTTTAGGCAAGTTTAGAAATAATGATTTAGATAGATTTCTTTAGCTGAAGTGTGCAGAATGAATTCGAAGAAGGCAAGACTAGAAGACACTGTTTTAGTATGATGGCCTGAACAAGAAAAGAAGAAAATCAGCAAGCTTGAGAGATTTTAAAGAGCTCCTATCTAGATCACCTTGTGTGGAGGCGCACAGAGGGAAGAGCAAGGACAAGGCAGGATGAGGGCAGAGATGAAGCCCTGGTGTCCGGTTCGGTTAGTTTGTGGAAGTCACTGCCCTAGTTCCTGTTCCGTATTCTTAGGTTTTTGTTCTTCTTTTTCCACCCAGATTCTATTTATGGTTCAGTTATTCAGAATGCGTGTCTTGAGTATCTACACTGTGCCAGGCACTGCACTTGTTTAAAAAAGCAGAGGTTCTCTGAGTCCAGCTCTTTGAATTATGTAGAGAAACACAGAATCCAGGGCAGGGGCAATTTGAAGAGCATGTAATTCAATTTCTCAACTGAAATCTGAATCCCTCATGTAATAATCTAGCCACATTCATACACTCGGCAGGTCTATGTTGGACTTAATCACAAGAAATAGCTGTCTTTCTAGGGGGTCAATTCTTACTTCTCAGATCTGTGATTGTTAGCAGTCCTCACTTAGACACAGCTCACATTTATCTGTTAACAGCCTTTCACTTTGGGCCCAAGATCTTCTCATGCAGCCACAAGAACACATTTATTTGACTACTCTTTTTTCTTCGGAGCATCTGGATCTTTGTTATCCGTACCCCACATATTTGTTTGCAACATTCCTTGAAGGTGTTCAGTGCCATCTTGCTATGCTGATCATGTTCTTCTGAATATATGCTTGTTTGACTGTATCTGCTTCAAGCATATTTCCCAGAAATTAACACAATATCCAGCTATGTTCTGGTCAGTACATAGAATTTTGGCCTTATCAACTGAAAATCATTAATATCTTTATCAGGCATTGGCAATTTGTCTTTTTTTGCAGAAACATTTTTCTCAGGAGTTGCAGTTAAATTATACATATCCCCCTAAACATAAGCATTCAGCATATATGAACTGGGATGCAGATTTATTAACATATAAATGACTCTGTTAAACTTCATCTTCTTAGATTTGCATCTCTCTTCAAAGGTTTCCCTTAAACAAAATGCTTTATCTAAACTTTACTACGTCTTCTAGCTTCATGCCTTCACAAATATCATTTTCATATTTAAGTCAAATATTAAAGTGCTGAGTCCACCAACTTCCATTCCACTTAGTCATCATGAATTCACTCGTCCAGCCCCTGTGATTACAATGATTTCACCAGTTATATTTTCGTGTTTTTAGTCTCATTCCAATCTTATGTTCATTTAGAAAGTAATCAAAACACTTTGCTGAACTCAATATGTATTTCTACAGCCTTTTTCTCATCTACATGTATAGAAAATGTCTGAAAGGTTTAAGGACACAGTTTATTCTTAAGGAATTCCATTTATTCTTGGTGATTGAAAATCCCTTTCTTACTGTTCAAAAATAACCTATTGGATGTTTTATGTTTACTTTGAAAAGCTAACCAGTCTAAGCAGGGTGTCAATATACAACCTTAACTTGGAGAACATCATTTAAATAAGAACGTTAAGTGGTTTTAGGCATATGACACTCTTCTTATTCTGCTCAAAGGCCAGAGACTTAGAGAAAGGATCATGGACACTGAAATACTAAAGTTCAACAATTTGTTTTCATGACTGTCTCTCTACAAGCTCTTTGAAGAATAGGACTGTATAATTCAAATATCAGTTGCTTCTCACACAGTTCCTGGAAAAAAATAGGCACTAAGTAAATGACTGAAAAGTTATCATTTGCATATTTCATTAATCCAGGATTTACTTCAGTCAAGACAAACAATATGGATCTTTTTATAGAAGGAGGTCATTTTTCTGGTACATGTAACTATCTTGAGTTTTCACTTACTATTATTCTTTTGTTGTTGTTTTTATGTTTTATTTATTTATTTTTTACTTTACAATATTGTATTGGTTTTGTCATACATCAACATGAATCTGCCACAGGTGTATTCTTTCCATTTTTCATGGGCAGAAAATACAGAGGCTATACAGGGATTCTGATTCTATTGATATTTACTCTGTAATCTATTAACATTGCACCATAGGTTCATAACAATATCCCTATTTCTTAAATGTTTTTTTCCTTCCTCCAAGAGGGCACATTGGTTTTCCTTAGATTCATTTTTTTCCTAACAAATTTCAGTAGATTTTGGCCTTTAGCCTTTGTCTGTTATTTTTTAGGGTCAGGGAAGTCTTAGAATCGTTTGCGGCAGGAGCTTGCCAGGACATGCATGATCAGATGGTAAGGCAATGATAGCTCTAACTCAGTGCAGGCAGAGAGGGCAAATTTCTGGAGTTCAAAGCTGGAAACTCAGATATATTTTCCCAGATAAATCCTGAGAACACTGGGTTTAGATTCTGAAATATTCTACTTTATTAGATCTTTTTGAGTTGATTACCCAAGAGTGTTCCCTTTAACCATGTCTATGCTAAAGGACGGAGAAGGCAATGGCACCCCACTCCAGTATTCTTGCCTGGCAAATCCCATGGATGGAGGAGCCTGGTGGGCTGCAGTCCATGGGGTCGCTACGAGTAGGACACGACTGAGCAACTTCACTTTCACTTTTCACTTTTGTGCATTGGAGGAAATGGCAACACACTCCAGCGTTCTTGCCTTGAGAATCCCAGGGATGGGGTCGCACAGAGTTGGACACGACTGAAGCGACTTAGCAGCAGCAGTACTAAAGGAACACTTGACTATAACTAATTGATTCAAGTACAAATATCTCTTCCATATTAGGCCAACCGGATTCTTTCACCCAGGAGCTTAAAATGTCAAATGGAAAAGATAAGTTATTGACTACACTCTAGAGAAACATTTCCTAATCTGTCATGGTTGAAGTTTTAGAGTGGTCCTGGCTCTGTTGTTTCTGCAATTTCTGAGACATTCTAATATCCTACAAGTGAATTCCTTTTTTTTTTTTTGGCTTTATTCAGCCAAATTTAGTTTCTATAACATTCTTCAAAACATATTTTTGTGGAGGGAAGCAAAGACATTTACCTTCCATGTATATGACCTTACTTAGATGGAAAAATGTATTCAAAGCTTATAACACCTGTCTTACAGATTAACCTCTGGAACACAACTCTTTTATAAGTTTAACTTGGCACCCAGGTACTTAATGAATATTTATTGAATGAAAGAATGTTGTGGAGATTCTGTGATACCTTTAGTTATGAATATTTTCAGTGACATTTATTTTGCTTAGAGATATGCAAGCTCTGAAACTTCCAAATGCTAAAGATTAAAAATGCCAAGTCTCAAAACACATTAATGTTTATGCACTGAAGGAGACCCTTAGGATTGCAATAGAAATAAATTAACTAAATCTATAGAGCTTCACTTTTATGTCTTTGATGTTCTAACATAAAGATTCATTGGTAGTGATTAACTGTGACTGTTATGCTCCAAGGATAAAACTGCTTCTCTGGAGGATGCTGCTGATTGCCAGGTTGGAATGTTAATTTCATTTTAATGATGTTGAAAAATTGATTTCAAATACAGAATCCATATTCACTTCATAGCAGTATCAATTCAGGAGAGCATAACAAATCTAACATATAATAATATATTACCTATACTATAAATATTAAAAATGATAAATTAGTATATTCGTATTTATATAGTATCTTCCAATTTAGTCAAAATACAGATTTCAACATGTATACATGTTTTAATAAAAAATTACACCATGTTAAAAATGCAAGAAGAAAACATTAGCAGATAAAAAACATACAAAAATTTAGGATTTATATTTCTGGAGCTATTCACTGCGTAACTGTAGATTTTAATGTGCTTACTGACTATCAAGAACTGTCATGAGTGTTAGACAAGTGTATTACTCCTGAAACAGACAACTGCTCTTTAATCTCATCAGTCTCTGTAAAAATAAGCTTCTTAGAATCGAAGTTAAGCCTAGAAATAAAAATCTTTTAAGTCAATATATGAAAGAGAGTCTAATCTAACAAGTCTTTAGATTGAAAGTATAAAGTAGAAAAATGAAACATAGAAATTATTTGAATATAAATGTATTATGACATTTCTGAACCTCAGGATTAAGTGAGAAATCAAGCTTTCAGGGAAAGAGAAAGGAATGTTATACCAGGAAACAATGACAACCAACTGACATTAGACATAAGTGGAAGCCAAAAGAGTAGTATGTTTAAAGCTTTGGGGGGAAATTATTTTAAACTAATACTTTTACAATTTTCCATTAATTTAGGTATAAAATATATTTACAGATCTCTAAGGATATAAAAAGTTTGTCATAAGCCTTACCAACACATTTATGGAGATGGTGATATGGCAAATTAGCAGCTAAATATGTTCCAGGTGGAAAAAAATGGGTAAGAAATCTGAAGAGGTATTAATACATAATAATGGATACTTCTAAAGCTCTTTTTTAGGCAAAGACACTAAGGACAAAATTTCATTTCTTTTTTGGTGAGTTCATAGTTATTGATTCTAGAGTAACATATTTATGGAATCATAATGATGCAAATGCTATTTTTAAGAAGAAAATCCCATGGATGGAGGTCCAAGGGGTCACAAAGAGTTGGACACGACGGATGGCTTCGCTACACTACATATACCTTACACTTGTACATCCTGGAAACTGTGACTAGTCTTTCTTTCTCTGTCAAGTGACTTTAACTTGGCGGTTCAGTTTTAGGAACCTCCTTTTATTTCCATATGCCTAAGCTGTGCTCGCAAAGAGTTGGACACGACTGAGCGACTGAACTGAACTGAACTGAAGCTGTGTTCTAACAGCTGCATCAGTAACAAAGCTGACATTTTGATCTCTTATTGTCTGACTCCTCTGTTTACCAGCAAATAAATTCTAAACTTTGGCAAAGAACAGAGTTTCTATTCACTGGGTACTAAAATATTAATACCAACATCCAGATTCTAAGAGAAGTTTGGGGAGTTAGGGAGTCAAAGAATATTTATAAACTGAGGTTTTTGGTGAGCTAGGCCATGTACATTTTGGATCTTGCAGTAGCTTCTTTAATAAGGTGCACTTATTTTAAAGAGTTGTGTGGTTGACTAACTGGTCATCCTGAGAAAGAAGGTTTAGGGTTTAGTCTAAAACATTTGCTGGAGAGTTAAGATAGGGAAATAGGTCCTTGAAGATCAGGATGGAAGGTATAAATGGGAAGAAGTGAAGTTCTCAGGTCTAGTCTTAGGAATAGCAAAGATATTCAATTGATATTAAATTAGAAAAGATGCTTGCCATCCAATGAAATCAAACAAGGATGATGGAAAAATAGTAGAGACACATTAAGAGAACTCTGGAGAATCACAATTTTAATATGGAGACATATTGAAAATAATAAATGATTCAACCCTTTAAGAGCTGGAGAACTATACCACAAGGCTCCAGAAACACTGGCTCAATTTTAAAGAGGAAGACTAGACAAATTAATGTGAAGTACCTTGAGTATTAATTGGAAGGACTGACACCGAAGCTGAAGTTTCAATACTCTGGCCACCTGATGTGAAGAGTTGACTCGTTGGAAAAGACCCTGACGCTGGGAAAGATTGAGGGCAGGAGGAGAAGGGGCCAACAGAGGATGAGATGGTTGGATGGCATCATGGATTCAACAGACATGAGTTTGAGCAAACTCTGGGAGATAGTGAAGGATAGGGCAGCCTGGCGTGCTGTAGTCCATGGGGTTGCAAAGAGTCAGACACATCTTAGCTACGAAACAACAACAGCTCAAAGAATTGCAAGATGAGTTTCAGTTTGACATAATTATCATTAGGTATTAACTGTATTCCATATAAGCCTGCTGAAGAAATTTATGGAATTGAAGCTTTTAAGGAAAGTATAACAAAGATAAGAGGCAATAAAAATGAACTAAGCAGAACAACAATAGGTTGACTTTAGACCTTCAGGTTAGATGCTGTTCTGAGGGAAGAATAGCACCTGTGTGATAATATACAACTCAGGAAGATAATACTCAACTCAAGAATTTTTAAAACAGTGGATGCTTTAGCAGATCTGGTATTCTTGATTTCCTATTTCTCATCATAGGACAGTAGCTAGAATTAGAAGAAAAACAAATGTCTGCACCAGGAAGCACAGCAAAAGCAGAACAAAGTAGGAACACAGACCTAGTAAGATGTTTTAATCTATCTGTCTTTACTTGCTGGGTGGTAAGTGTACCTCAAATTAGACCTTTTTCTGGGACTGCCAACATTGTAAATTTCTGAACTTTGCAAATATTTGGAATATCTTGAATGCTGCTCTCTGATTTCTCTCCCATATGGTTTTTCAAAATGTGTCATAAGTAACTTATTTAAAGATTTCAATCAATTAAATTTACATTCACAGATTATCAATGAGAGATACCTGATATCTTAGTAAAGTTAAAAATAAGATTTTCCAGCTGTGCTATTTCCACAGGGAGACTAATGAAATGAATCTCTGATATGAACTTTGGTACAGTGATCATAAGTATAAGTACTGTGTCCTGGACACAGCATCTGGCTTAGTTATTGGATAGAATGTAGAACAATTGGTGGGAAGCCATCGTCATGGCAACCATGTATGTACAAACTATAGTGTTTAAAGATTTGAAACTGTTTTCTCCATTTTTGTGTGTGAGCATTCTTTTTTAAAAAAAGTACTTGAATTTCTTTTTCATCTTGAAAGTAGATATATGAAATTTGAACACAAAAAAGAGTATGATTCATTGAAGCACATTTAAAGAGGATATAGTATCTTAAAAAATAAATAAAGAGGATATAATGTCTTTTAAACAAAGAACATGAGAATTATTTAAATAAAATTTTAAATGCTTCAGAAAATTTGAGAACATGACCAATGTTTAATCATGTAATAAGAAATTTGATAGAAGTAAAGTTTGAAACTATATCATTTAAAAATAATTTAACTTGCTTATCTTGTAAAACCCATTCCATGAGGACACGTGACTTTTTGGTAACCCAGAAGCCCAGGCATGGTGCCATAGAAGGCATGGATGAGTGTTAGCACTTCCTTATATGTCTTACAAATGTAGGTTGAATATCTATACTTATTGGTCTTTTGCTATGAGATGGTCAATAATAAGAGAGATGCTTCGGTCTTTTCACTAATTAGCAACAACACTTTGCCTTGTATCCATTTTAGCTCAAATAATATTATTCTATAGGAAATAGTTGTGCTAAGGAATGTTAGCCTTTGTTGTATTATGGTTTATTCTTAATATTTTTGTTGATGTTCAAGACAAGGACTCTATGTACTACATTTTAAAATTATATTTTGCCAAATGTATTTCAAAATGAAGTAATGAAATCAAGCACAGGAGATCTTTAAACCAAGTCCAGAACTTAAAATCATTTGCTTACTGTGAGAATATTTAGGATTTAAGGAATAATGCCATAAGATTAATATCAAATCAATCTAACATTGTATAAAGTTAATTCTTAAACCTTAATTCTAAATTTATGATTTTGTTAAGTCACGGTATAATGGGAATTTTTAACTTCAGTAGCTGTTAAAATTGACAATTAACTTGGTCTCAAAAACAACAAATGAATGATGTGAGGCATTGCCTCCATACTGCCTTATATGTAAGATGAAAACTGGCCAGATTGCCATTATTTTTAAATATTTCATTGTGGGAAAAGTGAGAATTAACTTTTAAGGGAAATAAACTAAGTGCATTAGTCAGGCTAGGGTTTGATTATTATTACTACTTTAGACTTAAAGCAATTTCAAATAAATACATTGAAAATCCTTTAGACTTCAAATAAATTTAATCTTTATATATATACTTTGAGTGACCAGTAATTAAAAAGGTAATATTTATTAGTATAGAATGTGATTGAGCATTTAATTGTATTCAAGAAAGAATGCTCCCAAGGTCACTTCTTTTTTCTGTATAGCATTTCTACTAAATTTGGATATATAATTAATTTTAGTAAGTAGAAAGTTAATGCAACGGTTATACTAGTAGATTCTTCTACAACTTTTAAATACATTTTTTTTCATTATTAGCAAACATCTGCAAAGCAAGTGAGAAGGGAAAATATGAGATAAATTAATCAGCATAGTATAGCCACTTGCATGTCAATAATAATGATGACTAGAGCAATGAACATACTTTCATAGGAAAGAAGGTAAATATGAAAACTACAAGCCTAACATAATAAATATTTGAGAGGAAAGAAAAGGAATAACCAACCAATAGATCCTGG
Source organism: Oryx dammah (assembly GCF_014754425.2). Taxonomy (NCBI): domain Eukaryota; kingdom Metazoa; phylum Chordata; class Mammalia; order Artiodactyla; family Bovidae; genus Oryx; species Oryx dammah. The sequence continues at coordinate 106,042,003 of NW_024070213.1, read as the reverse complement.
AATAAAGAGAAATTCTTTGGATTTTAGAGAACATGGTCTAAAGGTGCTATGTCTTCACTGAAAATGTTACTATGCATTTTAAAAAATATGTTATATATAGACCCACTTGTGTCTAACAGCTGCTGAGACTCCAAAATTGCCAATTTTGCAAGTGCATTTAAATGTTCCATATTATATGTGAATGAAAAAATATACTATCAGTTTCCTGACAGATGCAAAACAATCTGCTGTGATTCTAAAATAAGTTTACATTCAATCAGTCAGAGAAACGGTCTCCTTTTAAATACTCCATTTTAAGAGGAGGTTCTTTAATTGTCATGAGAGTTGGATGCTATAATCTCCATTTTATCATACCAGTTCAGTACTGAATTCAACTTCAAATGGAATATTACATTATTTGTAAGGCTACATTTAAATATTTTAAATATTTTTGAGTTTTGAAATAAAAGCTTTGATCTCTTTAAAAACAACCATTTATACTAGGGGCCAAAATCTTTTAATAGATGTTTATAACCGTAACACTGGAGCACCAAATAGTTTCAGGGAGTACCAGGATAACACTGGCCTCCCTCTATTGTTTTCTTTCCAATTACTCTGTTTTTAATTCCCCACAAACAATGATACAAAGTAAGCAAAAGTTAGAAAGAGAAGGGAAAAAAAAATCTCCAAACCTACTTTTTCTTCAGCCTTCTATCCTTCTCAGCTTGAGTTCCCAGTTTGCCTAACCCCAGGGACTCCTGAGCTGCAGCTTCAGTCTCCATAAAGCCTCCTGTGAAGAAGTAACCATTCATATTAGGTTGGATACATTGTATCAGTTCTAAAATTACATTTTTTAAAGTTTATTTGAGCAACTGTTTAGTATCACTTTTTTTTTTTTTTCTTTTTTGGCTGGTCTTTGTATTTCCAACTCAATATGCATTCGATGGCATGGGTATACACATAAACACACATCGAGAGAATGGAGGCAAAAATGTAGGCCATTCAGTCACACCTAGTAGCAACTAATACACTGAAAACACTTAAGTATATAGTCTGCAAGCTTTGAGGTTTGTTTTTCTACTTTTCTTACGAAAAATGAAAAAAACTGTGCCGTGTGTGAGGTTTTTCTCACTGTTAGAAATATTTGAAATTTTTCATGTATGATGGAATAAATGATAGCCCAATGCACAGAAACTCAAGTATATGTCTTCTCTTCCAAATTGAGAGAATGGAGAGATATTTGCTGAGTTAAAATTTTTTGTCTTTTGCTCTAGAACACTCCTCTGCTCACCTGGCTGACTCCTATATCCTTCAGTACAAACCTGACTTTCAGAGCTTACTATGTTCTGTAAGGCTTTGCTTTGTTTTGTAATTTTAATCTGTAATCTGTAATTTAATCTATAATTTGTAATTTTAACCTGAAAAAAATTTTAAATCTTTCTTCAAAAGACCCTGGTAAGAATTGTTTTTACCAAGCAGTTTATAAACTATTTGATGTAATGTCAGTTTCATTTGGCTTTGGGATATATATGATATATTTACATAACCTTGGAATAAGAGGAGAATGTAAGTGTGCTGGGCATTGAACAATTTTACAGAGCAATTATTTAGCATCTCCTAACATATCACTGTTCATAAATTATCAGTTGTAAGTGAAAAATGAAAACTTAAACCTGGGCTCTGTTTTCTCTCTGCTATTTACTGTGTGGAAAACATTAAGTCAAGGTCAATGAAAAATGTTCATTATTTTTTAAGTAGGTTAAGGTATACATATGCTTTTAATTAGAAGAGATTTAAATCCCATTTAAGCTCAAGATTAGGTAGAGAGATTTAAGCTAATACTCTTACAAAGACTACACAAAAACATTCACCAATATATCAGTAGATATGTACTATTAAAGATAATTTTGTTGTAATTGTTTTTCATAATTTATTTTAGAAAATAATTTAATTACTCAATACTATTAGTTCAGGAACACTGTCATAAATAAGTTAATCTCATAGCCCAGTTATTCTGTTACTGAACTGAATAATTACAAGAAAGTCATCTTCAACTGAAAACATATCGATTACTATCTAGATCTTACTCAGGGATTCAGAGTTTGAGGGATGAAATTTACTTTATTCAATTATGCACATAAGCAATTAAAACTTAAAGAACTTTATATTGTGAATGATTTTCATTATTTTCATCTCACAAGGAGAAAGCAGTTAAGTTATCTTGAAAGAACAAAAGACCTGAAGCAACACTAATCGTAGGAAAGCATTGCTTATACTTTATTTGAAGCAGTTGCTCCTCACCTCTCTCCTTTTATTCAACTCTGATCTGTCAGAGGCAGTATTTCCATATATTTCAATTTTAAAATTCTTTTTGGTGTACAATACTTTGAGAGGCATTTGCAGATGTAAGTTACAACACAGTCCCTGGTTCCCTTAAACAAGGAACCATGTGGTGTCCCCTCCAGGATCTCCTGGGACTCCTGACTACAATCTCATAAAGGAACTTCCATTTACTCATAATTGTTTCATTTCTTTCTTTTCATTCATTATTTTCATCATTAGGGAAGTCATCTACTAGTTGACTAAAGTACTCTTAGGGAATATTTTTAAATGTGGAAATTTCCACTATACAGAATGAGTGAATATTTTCATTTTATTTTTCTCATTGGTATCCTTGCCCTACTGTACATCCATAAGTTACTATTTACCATATGCAATTAACAATAAAATTGCTCTCTGGAAATATAAATGGAAATGAATAGTGATTCACTTAAAAGGCACAAAATTCTTCATCAGTCCAGATGGGGACACAGAGATTGATGAGAAGACCTATTTAATAAACAATGAGATATTCTCAACCGCTACTTGGTTGGATAAATCAGGCTTTTTATTCTTCTGAGGAAAGAACATATAAATTACGATTTAAATTTTTTACATTTTAATTAGAGAAAAGAACATTTTAAAAAGTTTAGTGCTCTGGAAGAGAAACAGAACTCTAGAGGAATTCTGTGAGTCCAAACTAGATCCAGAAAAAAATAGTAGACTTTTCTTTTCACAAATACAGTTCTAAAAGTAAAAGGCATGAGGGGCTTGGAAATACTCTGATCACTTCAAAATCTAATATCCTTTAAAGAAATCTGATAAAGAATCGTTGCTACATCATGTTTGAAAATGCCAATAGAAAATGACACATAAGTCACAGTAGGCAAAATTAGTTTCAAGTGGCATGGGCTGTACCCTTACGCAGGAACAAAAGTCTAATTATGTGCACTTTTAAGTCCAAATAAAACATTTGTAGATGAGAAAACATTCTTTCATAGCATTGATCCAGGAGCCCCATAAATCTCAGGTTCATCTCTCCAACCATCTGACCAGCTAATGGTAGGGTAACCTTAGCCAAACCTTCTAATGAACTTGTTTACTCTATGAGTGATTATATAAATCTGGTGAGAGTCTCTTTCAATTTTTCCTGGGCATCAGTGGATGGCCGTGTGGACTTTAGGAATATCTATTCATCTAGATCTGTGTTTTATTCGTTTACCACATACAGCTATTGAATACTTGAAATATGGCTGGTCCAAATTAAGAGCTCTGAGTATAAACCATGCACAAGATTTTGAAAACACAGTGCAAGAAAAGAAAACATATATCTACTTAATAATTTTATATTGATGTCTAGTCAAGGCTATGGTTTTTCCAGTGGTCATGTATGGATGTTAGAGTTGGACTGTGAAGAAAGCTGAGCACTGAAGAATAGATGCTTTTGAACTGTGGTGTTGGAGAAGACTCTTGAGAGTCCCTTGGACTGCAAGGAGATCCAACCAGTCCACCCTAAAGGAAGATCAGTCCTGAGTGTTCGGAAGGACTGATGTTGAAGCTGAAACTCCATTACTTTGGCCACCTGATGTGAAGGGCTGACTCATTTGAAAAGACCCTGATGCTGGGAAATATCAAAGGCAGGAGGAGAAGGGGACAACAGAGCATGAGATGGTTGGATGGCATCACCGACTCAATGGACATGGGTTTGGGTAGACTCCGGGAGATGGTGATGGACAGGGAGGCCTGGCATGCTGCGGTTCATGGGGCTGCAAATAGTCAGACACGACTGAACGACTGAACTGAACTGAACATGTTGAAATGATAATTTTTCTATATTGGTTTAAATAAAAACATTAGTAAACTTAATCTCACCTGTCTCTTTTTACTAACCCTCAATATGGGTACTAGAAAATTGAAAATTACCTATGTGACTCATTTTTTCGGCTTGCATTATATCTCCATTGTATTGGTTCTATACAGGAGACAATACCAATTTTCAGAGGGAGTGTAAATATTTGCCTGTGTTGGTGGGGGAAAGGGAGCAAATTTTTATATGTCACAATGATTGCAAAGTGCAACAGATATACATTAAATAGGAGTCAAGAATTCTAAACACCCTTCAGCAAGTAGAAAATTTTTTAGTTTACCCATTTTGAAATTGCAAGAGTGTGCCCAGTGAGAAACGCTCATTCTCCAGGAGACCTCTTAGTAATATGGAGTGTGTACATAGTAAGTCGCTTCAGTTGTGTCTGACTCTCTGTAATGCTATGGACTGTAGACGGCCAGGATCCTCTGCCCATGAGTTTCTCCAGGAAAGAATACTGGAGTGGGTTGCCATACCCTCCTCCAGGGGGATCTTCCTGGCCCAGGGATCAAATTCACACCTCTTATGTCTCCAACATGGCTGGTGGGTTCTCTACCACTAGCGCCACCAGGGAGTGAAAGTCGATCAGTTGTTCCGACTCTGTGACCCCTCTGTACAGACTATGGAATTCTCCAGGGCAGAATACTGGAGTGGGTAGCCTTTCCCTTCTCCAGAGGATCTTCCCAACCCAGGGACTGAACCCAGGTCTCCTGCATTGCAGGCAGATTCTTTACCAGCTGAGGCACCAGGGAAGCCCAGTGCTGCCTGGGAAGCGCCTAGTAATATGGCGAGAACATCATTAACTACACCCCATCTCATGGCATAAGGTGTTTAGGCATAGAAGGCTTGAGTCCCATGATTCAGTGGATACTTTATTGCTTATCACCTTGTCAGTGGCCCCCTAGAGCTGGCACATGCAAAAGCCCAAGGCACAATCCATACCCTCTATGAAGTTCTCTGGGCCATCAGGCACTCTGCAGACTCTTTTGTGAAGTTTTCAAGGACTTTGAAGTGTTTGAGATAGGATCGCTTTTAGGGTGTGAGGGGCCTAGTCAAATATTTCTTCCAGACCCCTTTCTATACAAATATTTTGAGTAACCCCAAATTAGTGGAACAACAATCTATTGTTACCCAATCTCATATGATACCATTCTGACTGCAGGAGTGATTCAATTATTAGGCCATCCTTCTGGAACCAAGGTCAGCCAACAAGGTCAGGTTGTTCTGGCCCAGAGCAACCCTACAGGTAAAGTCTCTAGGCTCCCCCAGGAATCCGGAGAATACAAGATACAGTACAGAGGATTAGGGAGAAACAGGGACCCAGGTGCACACGGTCTGCTTGAATTAGGCATCGTGCCCAGACGGCACTGCCTTCCTGTCTTGTTGCATCTGAAAGGTAACACAAAATTTGAATGCTTCTAGAGACTTGACCCGGAGAAGGCAATGGCACCCCACTCCGCTACTCTTGCCTGGAAAATCCCATGGACAGAGGAGCCTGGTGGGCTGCAGTTCGTACGGTCATACAGAGTCGGACACAACTGAAGTGACTCAGCAGCAGCAGAGACTCGACCTACACAGGTACAGGTCTGGGGAAAGGGTGTGCTGCCGGGATAGCATTGCCAGTCCCAAGCTCTCCCAGGCACCAGAGGAAGGTCTTAGAGAAATTTCAGGAGAGGTGCTACAAAGTATAAGATTTCCTAAGATCCAGGCTGAGAAATTTAGGAAAGGACATGCATAGGCTAGATCTATGGATGGCTTTGTTACTGTTCAGTCGCTAAACTGTGTCTGACTCTTTGCAACCCCATGAACTGTAGCCCACCAGGCTCCTCTGTCCATGGGGTATTCCAGACAAGAATACTGGAGAGGACTGACATTTTCTTCTCCAGGGGTACTAGATAGAGATATCTGTTCATTGGGATTGTGAAGGCAAATATCTCTATGTTGCCTGGGCCTTAGACTCTATTGAGTATAATTTATTTCCTGTTGGCACTTGAGGTAAGAATCTGTAGGAAAGTCAGGCCAAGACCCACGTGGCAAGAGCTCTATAGCTCCATTTGTCCAGCAGAGTTCCTTGCTATCATATTAAAAAGAAAATCTAAACCCAGAGAGATTAAGACTATAATCTGCAGCTGATCGGCAGCTCCATCTTTCATCTACTTGACCTCTCTTTGGAATGAGTCCATAGTACTCATTTTGATTTTAAACACACTGGAATTTATAAATGATGACTTGTTTCCTGACTCAGTCTATTAGTTCTGGAGGAGGCACCTAGGCACCATGCCTGGCTCCTAAATGGCATGTAATAAATGCATTCATAGCTGAACCTAAACACTGCTTTCTTCATAAGAAGACCTTTCATTATGTAGAGCATGACTCATCTCTAACTGATACTTTGAGAATTTATATTGTATTTGCTACTTCCGTAACATCTAGGAACAATCTGAATCTGGAGGTAAAGGCTAGCACAGCAACCCAAATTTTATGTGTAGAAACATGCTTGCTAAACAATGTTGCTCTGATGTTATTGTTGCGTCTGCTCATTATTTTCTTATGCTGATTATAATAAATAATAGAAATCAGACCATTATGATATACAATCTGACAGACGACCATGAAGAGAATTGCAATTTAGCAAGCCAAAATGTGTCTTTGAAATGTATTGCTTCTCATATGCATTTAAGGGAAACTTGCAAGAGTAGTTTTTATTTATTTTTCACTCAATAATATACACATTTTATGTATCTTTAATTAGGGATACTGCCTGCATGAATTATACATATTTTTCTGCTTTTACCATTTTCCCACCTGCTAGGATAATCACGTGTGCTCTGTTCATTTTTGTTTACGGTCATTATTGTTAGGACTCTGAAGACCTGGGTGGGTCTTCTACCTGGGTGTTTCCCAGGTAGTAAATGTGTTAAGATCAGGTGGAACAGATGACATACCAGAGGTAATAAATGAATTTAGCATCACTACCTGTTCACACTCTGTTGCCATCTTCCTCACTGGTTAACTGCCTCTGAAGCACAGCACGCTGTGCGATTGCCCCGACTCCTCACTCTCCCTTGTGCTCCGATACTTGATGCTGGGACCCAGGTTATTTCCTTTGAGTGCTGTGCCTCCTTTGGGTTGCTGCCTCCTAATCTATGCATTTCCACTCTCTCCACAGCTAGGCAACTTGATCCTCAATCCTTATCACTTCTTTGGCTTGATCATTTGGTTTTACACTTCACACCCCAGCCTGGCATCCACTTCCTAACTAACCATATAAAGACCCAGGTTCCTTTCCATCACATCTCCCATGGAATTTATCCTTTCATGCGGCTTCAGTACTTTTTTTTGAGAGATGAGTCTTATTTGAAACTCAAGTTTTATACCTTTCCAATTCTAAAGGAATGTCTCCTTAGATGTTCCAAGTAGAGTCAAACATATCCAGGGAGGGAAAAAATTAATAATTTGAACACTTTACTGATCTTATGTCTGCATGTTCTATAAGAAAGTTTATAATATATTCTGTGATGTTTTTACTATTGCCTTGAATGGTTCTTTACTTTTTATGCATTTATGTGTAATACCCTCAAGAAGTTATAAACTTTTTGAAGAAAACAGTTTAATTTCATTAAGTTTCCAAACATGTTCCATGAGACTACGAGCTCACTGAAGTTCTTTTTGATGGAAACAGTCCCAAGAGTATATTGTCTGGAGCACTGGCCCTGGAAGTGAGAGCTGGGAACCACTGCCAACCTTCCTACCAGTGGCTGCTTTGCCTGATGATTGTTAAAATCATCTGTTTCTGTATAGTATAGAGCATGGGTCATTACATGGCCTTTCAGTTCAGTTCAGTAGCTCAGTCGTGTCCGACTCTTTGCAACCCCATGAATCGCAGCACGCCAGGCCTCCCTGTCCATTACCAACTCCTGGAGTTCACTCAGATTCACATCCATCGAGTCAGTGATGCCATCCAGCCATCTCATCCTCTGTCGTCCCCTTCTCCTCCTGCCCCCAATCCCTCCCAGCATCAAAGTCTTTTCCAGTGAGTCAACTCTTCGCATGAGGTGGCCAAAGTACTGGAGTTTCAGCTTTAGCATCATTCCTTCCAAAGAAATCCTAGGGCTGATCTCCTTCAGAATGGACTGGTTGGATCTCCCTGCAGTCCAAGGGACTCTCAAGAGTCTTCTCCAACACCACAGTTCAAAAGCATCAAATCTTTGGCGCTCAGCCTTCTTCACAGTCCAACTCTCACATCCATACATGACCACTGGAAAAACCATAGCCTTGACTAGATGGACCTTAGTCGGCAAAGTAATGTCTCTGCTTTTGAATATGCTATCTAGGTCGGTCATAACTTTTCTTCCAAGGAGTAAGCGTCTTTTAATTTCATGGCTGCAGTCACCATCTGCAGTGATTTTGGAGCCCCCAAAAATAAAGTCTGACACTGTTTCCACTGTTTCCCCACCTATTTCCCATGAAGTGATGGGACCGGATGTCATGATCTTCGTTTTCTGAATGTTGAGCTTTAAGCCAACTTTTTCACTCTCCTCTTTCATTTTCATCAAGAGGCTTTTTAGTTCTTCTTCACTTTCTGCCATGAGGGTGGTGTCATCTGCATATCTGAGGTTATTGAGATTTCTCCCAGCAATCTTGATTCCAGCTTGTGTTTCTTCCAGTCCAGCGTTTCTCATGATGTACTCTGCATATAAGTTAAATAAGCAGGGTGACAATATACAGCCTTGACGTACTCCTTTTCCTATTTGGAACCAGTCTGTTGTTCCATGTCCAGTTCTAACTGTTGATTCCTGATCTGCATACAGATTTCTCAAGAGGCAGGTCTTTAGACATGGCCTTTAGATATCTTCTAACTCTGCTGCTGCTAAGTCACTTCAGTTGTGTCTGACTCTGTGTGATCCCATAGACGGCAGCCCACCAGGCTCTCCCGTCCCTGGGATTCTCCTGGAAAGAACACTGGAGTGGATTGCCATTTCCTTCTCCAATGCATGAAAGTGAAAAGTGAAAGTGAAGTTGCTCAGTTGTGTCCAACTCTTTGAGACCCCATGGACTACAGCCTTCCAGGCTCCTCCATCCATGGGATTTTCCAGGCAGGAGTACTGGAGTGGGGTGCCATTGCCTTCTCTGATCTTCTAACTCTAAAAGTCTGTAATTTGAAAAATGAAATGCATTTTCATAGTACAAAACTCATGTTACATATTTTATAGAAAGAAGAGCTGCTGGGTCTAAGGCTTAAATATTAGAGCTTCATAGATTCAGGACTACTAGGTTTGAAATAGGTCTTAAAGATCATCCTGTCCAACTGCCCTTCCAATTCTGGATCCCTTTCTACAACAGTTCTTCCTACTATTTACCTAGCTTCTGCTTGATGATATCCAGTGACTAATAACTCATTATTTCACAAGCCAGTTTGTTTGTATACAACTCTGACTCCCCAGTGTTCTCTTTCTTATTGAGAGGAAGTTAGTCTTTTAACACTTTGGCTAGAGTTTTGTATCCTTACTAAACAATAAAAGGCCAAAGATTCTGCATATAACAAGCTTTTCAAATATTCGTAATCAGCCATCCAGACAGGTCAGCAAAGGGAATAGACGTGCTCTTCTACTTAGTTACTCCTCATACAATTTCAATTTTCCTTATCAGCTTAATATTTCCCCCCAAACTTCCTTCAAAGTTATGATCTGCCTCTGAAAGTGTATTTATCAGAGATGGATTCTATTCCCTGGCTCATGTTTTACAATAGAAGAACAGGATGAAAAAGTCTTCTTTTATCTCAATACTGTATGTCTATTAATGTGTCCTAAATTCATTGACTTAATAACTTTAAAGTTACATTAATATCCAAGTTTTCTTGCAAAAAAATGCTCCTAAGAGTTACACTTTTAAAAATAGGATATTTTGGATCTTTCATGTCAGGTTTTTGAGGTAATCGTAAAGGAAGAACACTTATTTTCTTTCATTTGTGATTTCTTTCTGTATCACCAATCCATAAGTCAGATCACTGTTCTATTGAAATATTCATGTTCAAGTGACTAGGGGATGTGTTGATCAAAAACAGTGAATCCTCATCAAGCCATTAGAAACCTGGATTCTGGGTGTCATCACTCTACTCATCATCACTATTAAAGGAGGATTATTCACCTGGTTGCAAATTCCACCTAATTTTTCCATCACTCAGGCTCCATTTTGACATCTTGTGTACAGGGCTGCCGTGAATCACAGCTCACCCTAATGCCTTTCCTGTTCTATTACTGAGTAACTTTGTCAGAGAAACAGACTTCATCTGACATGGCTGTTTTGAACACAATTTAATTTGCTTTGCTTCGAAACAGGTTGATGCCTTTGGATAAAATTAAAAATCAAGCCAGTCAACATTCCGATTACTGATGTGTAATCGTGGATTTTGAGATTTAGAACCTCTGTTCCTGATTGTCTTGAGTTCAGACAATGTACCAGGTAAAGCTCTTTTGGGCCAGAAACAGTATGTTTCAGTATGAAGTGTTTGTTTGTTTTTTAAATGAAAGGTTGTCTATACTTACATACCACCCACCTTGCTAAATTCAGAGTTCTTTGATGTCAGGGCCATGCTTTCACCATTTTCCAAAAGTCCAGTACTCTGTACCTCACATTGGCTCATCACAGGCTATTCATTCAAAATAGGAGTAAATAAATGACTTTGGATGATCAACATTCTACCTGTCCCCACCTATCAAAATATCAATTCTCTTGGGCTTCCATGTCCTATTGTTAATGTCTCTTTTGTGGTTTAAGTTTTGCTTTTCAAGTAAGAAGATAGAGGCAAAAGTGTTTTGGAATAGTTGCACTTATTTGCATATTTTGTTCAAATACATTAAATCTTTGTTTTATTCATTTTCTTTAAACTTTAAAATAACTAAACAAAAATAATAAAAAATAAGAATTTTATAATTCCCCTTTTGACCTGGGCAGTTTTTTCAATTATCACTTTATTTTGGTTAGTGCCTTTTTGGATACTGTTCTTACTTATCTATGACATTCAACTATATCTGTCATTCACATAGATACAACTTATGTAAAAAATCTTTTAGAATTTGTTTTTGGGAAGAGGTCACCTATTTTAGATATACTGCTTAAGTTTACATCATCATAAATATAACTGTGAGTTTGTTACAATCCTCAAATTTCTTTGATAATATCTAGCTTTGATGTCCTAACCAGTCATCCAGGTTGGTTAAGACTGAACTTGTGTTTAGAATTTTATGTGTGGAAGTCAGCATATGGTAGGTTGTAATGTGACTGACAGATGAGGAAGAAAAAACTCACTTAAGCTTGGATGATAAGGGTAGGGAAAAATAAGTCAATATTTAGGGAAGATGGCAGGATCAAGTAATGACTTTTAAAATGAAGGTTAGATATGAGCATGTTTAAACATTTATGGCATTGCATCTGGATGCATAAATCAGGGGGGCGAAACCGTGGTCACTGGGCTGTTAAGTCTTCTACAACCTGCTATATAGCCCAGGAAACTCTACTCAATACTCTGTATTGATCTATGTGGGAGAAGAATCTAAAACTGAGTGGATACATGTATACATTTAACTGATTCTCTTTGCTGTAGAGCAGAAACTAACACAACATTATAAATCCACTATACCTCTAATAAAAGCTAATCTAAAAAAATGTATCTTCTTATATCCTGAATCTATTCTATACGCTAGGAAGTAAGCAGAGATATTTATTGGCCTGCTTTTTCCATGTCTATCAATGAGATTATTAAACATTTTTTTTCATCTTTTTTTTAGGGATTTGTAATATAGAAAGAAAGTGGGAGAAAATCAAAGAAGAAAAAAGAGAGAGAGAAACTAAAACCAGACCCCAAGTCTGCTAAAACAATATTCCCTCTGTCAGGACACTCTCCCCAAATTCAACTGTGACCTTCAAGGAGACAAGGCTCATAAATATGTTGTATCATTTTAAATCCTTTATCTGTAATGTATTTTTAGCTTTATTCAAATGCTTTTCAATTTCCGTGGTTAGCAGTTATCAATGTGGTCACACGGACTGATCCATCACATCTGACGTTCACTTTATTACCGTAGCTTTTCAGACTGTATATAACAATCTATAAGGTGAATAACACCACCTTTACAAATATTCTATTCTGTGAATTACTAAGAATTTCTCCTTTGTGGTTTGTCAAACCTGACAGAATTGAGTGAACATTTTCATAGTTTTATTTAGAAAGTTTCCTTCTTCTGCACCACATTTCATTTCAATGCATCCAGCATAGCTATTGTTCGGAGAAGGTGATGGCACCCCACTCCTGTACTCCTGCCTAGAAAATCCCATGGATGGAGGAGCCTAGTAGGCTGCAGTCCATGGGGTCACTAGGAGTCTGACACGACTGAGTGACTTCCCTTTCACTCTTCACTTTCATGCACTGGAGAAGGAAATGGCAACCCATCCAGCGTTCTTGCCTGGAGAATCCCAGGGATGGGGGAGCCTGGTGGGCTGCTGTCTCTGGGGTCACACAGAGTCGGACGTGACTGGAGCGACTTAGCAGCAGCAGCAGCGTAGCTATTGTCAACTTAACTTACGTTTCTTTGCCTTTATGAGTTAAACTCTTCAAGAGTTCTAAGACCTGAGACACGGTCCCAAACCTCAAATTTTGTCCTTTGACACCATCAGCCCTCTACCATGTTACTTTCCATGGCATCATCTTCTATCTCCAATTTCTTTTTTCACTGATAAAAGAAAGTATATTGGCACAGTGCTCCCATGTCTGAATTTTCTAGATCAAGTTATTAAAATCATGATCGTTAGAAATGTTTCCCTAATTCCTTCTAATGTGTGCATCAGCAGCACTCAGTGGCAACCCCTGGACTTGGTTAAGCTTCCACGGTCTTCCTCTCACAACGTGGATGCCCATTTCTCAGGACAGAAGTGAACATGAGTCTATATTCCTCAACCAAAGCACTAGTGGCACCAGGCACCATTTCTTCAGGAAAACACAACAAATCAAAACATGACTTACTGAAGCTTACTTGTGCCTGTGTTTTCTTATTTTCTCAAGTATTATACCCAATAAAGACCTTTATTTCTGTCTCTACAGGAACTTTGTTCCACCCTCAATGCAGCTTTTCTATAGCTCTGAAGTACAGATTTTTGTCTTTGTCTTCCTCATCAGCATGGCAGTTCTTACTCTTCCACTGTCACTGGCTTTGTTTATACTCTATTGTCCCACATAGCAAAACAAAATTGCTCAGAACTCAGAAATCTTCTCAGGTCTACAATGTGATCTTGAAAAACTATTGCTATTTTCTGATTTGGATGGAGTTGATAAGAACATAATTGTAATTAATTCTCTTCTGATCTCATCTGTTCTAACATAGAGACACACAGTCACTGAAAATGAATAAAAAGGCTGTTTCTAGAAGCGTTTATATTTTTGCAGGCTTTAAATTATATCTTAGATATCTTGATTCTGACAATAAATAGTTGTCAAGTGAAACAGATTTTAAAATAATGTCTTGGTGTGCACATTTTATATTGCCCAAATAACCACCTTCTTTTAGCCTAAAAGGGTCCTTTCCTGAGAAAGAGAAGCCCAAGGAACATTTTGTTCTTTTTTTGAGTAATAGTCAGTTACAGAGCTGACTGCCCATGTGTTACGGAGATGGGTTTCCTATGGCTTCTGATGTTTTTTATGGGTTTCACACTGTGGAACTTGGGAAAGCTATTTTTGAATAATACTACCGTTGTAAATCTGCAAATATGAACACTATTCTCAGAAATTCTTGTAGTGCCAGGGTAGTAAACTAATTCTGGGGGATGGGACATTATTTGTGAATAATTATTCCTTTATTTGAGAATTCAAAATGAGTATTAAGGGAGTGCTGCATTCTGTTCATCACTTACCACCAGAAGCAGGAGCTAAATTTTTTTCTAAATCTTTTTCTCTGTAATTTAACTCTAGTTCTGAACTCAACAGAATGAGAAGAGCAGGGGAAAAGTAAAGGTAAGCATAAATAAGCAAGATGATAAAAAGGATTTCAGGAGAAGAATTCAATATGTAAAATGACATCAAAGGGAAAAAAAAGCCAAGAGTATATATCATCATTTAGAAAATACAATTCACATATTCTTTTGGCTTCAGACTATATCTATTTATCTACCTATCTATCCATCCATCTATCTATTTATCAACCTATCTATATATTTATATATTTACCTAGGGTCATTTCAGATGTATTGATCTATATTTTATTAATTAGTCAGTGACAATAATTCTAATTCTAATGCAACTCCTATTGCCCTTTGTCTCCCCATCGATATGCTATAGAGTTTGTTAATACAAAGTTGTGATACTTTAAAACAAAGAAACCTTACCCTTTACATCTAGGTTCTTTAAATGCTTTATTTTGACCTAAAAAGAGCTATTTTGGATTTTTTTTGTAGGTTTAATTTTTTCAACAGAAAAACTTTTAAAACGCACACAGCTAGTTTCTATACACATCTATGCAATGTGCTCAGTGGTTTCAAACTGGTTTTGAATCATGGCCTTGGACAAATATTTCAGTTTAGCAAATTATGAATACATTTCTTACTCATCAATAAACAAGGATGACACTAGTAACCCCTGTCTTGAGAGTCCTTGTGTCTATCACAATGTTAAAATTATCTATATTCCTGGTAGTATTATTAACAGAGGAATCACAAGGATTGGAAGTTTTATAATATATTCCTTTGAAACTTTTACCAAACATTATTCAGCTAAATCGGTTACAAAGATGATTAAACTAGAAAGTTTATCAGGTAGGGGAAATAGATGAAAGATAGACGGGTATTAAGAAGTAAGGAAAATGAGTGGCAGCGGAAAGTCAAACATGCATACTTACGGAGTTGCCCGAGACGAGCTTTTTCTTTTTTACCAAACAAACGTCCTATTGAAGACTTGATTCCTTTCTTCTTGGGGGCTTTGTGAAGAGAGTCTTGGCTGCTGTTGGCACTGCCAAGCCCAAGGCTTTCAGTCTCAAGGGAGGCAGATAAACTACTGCAAACAGAAAAGAGGGAAGACTGCTTGCTTTGGTGTGACGTTCACCAGGTACACAACACAGTGCACCTTGTCACGAGACAATTCTGCAACATCCACAAGACGCATGCGTGCTAAGTCACTTCAGTCCCGTCTGACGCTTTGCGAGCCCGTGGACTGTAGCCCGCCAGGCTCCTCTGTCCATGGGATTCCCCAGGCAAGAATACTGGAGTGGGTTGCCATGCCCCCCAGGGGATCTTCCACAAGGTACAGAAGACCTAATTCCTTGATAAAGGCACAAAAGGAGAAACAAGTACACTTGAATGTTACTTTCTCCTTTGCTTCCCGTGTTTCTTAAGCACATTAAAGTCTGATTTCCTCAGCCTTAGGACACTAAGCCTCCAAATTTTCTCTAGAAAATATTTTTCCTAGTATTTTTCCTTATTTTTCATACAATATCAAACTAATCAGTGAAAACATAGATTGGTTTATTAAGTTCATGTGAAGTGACCTTTTATAATTTAGTCCTTGACGCTTGACATATTTCTTTCTTGCAATTTATATTTTTAGATCGCTCACATAATGACCTATGATAAGAAATTTAAATGTAACTAATAAAGTTTATGCTCATATTCTAGCCCATGGTTTAACTGGATTTTCCTCTTGGTATCTTTCTCAGTTTTGTGCTTAATTTGTTGAATTTTAAATCATCTGGGTGAGATTTTGAAGAAACAAATCATATACCCTAGTGATCACTGTATATTTTCCTTACAGTTCTCAGGTCTTGTAGGTACATGATAAGCTGAAATGATTTCCAAGCAAGCTGATCTAGGTTCCATTCCTGGTCAATGTATTTAACAGTTTTAATAGGATAGGTTTGATGATACGGTTATCATTTTTATAGCTGTTAATTTGACAGTATCATGATGAATTATTTAACTGTACTTATTCATCTTAATTAATATGAGTTCAGTAAGACAATAAGGAATCTGCCTGCAATGCAGGAGACCCCAGTTCAATCCCTGGGTCAGGAAGGTCTACTGGAGAAGGGAATAGTAACTCATTCCAGTATTCTTTCCTGGAGAATTCCATGGACAAAGGATCCTGGCAGGCTACTGTCCATGGGACTGCAGAGTCAGACACGACTGAGTGACTAACACACAGAACATAGTAAGTATAAATTGTGAACCTGGAGTAACTTTTCACATTAGAAAATAAACATAAAACAGAGAAAATGTTTGATATCACAAAAAAACTCTTTTCAAAAATGTTTATTGTAAAACACATTATTTAGAAGATAGATTCTAACTTAAATCATTAAATCGTTATATTCAGTTATATCAATTAAATATTCAGAGATGCTATAAATGATGACAGTGAAAGAACATACATTTAAGATGTAAATTGTATGCTTATATTTATTTATTTATGGTATTAGTTATTATAGAAATCTGCTTCAATTTTTAGGCAGGTGGAAAGGAAGGTATGAAGAGTTGCTATGACAAATAGGGTATTTTCCCATGTAAACTTATCTCTTCTTTTAATATTTCAGGTTTTTTTTTTTCCTTTTCTGAGGAGGAGATTTATAGCTGGCAGTAGCAGCACCCATAGGGTGATTTACATACCTGCCTGTTAAAAGTAGCTGGGGTACAATCATGGATTTTAAGATCTTAATTATCTTTACACTAGAAGCCAAGCTTATATTCTTGCCTTGGAATTTCTTTAGTTTTTGGTAACTAGTCCTGACCAGTACTTCTTATACTTTGACTCCATTTTAACAGAGAAAGGCTATTCTCAAAATATTGACAAGTACCAAGATTAAAAATATACAGTTAATTCTAAAAATGAAAATTTGATCTCAGAATGAAAATTCGGCTTTTTCACAAGTGCTATTGTGAAGAGGGAGCAGGGGAATTACAGCTCAAATAAAAAAACTTTATATAAATTTTAAGCAGTCTGGTAACACTAAAAGGAAGAATATTCGGGGGAGGAGGACATACAATGGCAGTGTGCTGGGAAGGTCATACCTTCGGGCATCATTATGGTAGGAAGAAGGGAGGGTGTGAGTCATCCTGATGGCTCTAGGGGTAGGGGGAGGAGAAGTTTCACATTTAATGGTTGCTTTATCCTCCCGACCGTCTTCTTCTACCACTGCAATCTAGAAGCAAAAAAAAATACACCAGATTCACTTTTTCTAAATTTTAACTGAAACTGATGAAAATAGAGACGCATTAAAGCAAGGCTATTTGAGTAATTCTAATATAAAAGCAAAACAAGAAATTTAGGGCACATAAGTCTTACACATAAAAAGTCACATTATTAAAGAGTAGGAATTTCATAACTATTTAAAAGTTAAGACACTCCAGTTAAAAGACATACACACACATAAATGGACTTACTACATAAAAATATTAGTTAAGTGTAAGTAAACACCATACATCAATATCCAGGGACTATGGAAAAGCTATCTTGGAATCCATTAAATATATCAGAATGTAAAAGCTTTACAAAGTTATTGAACACATATTTGAACTAATTCACTGAAAATATGTATAGTCAGGTTATCACACCATGGACAACTTTTAAGTGGGAGACTTTTGAAGTGAGAATTTGACAAAATAAAATGTTATCAGATAGGGTGTTTTAAATAAGGCTAATTAAATGTGTTCCCAGATATTAAAAAAAAAAGAACTGCAGTTTATAAGAAAAAAAAAACTTTCTTTTTAAATTGAGAATAATAAAAGGTAAGAATGGAATGTTTTCAAACTGTTTAATTTCACTACAGATGGATATACAGAACTGTATTAAAATAAGACTTTTCAACAACCAACTGAATTGTAAGCTAAAGATTTTTAAAAACAATGCTGCATTTTTCATAGTACCATTGTGCATTAAACCATATATATATATATGGAGAGAGAGAGAGGGAGAAAGATTGTGGAAACTGTAGCTAAAAGATGTATGGTTCTAGAAGTTCTGATGAAGAAATGTCTCAATAGGGCTAAAACAAAAAGTTTAAAACTATGTTCTCATCTTTTGTCTATAAATGTCTCACTAGTTTCTTTACATTAAGCTATTATACATAAGTGCGTTTATATGTGATATGATACTTCATGTATTGGAGGAACAATAAAAGTGTCTGTCTGGGCTCTTGTCATTCAAACCTAGGTTACTTTTACCAGCATAGTGCATGTCTTCTCAGTCGCTTCAGTCGTGTCTGACTCTTTGCAACACTATGGGCTGTAGCCTGCCAGGCTCCTCTGCTCATGGTAAAAATACTGGAGTGGGTTGTCATCTTTTGTTCCAGGGGCTCTTCCTGACCTGGGGTTAAACACTCATCCATCTCCTTCTCCTGCATTGCAGGCAGATTCTTTACCACTGAGCCACCTGAGAAGCCCTTAACTGGATAAGAGATCTTAATAAGATCTCTTTTCTCCATTTCAATGAATATAGTGCTATTAGAAGAATCTTTTTCAAGGACTGTTTTCAGCATAATGTTGATACTATGGAAAACCCTTTCTAAACTCACATCTCATCTAAACTTGTAAAGCGTATTTCCAAACTCTCCCTAATACATATTTATGTTTTCACAGTTCCATTATTTTACCAAGATTGTTTTCCACAATTGTTTCTGGGAAGCCTGATTATTTCTGTTTCCAGACTTTTTCTCTGAAACACTGGCTTATAAAACAACTTCTTCTCTCCAGATGGCAGGTCAAAATAGGCCAACTTTCAAAATATCTGCTCTTAAAAACATTATACACAAACCCTTTTGCTGAATAATACTTAAATCTCATGCTGTATGAGTAAAGTGGAGGAGAAAGACTTCAGAATCAGAGATGGATTTGAATCTTGACTTCTCTTATTTATTGAGTGACATGTACTAATTACTTATCTACTCAGAGATTAAATTTCCTTATCAATAAAATAGAAGTGAATATACTCAGTTTAATTTCTTTTGAAGTGCAAATTAAATCATGCATATAACTCCTTACTCTGATATACAATAAATGTTAGAGTTTGTGGTTTTCTTTCTATAACCTCCCTTTCTTATCAATCATCTCTCTGTATTCCCTAAATTCCCTGAGGCTTTATTTCTGCAAAAGATCTTCCTTTACATTTTTTTCCCTCTTATACACATATTATTTCACATATCATATACTGAAATTATTTCACATATCATATACTCAGATTTCTTCCTGTATTTCCAGTATAATCCTTTTAAGTGGTGAAGGAAGTCAAAGAAAAATGGTAATAACATTATGCATGATAAATTTGGCAATTGAGAACTAACTGATAGTGTCAAAGAGAAGATACTAAAAGAAGACAGATGATGGACAATAAAAATAAAATTCAATTTAGGTCATGTCTGTCTAGTCAAGGCTATGGTTTTTCCAGTGGTCGTGTATGGATGTGAGAGTTGGACTGTGAAGAAAGCTGAGCGCTGAAGAATTGATGCTTTTGAACTGTGGTGCTGGAGAAGACTCTTGAGAGTCCCTTGGATTGCAAGGAGATCCAACCAGTCCATTCTAAAGCAGATCAGCCCTGGGATTTCTTTGGAGGGAATGATGCTAAAGCTGAAACTCCAGTACTTTGGCCACCTCATGCGAAGAGTTGACTCATTGGAAAAGACTCTGATGCTGGGAGGGATTGGGGGCAGGAGGGGAAGGGGATGACAGAGGATGAGATGGCTGGATGGCATCACTGACTCGATGGACGTGAGTCTGATTGAACTCCGGGAGTTGGTGATGGACAGGGAGGCCTGGCGTGCTACGATTCATGGGGTTGCAAACAGTCGGACACGACTGAGTGACTGAACTGAACTGAACTAAAGCGTAATATGGATTCCCTTAATTAAAAAAAAAAAAAAAGTTCCCTAGTTGCAGAAGTATTTGGGCATAGGCTTACTATCACATCTTGAAGATGCTAAAAAATAGACTTATTTATGCATTGGATAGTAGGTTGAATCTTTAAAATTTGTCCCATCTGATTTCCTGAATCTGAGCTCTGCCACTCTCAATTATCTAACACAATGTTATTTTGTGAATCTGAACTTTATTCCATTTTGTTTCTAACCCAGGGATCAAACCCAGGTCTCCTGCATTGTGGGCAGATTCTTTACCAGCTGAGCCACCACGGGAGCTTGTTTCCTATACCCAAGATTTATTCTCTCGACTTCATTCTAAACAGGAAAGTGGTATCTGGAGCCATGCCCCCTCCCTGGGCTAGCTAATTCCCAGAGATAGCAAGCTATGTTCCCAGAGTGTGCCTTCCATATGCAGACCAAACATTCTAGATCAGTATCCCAAATCATCTTTTCTGTCTGGCTCTTGCACTCTGATTGTGGTTCAGTCACTAAATTGTGTCTGACTCTTGCAAACCCCTGGACTGTAGCCTGCCAGGCTCCTCTGTCCATGGGATTTCTCAGGCAAGAATACTGGAGTGGGTTGCCATTCCCTTCTCCAGGGGATCTTCCTGACCCAGGGATGGAACCTGGGTCTCCTGAACTGCAGGCAGATTCTTTACCAACTGAGTTTTGAGGGAAGCCCTTACCCTCTAGGAGGCACTATTCCTCTACCTTAATCATCACAGGCCAGGTGTCAGACAACTAGAGATAGACCCTAGACCCTATGACTCACTGAAATGATTCAAATTAGTCAATCCTAAGCCTGCGTACCTTACCTTCACAATAAACATTCCTGCCCATGATTTCTCCTCACACTTCCTGAGTTCTGACCTGGTGCTTCCCCTTGGCCAGGCATAGCATGGCGTGCCCCTGCTCTTGGGAAGTATGAGTAAGAAGCTATCTTTTATTGGAAATTGTTTCTTGATTTGCTTGTCTTATGTAACTAAGTAAACTCTGGGAGATAGTGAAGGACAGTGAAGCCTGGTGTGCTGCAGTTCATGAGGTCACAAAGAATCAGATATGACTTAGTGCCTGAACAACAATGTTAAATCCTACATTTTAAAACAAGCATCACTGTTCTTGTATCAACAGTATACTATCTAATTATTCCAAAAGAGGTCTAAAAATTCCGTGGAAAATCAGGAAAATTTAGTCCCCACAGTCTAAACATTACCCTAGAAAGTGTAAACAATTTTATCTTTATACATTTGCTCTTAGGATTGCATTTAAGCAATTCAAAAGCACTTAAATATTTTTAATATTTTTATGTTAATAAAATCCTTCAACTATCAGAAAGATAATTTTAAATCTTTCATAGAAAAAACAACATTCAATTAGTAATCAAAGAAATATACAGTACCTTTCTCCGATGTTTCCTTAGATCACTTGGCTATGGTTGGCAGTAATAAAAGCAACACAAAACAGAACCAGTTAATGATTATCATTTGACCATGTCACAAATTTAAATAGTAGCTATAATTTAACTTCCTTTTTTTAAACTTTAATTCCATTCTTTTCAAAATAAGTGTCTTTTAATCACTATAAAAGCATTCCTCCAGGGAGCTGTTTTCAAGAGGAAACTTCCTGGACGGCATGGTAGAGGGGCAGGTCTTCATGAAGGGAGCATGTGTACATGCCTGAAACATGAGCTGTGAGACACACAGACCTTAGGGAATATGAAACATACATGAAGTGACTAGCCAGAAGTAAACATGGGGCTATATCCTCCCAAGGATAGATGGAAGTGAAGAAGATTATGTGTAAAGGGAGAGCCAGTGTACACACAACTAGTTTATAAACATTCCCTTTTATCTTGCCTATGCAGGGCCGTGGACCTCCTCTGGGCAGTTATGCTATTCCTACGTGATCTCAAAGTTTCTGACATCTGAAATGCTGAAAGCTTCTGCTTTCTCAGAAGCTTTTTACCGAAAACTCTGGCTTCAGTAAGTACAGCATGTATCTGGGGCTTCTGTCTTCTTCATAGTGCTCTCTTACAGAAGTAAACAAACTAAAAAAGTTATTTTTTTATGACCTCAGATAAAACATATTCACTGAATATTTGTTAATTTTTCTTATGTAAGGAAAACCCTTGTTAAACTATTTCATTATACTTTACATTTCTGTTGCTACTGAAAAATGGGTTGATTTACCTCATTCAATATTCTAAATAACTAGATATTACTAATGTTATTTATGCCTCTGGATTTGTGGTGAGGTAAAGGTAGATATCAATAGGTTTTATTACCAGGACAAATACTTATGTTTGCTAAATATGTAAATATAAACAATATGAGTGAATACAATGTCTTTTAAATCCCTGCTTGTCTGTCCCTAAAATTTCAAATTTTTTCTTTGATTTCAAATTTATATTCAAACATGAATTACATCCAACAAAATTATTTTTTTCTACGATATTTTCTACAGGTAAAGGAAAACCTGTCTTTCACCATAACAATAATGAATTTGATGACAAAGTTCTACTAGGTGATAAGGACCTCCTGGATTTTATTTTTTGTTTTATTGAGTCAGATATTAAACATTTTAAATGTTTAATTTTTGTTTACTTTTTTCCTTTTTACCCTCAGGAAATTCTCTAATAGCTTTTAAGTACTCTAATTATAGTATAATAATGTTCATTTACCATGTTTTATTTATAACTGCTCAAGAAAATGCATGAGAGCAGTGGCATCCTATTCATACACAACCAAACATTATGTCTAAATGGATACAAATATATTATTTTGTTATTATAAAAATAACAACACTGTCAAGGTTATAATGCTAATATATAATGAAAATACTTAAAAGGTCAAAATAATAGGTTGAAAAAGTGTTGAAAATAACAGCAATACAGAAATAACCAAAGTTCTCTTGGCTTGAATGCTAAGTAAATTATACCCTTGTGGGCCAATATTCTTACTACAGCTTTGATGACAAGTAGATTATCAATATACATAGCATAAATTACACATGCAGAAACTAAGCCAAATACAATATCATTTTTAATTACTCTAATCAGATGGATGGTTCTCGGATTTTAGAGGGGAGGGCATACCTCACAGCCTGTGGGATTTCGGTTCCCTGACTAAGGATCAAAACTGTTCCTTTTAGTGGACATGTGGAATCTTAACCACTGGACCACCAAGGAAGTTCGGTTCCTAGATTTCTAAAATAGGGAGATCATAACTTGGTCATAGATCAAAATGTAGCTCAGTATATTGGGTTAGTTTATCTTAGTACATTGGCTAAAATGTTGTGCTGTATCTAGCTGGGATCCACTTTGATTAGTTGGTCTTTATTTGGATTTTCCTTCTGGAAATAAGCAAGGAATAGGATACTCAATGGTTGAAGGAGGTATTTCCTTTTATTTTTTTTTCATCATTCCTCTTTTATATAGATTTTATTGCCTGGAAGTTTCATAATTGTAAAGACTTTGGATATAGGAAATACTGCCTCATAAATAGCCTTTTGTTCCAATTTTCAGTTGCAAAATTAAAGAAAAAGATACCTAAACTGATATACATAGTAGAAATTTTATGAAGATAAAATCTAAAAATCATTTACTTACAGGGTAGTCTTCCCCTTGGGGTGAGAATATTATATATATATATATATATATATATATACACACACACACACACATACACATACATATATGCACACATATGCACATTTATATATATTAATTCTAATGCCATTTTTGGCCACAATATACATTATTGCCACATAACTTTTAAAAAGATTTATTTAACAATCATTTAGAAACTGAGTTAAACTTCATTGTTCATATATTATACACACGTATACAGATGCAGGCATTGTGACACTTTTTATAGAGGTTTCATAGCCTTCTGACCAGAAATACTATATACACTTAATATTCATATTCTTCTGTCCTAGTATTAATTTCTCCTCCATTTATTATACTTGTACTAGATTTTTGCAGTATATCATCTATTATTTGATCTATCTGTGTTTTAATCTCCATCTCCAAACTTTTATTTTTAATTTAAATTTTATTGTTTTAATATAGTTCTAATATTCATGACAAAACATAGATTTTCCCCTCATAAAGAGTTCAGAATATTACAATCTTCATTATCGTTGTCCTTTCAACATATTTCCCAGGTAATATCAGAAAATATATTGAAATATATTTCCCTCCTAACCACTGAAAACAACAAAGATAAAATAGTATATGCTTTTGACTTAGCAAATTTGAAGAAAAATTCAGCTCCTCTTTACTAGCTGTGTTGAACAGGACATTTATCCATACTCTCAGCATTTCAATTACTTATGGTCAAGATAATGCCCTTAGACTACTATCATGAGAATAAAGTGTTATCATGTTATCATGAGAATAAAGTGACTAAACATCATAACAGTCAGCAGTCACTCTACCTACATTATTTTAGGCAAGGGGTATTTTAATTTTTCTTTCATATGTTAAGAGTACTTTATAATTTAGATTTCTGACTTTTAATCGCAAATGAAGATACATGAAATAAAAAATTAAAGGATGAAGGGTGAAACTATTGACATGGAATTATAAAGCTCAGGAAATTGCTGCTATTGTTTTAGAATTTAAGTTCTTTTAGAATTATAATTTTATATTATAAAATTATAACATTCTATGTTGGTTATTGAAGCAATTATAATAAATAATTTTGAAACTTACTGTGTTAAAAAAAAAAACCCAGTCTCAATGTACTTCATCAATATATCATCAGTAAAAATGAACTTAATGGTTTAAATTATTCAGATTTCTGATGCAGTGTTTAGATTTCTGCTCTTCCTTCCATTTACTAATTATGTGAACCTTGGGAAATTATAGCTGTGTAGGCTTCATTTCCTTATTTTATAGTTGGGTTAATATTTGTACTTATCACATAGGTTTTTATTAGGCTTTGTTTCCTCCTTTCATAGTTGGATTAATATTTGTACTTATCATATAGGCTTATTAAGAAAAAAAGAAAAATGATAAAACACACAGAAAGCTTTTAGATGAGAAGAAATATCCAATAAATTTTAGCTAACGCATGAGTAATTCTAATGGAAGCAAAGGTTCCCTGGACACATCATACCAGGGTCATGACTCCCATCCGATCCATTTCCCTGGCAGGACTTCGAGGTGTGAGCTTTGGTGTTGAGTGTCCACTAGGGGGAGACGAGCTGGCCAGCGAAGAAGCTGTGACCGAGGCAGTGATGGAGGTACCTGGGTGGACCCTTGCTAAATTCAGGCCTTCCAGACTCACACTAGCCACTCTGTTCTCAATTTCTTCAGCACGTAACTCTGTGGATTCTTTTTCTTCTTGAATTAGTCTGAAAGATAATAGTTTAATTTTGATACATTACATGTTGTTATAAAGTTATTAATATTTGGAATTCATCAAATGAATAAATGAATAAATAACTGTGAATATTTTTATATCAAATCTAACATTTTTCTTTTTTTCCCTAGACAATATAACTTTCAATAAATTCCAGAGACTTCTTGGTTGAGAACTAGAAAATCTTGCTTTCCAAATGACATATAATCCCTTGGGTTTACAGTTTGATACCCTTTCTATACTGCTGCTGCTGCAAAGTTGCTTCTGCAGTGTCCAACTCTGTGTGACACCATAGACGGCAGCCCACCAGGCTCCCCATCCCTGGGATTCTCCAGACAAGAACACTGGAGTGGGTTGCCATTTCCTTCTCCAATGCATGAAAGTGAAAAGTGAAAGTGAAGTCGCTCAGTCGTGTCTGATTCTTCACCACCCCATGGACTGCAGCCCACCAGGCTCCTCTGCCCATGGGATTTTCCAGGCAAGAGTACTGGACTGGGTTGCCATGGCCTTCTCCGTTTTCTATACTACTACCTGTTAAAACTCTTTTAAAACTTTGAGTGTCTAGTTAATTACTGCCTCTAATCTTAATCTTACATTTGTACTTAGGAACTAATATGTGAGACTTTTAAGAACTCAACTCTCAACAAGGATATTGACTCCTACCTCCTATCCAATGAAAAAGCATGATTGATAGACTCCTCAAAAAATGGTCATTCATAATTATAATTTGACCAAATAAAACCCTGACTTAGCCAACTTGCTTTTACATAAGCACTAAGCAATTTAAATAATGTATACACACTAGATAGTTAAATGTTTTAAGAAAAACTGTTGCTGTAAATGTTTTTGAGAAGACAAATCACTATTACTCTTTTTCTTTAATCAGGGAGAAACTTCAAGAATATACATAAATTATTTATTACAAAGACACAAAGAATAAAGAATTTTAGCGGAGTTGCGGCAAAGATCCTATTTAAGCTGAATCATACACAATTTGCATATTGTTATAATAAAACTGTGTACGCATATAGTTTATTTGAAAGATGGGGGTTAGAAACATCTCTCCTGAGATCAGTTCAGTTCAGTTGCTCAGTCGTTTCCAACTCTTTGTGACCCCATGAATTGCAGCACACCCGGCCTCCCTGTCCATCACCAACTCCCGGAGTTCACCCAAACTCATGTGCATTGAGTCGGCGATGCCATCCAGCCATCTCATCCCCTGTCGTCCCCTTCTCCTCCTGCCTTCGATCTTTCCCAGCATCAGGGTCTTTTCCAATGAGTCAACTCTTTGCATGAGGTGGCCAAAGTATTGAGTTTCAGCGTTAGCATCAGTCCTTCCAAAGGACACCCAGGACTGGTCTCTTTAGGATGGACTGGTTGGATCTCCTTGCAGTCCAAGGGACTCTCAAGAGTCTTCTCCAACACCACAGTTCAAAAACATCAATTCTTCGGTGCTCAGCTTTCTTCACAGTCCAACTCTCACACCCATACATGACCACTGGAAAAATCATAGCCTTGACTGCTGCTGCTGCTGCTAAGTCACTTCAATCGTGTCGGACTCTGTGTGACCCCATAGACGGCAACCCACCAGGCTCCTCCGTCCCTGGGATTCTCCAGGCAAGAACGCTGGAGTGGGTTGCCATTTCCTTCTCCAATGCATGAAAGTGAAAAGTGAAAGTGAAGTCACTCAGTCCTGTCTGACTCTTTGCTAGACGGACATTTTTTGGCAAAGTAATGTCTCTGCTTTTTAATATGCTATCTAGGTTGGTCATAACTTTCCTTCCAAGGAGTAAGTGTCTTTTAATTTCATGGCTGCAATCACCATCTGTAGAGATTTTGGAGCCAAAAAAAAAAAGTCTGACACTGTTTCCCCATCTATTTCCCATGAAGTGATGGGACTGGATGCCATGACCTTGGTTTTCTGAATGTTGAGCTTTAGGCCAACTTTTTCACTCTTCTCTTTCACTTTCATCAAGAGGCTTTTAAGTTCCTCTTCACTTTCTGCCATAAGGGTGGTGTCATCTGCATACCTGACGTTATTGATATTTCTCCCAGCAATCTTGATTCCAGCTTGTGCTTCTTCCAGCCCAGCGTTTCTCATGATGTACTCTGAATAGAAGTTAAATAAGCAGGGTGACAATATACAGCCTTGACGTACCCCTTCTCCTATTTGGAACCAGTCTGTTGTTCCATGTCCAGTTCTAACTATTGCTTCCTGACCTGCATATAGGTTTCTCAAGAGGCAGGTCAGGTGGTCTGGTATTCTCATCTCTTTCAGAATTTTCCACAGTTTATTGTGATCCACACAGTCAAAAGCTTTGGCATAGTCAATAAAGCAGAAATAGATGTTTTTCTGGAACTCTCTTGCTTTTTCCATGATCCAGCGGATGTTGGCAATTTGATCCATCCTGAGATATCTTCCTCTTAACTATAAATGGATTATTGTGATTTCCAATGATATATAATCTTTAATTTCAAGGTAATGATCACCACAAAGTTTTCTTTTTACATATTTACTTTGGAAAAGTTTGGCAATTTCTTACAAAACTAAACATACTCTTAATATATAATTCAGTATTTGTGTTCCTTGATATTTACCCAAAGAATATGAAACCTGAGGTTCACACAAAAACCTGCACATAGACATTTAGAACAGTTTTATCCATAATTGTCCAAACTTGGAAACAACTAAGATATCCTTCAGTAGGTGAATGGATACATAAACTGGTACATTTATACAATGGAATAACTTTCAGTGCTAAAATGAAATGAGCTATCAAGCCATGAAGAGACATGGAGGAACAATAAATGCATATGACTAAATGAAATAAACCAATCTGAAGAGGCTACATATTGTATGAGTCCAAATATATGACACTCTGGAAAAGGCAACCATGGATACAAAAAAAAAAAAAAAAAGATTAGTGATTTCCAGGGGTTGGCAGGGGGAGAGGGATGAACAGACAGAGCACGATGAGTTTTTAGGACAGTAAAAATATTCTGTCTGTATGATATCATCTTATTGGGTATACATCATCATACATTTTCCAGACAACCAAGAGTGAACCAAAATGTGGAAATACTGTTTGATTCCTCTGATATGAGGTATTTAGAATAGTCAAGTTCATAGTATCAGAAAGTACATTGGTACATGCCAGGAACCTGGAGGTGGGGGTAGGATGGGGAGGGTGAATGGGGAGTTAGTGTTTAATGGGGACAGAGTTTCAGTCCAGGAAGGTAAAAATTCAGAAAATGGGTGACATTAAGTGTTGCAAAACAATGTGAATGCACTTTGTGTTACTGAACTATACAGAAAAACATGGTTAAAACAGTTGTTCAATTGCTTAGTCATGCCTAACTCTTTGAGATCCCATGGACTGAAACACACCAGGCTTCACTGTCCTTCTCCATCTCTTGCAGTTTGCTCAAACTCATGTTCATTGAGTCAGTGATGCCTTCCAACCATCTCAGCCTCTGTCATCCCCTTCTCCTCTTGCCTTCAATCTTTTTCAGTATGAGGGTCTTTTCTAATGAGTTGGTTCTTCATATCAGCTTGCTGAAGTATGGGAGCTTCAGCTCCAGCATCTGTCCCTACAATGAATATTCAGGACTGATTTTCTTTAGGATTGACTAGTTTGATCTGCTTGCGATCCAAGGGACTCTCAACAGTCTTCTCCAACTCCACAGTTCAAAAGCATCAATTCTTAGGTGCTCAGCCTTCTTTATGGTCCAACTCTCACACTCATAGATGACTACTGGAAAAACCATAGCTTTGATTATACAGACCTTTGTTGGCAAAGTAATATCTCTGCTTTTTAATATGCTTGTCTAGGTTGGTCATAACTTTTCTTCCATGGAGCAAGTGTCTTTCAATTTAATGGCTGCAGTCACCATCTTTAGTGATTTTGGAACCCAAGAAAATAAAGTCAGCCACTGTTTCCACTGTTTCCCCATCTATTTGCCATGAAGTGATGGAACCAGATGTCATGATCTTTGTTTTTTGAATATTGAGTTTTAAGTCAGCTTTTTTACTCCTCTTTCACCTTCATCAAGAGACTCTATAGTTTCTCTTTGCTTTCTGACATAAGGATGGTGTCATCTCATCTGCATATCTGAGAGTATTGATATTTCTCCTGGAAACCTTGATTCCAGCTTGTGCTTCATCCAGCCCAGCATTTCACACAATATACTCTGCATAGAAGTTAAATAAGCATGGTGACAATATACAGCCTTGACGTACTCCTTTCCCAATTTGGAACCAATCCATTGTTCCATGTCTGATTCTACCTGCTGCTTCTTGACCTGCATACAGATTTCTCAGGAGGCAGATTAGGTGATCTGGTATTCCCATCTCTTTCAGAAGTTTGCATAGTTTATGGAGATCCACACAGTCAAAATCTTTGGCATAGTCAATAAAGCAGAAGTAGATGTTTTTCTGGAACTCTCTTGCTTTTTCAATGATCCAATGGATTTAGCAATTTGATCTCTGGTTCCTCTGCCTTTTCTAAATCCAGTTTGAACATCTGGAAGTTCTCAGTTCACATGCTGTTCTAGCCCAGTTTGAAGGATTTTGAGCATTGCCTTGCTAGCATGTGAAATGAGTGTAATTGTGTGGTAGTTTCAACATTCTTTGGCATTCCCTTTCTTTGGGATTGGAATGAAAATTGACCTTTTCCAGTCCTGTGGCCACTGCTGAGTTTTCTGAATTTGCTGGTATATTGAGTGCAGCACTTTAAAGCATTATCTCTTAGGATTTGAAATAGATCAGCTGGAATTCCATCACTTCTACTAGCTTTGCTCATAGTGACCTTTCCTAAGGCCCACTTGACTTCATAGTCCAGGATGTCTGGCTCTAGGTAACTGATACACCATCATGGTTATTTGGGTCATTAAGATCTTTTTTGTATAGATCTTCTGTGTATTCTTGCCACCTCTTCTTAACATCTCCTGTTTCTCGTAGATCCATACCATTTCTGTCCTTTATTGTGCCAATTTTTGCATGAAATGGTTAAAATAGTATGTTCTACATTATGTGACTTTTACTGCAATAGTGTTAGTCGCTCAGTCATGTCCAACTCTTTGTGACCCCCATGGACTGTAGCCTGCCAGGCTCCTCTGTCCATGGAATTTCTCAGGCAAGAATACTGGAGTGGGTAGCCGTTCTCTTCTTCGGGGGATCTTCCCAATTTACAGATCAAATCCAGGTCTCCTGGATTGCAGGAAGGTCCTTTACTGTCTGAGCCACCAGGGAAGCCCCTTTACCACAATAAAATGACGTTTAAAAAAAGGGTGAACCATAATGTACATTATGGATTTGAAAAATATGCTGCATCAATGTCAGCTCATCAGTTGTAATGAAAACTACTCTTATTAAGGATGTTGACCATGGGGAAGGATATGTATGTTTGAGGCCAGGAGGTATATGGGAACTCACTCTGCTTTTCTCTCAATTTTGCTCTGAATCTTAGACTTCTCTAAGAAACAACATTATTGAAAATACTAATATCAGTTCAGTTCAGTTGCTCAGTCGTGTCCGACTCTTTGCGACCCCATGAATCGCAGCACGCCAGGCCTCCCTGTCCATCACCATCTCCCGGAGTTCACTCAGACTCACATCCATCGAGTCAGTGATGCCATCCAGCCATCTCATCCTCTGTCGTCCCCTTCTCCGCCTGCCCCCAATCCCTCTCAGCATCAGAGTCTTTTCCAACGAGTCAACTCTTCGCATGAGGTGGCCAGAGTACTGGAGTTTCAGCTTTAGCATCATTCCTTCCAAAGAAATCCCAGGGCTGATCTCCTTCAGAATGGACTGGTTGGATCTCTTTGCAGTCCAAGGGACTCTCAAGAGTCTTCTCCAACACCACAGTTCAAAAGCATCAATTCTTCAGCGCTCAGCTTTCTTCACAGTCCAACTCTCACATCCATACATGACCACTGGAAAAACCATAGCCTTGACTAGATGGACCTTAGTCGGCAAAGTAATGTCTCTGCTTTTGAATATGCTATCTAGGTTGGTCATAACTTTTCTTCCAAGGAGTAAGCATCTTTTAATTTCTTGGCTGCAATCACCATCTGCAGTGATTTTGGAGCCCCCCAAAATGAAGTCTGACACTGTTTCCACTGTTTCCCCATCTATTTCCCATGAAGTGATGGGACCGGATGCCATGATCTTCGTTTTCTGAATGTTGAGCTTTAAGCCAACTTTTTCACTCTCCTCTTTCACTTTCATCAAGAGGCTTTTTAGTTCCTCTTCATTTTCTGCCATAAGGGTGGTGTCATCTGTATATCTGAGGTTATTGACATTTCTCCCAGCAATATAATTACTCCTAATTATAATATTTCATTTACAGAAAGAATATGAATTCTGTTACTCTGAAGTTTACATTCATGGTGCCTTTTAACTTCACCCAAAGATCAGAATTCCAAAGCAAGTTTTAATAAAGTAACATAGTACAACATTAATAATGTTTAAACACATTCCAATGGAAAAATTGCCTCCTCTTCAAAAAAAAAAAGAAATTTTGCACTTTAAAATTATTGACCATACATGACTCCAGAAAAACCTGGTGAGAGGTGATATGGTTTTGCTAAATTAAAAAATACAGTTTTAAATTCTGCTACTGCTAAGTCGCTTCAGTCTGTGCAACCCCATAGACAGCAGCCCATGAGGCTCCGCCATCCCTGGGATTCTTCAGGCAAGAACACTGGAGTGGGTTGCCATTTAAACTCTAGGCATTCTATTAATTGTAAAGGAAAATCAAATTAGAGGAACTAGCCTAGTGGGCTGCCGTCTATGGGGTCACACAGAGTCGGACACGACTGAAGCGACTTAGCAGCAGCAGCAGCACAGCAACAGCAGCAGTTGAGTAAGAGATAGATTGAAGCTAAAGATCCAGTGCTACTCAGATATTCAATTCATTTGGAAAATTCATCGAAGATGACTGCAAGGAGATCCAACCAATCCATTCTAAAGGAAATCAGTCCTGGTTGTTCTTTGGAAGGAATGATGCTAAAGCTGAAACTCCAGTACTTTGGGCACCTCATGCAAAGAGTTGACTCATTGGAAAAGACTTTGATGCTGGGAGGGATTGGGGGCAGGAGGAGAAGGGGACGACAGAGGATGAGATGGCTGGATGGCATCACTGACTCGAGGGACGTGAGTTTGACTGAACTCTGGGAGTTGGTGATGGACAGGGAGGCCTGGTGTGCTGCAATTCATGGGGTCGCAAAGAGTCAGGCATGACTGAGCGACTGAACTGAACTGAACTGAATATCATTAATCTGCATTTTTCACATATGTTTCTTATAAAAGCTGTCCTAACTTTATCCTGAGAAACTGAAACTGCACATTATAATTCGGTAGGTGCAGGGTGAGGTCTGAGTATCTGGATGCCAGTGCTTCTGATTTGATGATCACAATTTTAGAATCAAGGTCTTCCAATCCCTTGAGACCATCAGAAATCATTGAACTCACCTGATTTCCTTGTTGATCGCATCCAGTTGTTCCTGAAGCATCATGGCCAGTGTCTGGGCATCAGAATGACCGCTTGGAGAGAGAAGATCCATTGAGCTGAAAATTGTTTCTCTATCGTCATCATCAATGTCAGACATCTCTGTGTCACTTTCAAAAGGGTGGCTGCTTAGCACTCCAATTTGTTGAGTTCTATTCCACTCATGATCTCCAAGAGATTTCACCTGGAAGGTAAAGGAAAAATTACAGTATGTTTCATCTTGCTCATTTTCAAAGCACTATTTTGAAAATAAAACCAAAACCACACATGCTTTTATAGCTACCTTGGCAAAAGCAGAATTGATTATAAATATTTTATTTATCATGTTAATAAAATAGTTCCTTGATACTTAAGTCATGGAAGGTACTAATTTCAGCATAAATATCAATATTTTAATAGGAATAAAAATGTCAAACTTCTGCATGATTTTTAGTTCAACCTCAATTCAAGGTAGTACTTATTTTAAAGCATCTATGTTTCCAATGTTTTCACTTTTTGTAAATGTAACAATCTCTATTCACTTGTACTTAAGCATTTCCATTTCTTATACTATTAATAATTAGACTGAGGGTGGAAATATTACCACACAATAAATTACACAGGAATTCTTTCTCCTGTATTCTAACAAAATATTAATAAAAACATTGCAAAGATTTAATTTAATCTCCACTGCTCTGGTTGCTTAAATGCCTCATTGATTTTTTTAAGCCCAAGGCACATCAATTTACATGACTATGTTTTTAAAATTAATACAATAAGTCCTCCATATGAGTAACAGTCTTAAGTAACCAAGAGACCAGTGCTTTTCAGGCTATGACCTGAAGGCAGGAGATGGCTGAAAGAAAGAGAGCAGTCCTAGATTTCCTGCTATTTACAAGTGGGTTTTCATTTTTGTGATGATGTAAAATGATTCGGGGGGTGGGGTGGGGGGGGAGGACTACAAAAGTGATATTGCCCCAAAGCCCATTTTTGGCCACATGGCATAATTTGAAATCACTCAAACACAGACACAAGTTTAGACTCTTATCACTCGGCTGACTATGTAAGGTAGGACACTTAAAATTCCTGAGCTTCAATGTTTTTCATACATGAAATTTGTATAAAATAGTACTCAATTTATAAGGTTACATGAATAAATACTTGACACAGGCTTAGTTCAACTTTTGGTAGCTAGTAGGTGTTTTATGCGGAGAAGGCAATGGTAACCCACTCCAGTACTCCTGCCTGGAAAATCCCACGGACAGAGGAGCCTGGTAGGCTGCAGTCCATGGGGTCTCAAAGAGTTGGACACAACTGAGCAACTTCCCTTTCACTTTTCACTTTCATGCACTGCAGAAGGAAATGGCAACCCACTCCAGTGTTCTTGCCTGGAGAATCCCAGGGACGGCGGAGCCTGATGGGCTGCCGTCTATGGGGCTGCACAGAGTCGGACAGGACTGAAGTGACTCAGCAGCAGCATCAGCAGGTGTTTTATGTTGGACTTCCCAGGTGGCGCTAGTGGTAAAGAACCTGCCTGTCAATGCAGGAGATATGAGAGATGCGAGTTCGATCCCTGGGTCGAGAAGATCCCCCTGGAGAAGGGGATTCTTGCCTGGAGAGTCCCACGAACAGAAGAGCCTGGTGGGCTATCGTCCATAGGGTCATAAAGAGTCAGACATGACTAAAGTAACTTAGCACATGCAGAGGGATTTTATGTTAGCTATAGTTAAAAAAAAAAAATGTCATGTATCACACCTGAAACTAATAAAAATGAATGCTTTCAGTATAAAAATACTATCCAAAATGGAAGAATGTATTTACTTAAACCATCAAAGACTTGAAATCAAAAGTTTAACCTTGGTCTCATCTCTCCTCACACCCATGCGGCCTCTCCTTGGTCTTCTTATTACTTTAGTTGTTCTGTAATCAGACTGGCTGTCCACTAGGGATCCAACAGAATACCGCAGCTCGGCTGAGGTGTCTAGATGAGTTCTGGAAATAAGGAAAACTTATCAGCAAATCACCATCTACCACTTAATTGGCAACAAAAGTCAAACCCTCAAGGGGGAAGAAAATATGTTATAAATCTTAGAGGTCTCTTCAGAGGCTTATGTCATAAAGTCCAGTCTCAGGTCCATTCCGAAGATCAGGTTCATTTTAGAATATTAAAAAGCCGTTCTGTTCATTCATTATCATTTTCAAACTCCCTAGTCAATTGAAATGTTAAGATTGACAACCAAAATCCATTGGCTTACATTCTGACAACTCTGTTTTATTTTGAGCTATTTAGCGGATAATCCAATACATTTTATTTATCACTGTGTTTGTTTTAAATATTCTTCATTAACCTAAGAGAAAAATGAGTAAACTTTTTGAGTCACAGCATTATCTATTTTCCACTGTTTTATTTTTCAATATAGGAAATTAACAAAATACTTAAAATCAGATTGACCTAAGGTTAATTTTTTTTTTTTGAAAATAAAATAGGATAGTCCACCAGAACAGTTTTTCAGGTTAGGATAAGATATTGTTCCAAAAATGTTAAGGAAGAATCTTTTAATAAGCACATTCAATTCCGAAATCTGCTTAGAGATAAAACACTTTGAAAATTCTAACTGGAAAATATCATCAGACTAGTTTCAATAAACATGAAAATAAAGTACATTGTAATTGAAGTGCACTAAATGTTTCTCCAAGTATATTATTTATATATGGATTTATGTAAAATTGTTTACAGCTACAGTAATGATGATAATAACAAATGCAACATGCTGTCATAGAAAATGATCCATCATCGGTAGGAAATATTCTTAAAGCTGTTTTCTCTTGAACTTGGGGCTTCTGTTGATCTACTATGCTCTTACCCTCAGTTCTCTTTGCGGACAAAAACAAACATCTCCAAATACTTGGCAAGACTATAAAAGGTTCGGTGAGTCCTGGGTTTTTGAAGAAGTAGAAGACACTGACTTAATTGATGCAGGTTCTTGTTTAGCCCAATTGGATGTTAAAACAGATGAAGTAAGGAATCATCCTCCAAATAGATGAAGGCTATTGTTTTTATAGCAGCAAACTTGAGGCTTAATCAGGCAAAATGGCTTTATTGTGAATCAGTTATATATTAAAAACTAGCCAATCAGGCCATAGCCATTAAATGGCACAACTGTCAGTCTTTATTTATAGCAGAGGATATAAGTTTTATCAAGACAAAGATCAGATTTTAGTCACCGTTGTGTGTTCAAGGAGATATTTCTAGAATATAATAAGAATTTCATGAATATCTGGTAAGACAAGAAATGAATGCAATTGATTATACTAATAATATAGTTCAAACTGTCCAGGTCAGCATATTCCCTGTCTAAGGACATTTATTAGTCTGTGACTGCTTAGAGTAATGTCTCTTTGGGCACTAGAGTTTCTAAAATTATAACATCATGCTAGGAGTATTGTTTTCTTGTTGTTTTATCTCTCAATTCCAGGTCATCAATAAAAACATTAAACAAGCACAGATCTGATACCATTGATGTCCTCCTCAAAACTCTTCATTGTTCTTACAAGGCCCTCTACCTGGGCTTCTACTTCCCAGTTTCATTTCCATTTACTCTCAAACTCATACTTTCTTTTGCTTCAAGCCTGTGAACATGTTATTTTTTCTATCTCTTCACACATTTATGTGATTACTATTTCTTAAGTTTCCATTTAAGCTGAGGCTTAAAAGTCTCAACGTCATATACTACTCTAGCTCCTGGCATTCCCTGTATGAATGTGAATTCCCTGTGTGAATGTGAATGTGTTAGTCGCTCAGTTGTGTCCAGCTCACAGAGAGTTCATGGACTGTAGCCTGCCACGTTCCTCTATTCGTGAAATCTTCCAGGTAAGAATACTGGGGTGGGTAGCCATTCCCTTCTCCAGGGGATTTTCCTGACCAGGTCTCCTGCATTGCAGGCAGACTATTGTCTGAGCCAACAGGGAAGCCCCGTAATCCTCAAATTCGTATTTGTGCATTTTCCATCTGGAACATGTATTCTTCACTGCCATCACCACTATATCTCCAATGTCCCAACATCTCACAAGTAGAAAGCACTTAAGTTATCTTGAAAGAACAAAAGACCTGAAGCAACACTAATTGTAGGAAAGCATTGCTTACACCTTATTTGAAGCAGTTGCTCCTCACCTCTCTCCTTTTATTTAACTCTGATCTGTCAGAGGCAGTATTTCCATATATTTCAATTTAAAAATTATTTTTGGTGTACAATATATTGAAAGGCATTTGCAGATGTAAGTTACAACACAGTCCCTGGTTCCCTTAAACAAGGAACCATGTGGTTTCTCCTCCAGGATCTCCTGGGACTTGAATACAGTCTCATAAAGGAACTTGCACAGACAAGTAGGTATGAATTTTCTTGGAGAAAACCTGTTGCTCACTCTTCTGCTTCCTGGAATGTCCTTCATTGTCCTCTGCAATTATCCAGATCCTAACCTTTCTCCAGAGATGAGCCAAATGAGGCCTTTTCCAGTCACTTTGGAACTCATTTTTCTTTCTTATCATCATCGTCACCATATATATCACTGAATTAATAACTTCAGTTCAGATATATAAATCATAATAAAACATTAGAAAAATGAACATTATTTTCAAAACAATATATTAGTAGAGGATATTAGTCACTGTCTCACTTACTCTAGCTCATCTCTTCCTACTTCCCCACTTGTAAGATCAAAAACTAGTAGATGAAATTCTCATGTACTTTGGTTTCTTTATTTCTTTTTCAATTGTGTGCCCTCAGAATATGATTGTTCAAGAAATAATTTGTTTAATAAAGTTTCAGTTGTCTCTTATTATGAATTAGCTGTCTTAATAATTCCTATAATACTTTATATTTGTGAGTTGATTTACTGTTTACAAAACACCCTTTTCTCACTTGTCTCATCTGCAAAGTAAACTTGTCATAAAATGTTATTTTGTATGTAATTAATTTAAATTTATTAAGGAAACAAGAGTTTTCCAAAATCAAACAGTTATTTTGTTATTATATGCCTAAGACCTAGGAATGTCAACTTAGTTATTTTTAGTCTAGTGTTTCCACTACAACCTGTTGTACCCACAATGGCACCCACTCCAGTACTCTTGCCTGGAAAATCCCATGGATGGAGGAGCCTGGTAGGCTGCAGTCCATGGGGTCGCTAAGATTTGGACACGACTGAGAGACTTCACTTTGACTTTTCACTTTCATGCATTGGAGAAGGAAATGGCAACCCACTCCAGTGTTCTTGCCTGGAGAATCCCAGGGGGGGGAGCCTGGTGGGCTGCTGTCTATGGGGTCGCACAGAGTTGGAGATGACTGATGCGACTTAGCAGCAACAGCAGCAGCATGTAGTTTCCAGGCTTCCCTGATGATTCTTCATTGTCAATAAATGTCACATTGTTAGGCTGCCATGATGACTCACTACAGTGATGAACTTTTAGATAGCACTTTTACAACTCTATTTCTGAGACTGAAGGTAAAAAAGACAATGAAATGGCCATTTGGTCCTAATAAAATATACATCTGTTGATTGAATAATGCTAGTTCTGTGTATTTACTCTGTTGGCATTTTCTTTCATCTTTACCATTATCATCATCATCATCATCACCATGTATATCACTGAATCAGTAACAAGTTCAGATACACAAATCATAATAAAACATTAGAAGAATAAACATTATTTTCAAAATCAAAGATCTACATATCTAAAAGTTCCTTGGCTGTATTTACACCTGTAGAACTGTGTTTCTTATATTAAATTGAATTCAAAATTCTGAATTTTGTTTTTATTAATACTCACATTGAAGAGAATATAAGTACTTTTAGGATTTTTTTTAATTTGGATTTTTCACTTGAATGCTTGAAAAATGCTTTACTAGATATGCATTTCTTCAACAATATCTATTGAGAGTCTAATATATATATATATTTTGGGGGGGGGGTGCTGAAATTATAGTACTCAAAACAGGCAAAAAACTCCAACCCTTATGGAGCTAACATTCTTAGGATAAGCTTAAAACCAAAAAAAAATGCACTTTTATAATAGAAGTCTGTGGTGGTCAAAAGTTTCAAATAGCTGATACTGTGTTGTTTAACAAATAAATGCTTGTTATCAACTTAGATATGTATCTATCTACATAGTAAATAAACATCTCTTTGCTTTTTTTTTTTTAAAGATGAGGTATTGACTCAAAGCAGCTGAGTACTAATAAATTTACTTGAAAAATTTTTAATGTATTTCTCTTCCCCTCTTTTGCCTCGACAAAACAGATCATTACCAGTGATGAGTAAATATAAGTAATCATAACCGAGGATGCTTCTTCAGTAACAGGAAACACTAAAAACATTTCTGCATGTAGAGAAAATGACCGATGCCTCTTCCTAGAAAAACATGTAATCTCTGTATCTATAGCTCCACTTCTTAATGTATGGTTTATAATATAGAAGAAGACATATATTTCTATATATATTAAATGAAAAATACAAAAGGTAAAGATTTACATTTTATTGCATGTTTGAGGAAAGAATTACTAAATTAGAGAATTATTTTGGAGCATAGAAACTATAAATCAGTAAGGAATCAAAATAGGGCAATGCCTGCTGCCCAACAGAAGGTACTTAGTTATTTCATTTGAGGAGATACAAAACCCATAAGAAAATTCACATTGATTTTTGGTGAACTATAGATAAGCTTTTAATTTAATGTTACCTTGATATTGTGGGTTCAATTAAAGAGCCAGTTCTCATTTTCAACTGGTCAAGTTCAGATCTCAGCTTTTCAATTTCTTCTGCTAACCTTTCCTAAAAATCAAAGAAGTGTTACTAAGATGATAGGCATATACCAATAATACCAACATTCAGTTATGATAAACCAGCTACTAAGTTTAATAACTTTCTAAAATGGAAAAATAATCAATATATTTTTACTAAGTATGGTTAGATATGACAGCAAAAAATGCCTGACTTTCCCCTTGAGATGAAAATGTGACAGCAGAAATTAATACAATTTTACCCACATTCCCTAGTACTCACTAATCCTAAATCTTTCTAAACATATGGGGATTTTTGAGTAGAGAAGTGACCTGATGATTTTGATGGCTCTGAGGTGAACTGATGAATGGGACTGAAAGGCAGGGAAGAAATAAATTATTACTGCTCTTCCAAAAACAGGCAAGAGGATTATGGCTTGGATGACCATGGTGTCAGAAGAGAACGGCAAGGATATTGGATGCATTCTGAAGATAGAACTGAGAAAATTTGCTATTGAACTGGCTAAGGAGTGTGGATAAAGACAGAGGTCAAGAATAGCTCCAAGACTTTTAACCTGAATAATTAGGGGGAAGAAGTTGTGGTCTACTGACATGACTGCTGGGTGTTGATTAGGTTAGTTGGTAGTGGTATTTTAGGAATTGAGGGGATTACTTGTTAAGATTGAGATGGCCATAAGTCCAAATAGAGATAGTGTGTTGGCTCGTGAATAAATGAACTCCTTCAGGAAAGAGGACCCACTGGGTGATCTAAATTTGTAAGTACTCAATTTACAAATGGTATTTAAAATCCATGAACTCACCAAGGACTGAACATACAGAAGATATCCAAGGATGGTCCTAGGAACTTTAGAGATCAAGATCATGAAGAAAATAAGTTGAGTATATGAAGGATTTTACTCATGATTGACTTTGCTGCCGCCGCCAAGTCGCGTCAGTCGTGTCCGACTCTGTGTGACCCCACAGACGGCAGCCCACCAGGCTCCTCTGTCTGTGGGGTTCTCCAGGCAAGAAGACTGGAGTGGGTTGCCACTTTCTTCTCCAATGCAGGAAAGTGAAAAGTGAAAGTGAAGTCGCTCAGTCATGTCCGACTCTCAGCAACCCCATAGATTGCAGCCCACCAGGCTCCCCTGTCCATGGGCTTTTCCAAGCAAAAGAGTACTGGAGTGGGGTGCCATCGCCTTCTCCATAATGGACTTTGAGTTATAGATAATTGAGTGGACATTTGAGAAGTTATAGGAGACGTGGTTAGATTAGGAAATGTGTTCAGCTGTATGGAATGCCATTCAGAATTGACGTCTGACCTGGGATTTGCTTCCTCTAGATACTGGCATGAACAGGGATGTAAAGCATGGAATGATTTGTATTGCTGATTGCCTGGGGAGACTGTTGGAGTTATAAGGTTCAGGTAGGTGGTTGGGGAGTGGGTTCTGGGGATCTTGCCAGAACACACAGAGCTTTGAATGACATAACATTCCATAATAGGATCGAGTCCAGACTTCACAACCTGGTAACACTCTAGTCCTTTAAACACATACCAGTAACAGCAAACTTCTGGTGATTCAGCAAATCAACCATCTTTGTTTTTTCTCCATGCTATAGGTATGTCCTCTTCCCTACCCTTCTCTGTTGGTTAACATCATATGTGCCTTCAAGAGCTTGATGAAATGTCATCTTTCATGTAGACATTCTGAACTACTCCAGAAAGAATTAGATGCTATTTTCTAGGCACCATATTGAATTGTTCTAATACACCTGTCATTCAGGGGATAAGAGTATGTACATACTGACTGTGGGACAAAATAGCTATTTTTAAATTAATATCATAATATGTAGCATTCAATATGGTTAGATGTACAATTGTTCCTTCTCTTTATTCTCTCATCTTTTCCAATACCTTCCAAATGTCATATGTTGTCAGATCTTCCGTCCCTTCCTTCCCCATCTCCTTTTCTCCCTCTCTCCCTTTATTCCTTTCTTCCATCTCTTTCTTCCTTCCCTCTATTACTCCCTTTTTCCCTCCCTCTCACCCGTCTCTATTTCCATTTCTTTCATCTTTTGTTGAGCATGCATTTAATAAGTCACTTATTAAGACAATGATTTGGTATCATTTCATTTACCCATGCTGAACAAAATAAGACAAAATTGCTAACAAGAATGTTACATGCTAAGGAAGGAGGAAAATACGTTATCAATTACAGCTTTTAACATTTCATAATCTGGTCCTTATCTGTCTGGTCTATCATGTATTCTACAATAAGAATAACTGATTCCAGTAAAACTGTAAAGCCCATTATATTTAAGATCTCACACCTAACTACTCATCCTCTCCCCACTCTAAGCACCTGCAATCAGGGCACAGGTACTGTATATGAAAGATTTGCTCCACAGTCCTATCTTTCCTTAAAGTTTTCTGAAGTCTTCTTTAGAGCATCAGTGTATGGCGATCTCTCTTACCTGAAGTTCTTATTGTCTATTTCCCTCATTTGGCACTTGGCATCTGCTACTCTACAATTCACTGCTTTGTGCTTTTTCTCCTGAGAATTTTTCAGATACTTTACAACTAAGATTGTGTTCGCAAAGATGTAACTTATCACAACTGTTATGCACAATAGTTATTTAATACATTTCAGCTAAAATAATCTCAAACTAGACACAAATCAGTGCATACAGTTTTATATAAAGTTCAAAAAAGTCAAAATAATTTTTCTTTTCCTGTTAGCAGTCAAGATAGTGATTATCCTTTAGGATAAAAGTAGCGATTATAGGCTAACAATGGGGGGCTTCCAGGATGTTGATTTTTAGTGTGTTGGCTTGTAAAAATTTATCAGGCTCTCTTTCTATATGTATACTTTTCTGTATGTATTATATAAAATTTAAACTATTTTAAAATATAACATCCTAAAATTATTATCAAATTTATTTTACAAAAAAAAAAAAATTCACCATTGTGAAATAGAAAAGTGGACAAAATATAAGGTCCCATAATACCTTATCATGTAAAGATTCTTCCAGATTCTTTCTGAAAGTTTCTGATTCTTGAATTAAAACATTCTACAGAAAAGGAAAGAAGAACAGATAATTAATAAACTAAAGAGAAAATCACAACATGTAGATTAATTTTATATGACT
This sequence comes from Oryx dammah, assembly GCF_014754425.2. NCBI lineage: Eukaryota > Metazoa > Chordata > Mammalia > Artiodactyla > Bovidae > Oryx > Oryx dammah. The sequence continues at coordinate 105,999,175 of NW_024070213.1, read as the reverse complement.
CAAGAATTTTCTTTGATTCCTTCCTTGGCACCATTTACTTTTTTGGTTTCCATGGAAACTGTTTCAATGGAATCTTTAAACAAGACACTTGAACATTTTTAGAAATACATAATTCAAATGGGAAGTGTCATTTTGTATCAGTTGGATTGACAAATAACTATTAAACTTTAAACTATTTTTGTCAACCTCTTCTTAATATTTCTAAAATTTGAAATGATCAGTTTACTCTTTAAATGAGAAAAAGTGAATAAAAAGCAAAATATTAGCCAAAGCTGTCACAGAGAAGAATTTGGATGAACTCATTTTTATTACCTGAAGAAAAAAAATTTAAGATCATATATTTTAGAGATTCAATTTCTGAACCTTTATTTCATATACAGAATGAACAATTTCTAATAGTGATTAAATTATTAAATAAAAATAAAATTTAGCTATTTAAAAATTAATGTTACATGACATGATATATAAATAACTTGCATGATAGATTTTTAAAAAATCCTTGCCATAAAAGTATTACTATTTTAAAAATCTTTATATTTTTCTTGTAGCATTACAAAGCATGATTTATAATAATGAATTCTTTTTAAATTTATAGAGTAAAATTAAAGTAAGAGTTTGGGAACTGGCATACACTTGGAACTGAATAGGAAGAAGGTATGCCTTATGACTTGATGGGAAAACTGATCAAATTTCTTTAACATTTTCTTGAAACATTTTTCCTGTTTTGGTTTTATGTATGGAGCAGGGGGAGATGTCTAGTTTAAGTAGTGATTGGCATTCAATCTAAATTTCCAAAATGATTTATCCACCTGGGTTTTAATCCCTACCTTTTTTATACCATGGAACTGGCAACCAGCTGACATAACTTTTGTTGATCTGGTAGTTGCCAACGATTAATGAGACATATAAATTGTGAGTGAAAATGCAGGTTGTACAAAAGCCTGTTTTTGGAAATAATATGGCTGAAAGTATTGCATTTCTAAATTCTGTGGTGAGATTGACACTGGTTTTATTGGTGATATAAACTCACTCACATTTTGGCTTTTAGATTAGTAGCAGATTCAGATACTTGAAACGTTTGAATGGTTCATATCTAAAACACTATTTTTTGTCTTAATCTTTTTTGCATACCAGGTGAGAAATAAATGAAACACTTTCATCGCAAAAGCATACCACATTTCCATACATTTGTCTATATGATCATGCTACACATATTATATAACATGTAACTTTTTTTATTCACTTAAAAATTGATCTTACATATTTTTATAGAAGCCATTTGTTCACTTTTAAGATGTATCAGGCTCCTTTCAAATTAAAGAAAGAAATGGATCCTCTGACCAATACTATGACTGCAGCAGAGCAGAAAACAAGCATGATCATAAGAATATAGCTAATAATCATGCGATTCTACTGGTGGTCATTTTACCTTCTCTTCTAGAGCAGCCATCCGTTCTTTTAAATGTAGCTGTAAGCGTTCATTGGATTCTGTCAGAAGTCTGTCCACAGTATCAGATAATCTTTTGTTGTGCTCCTCATTCATTTTCTCTCTTTGCCTAGCCTTATATCCAAATAAATAAATTCAACGTAAGAATCATTTAAAAATTATTTGGGTTTGTTTTTATATTTTTTCTAGTTTAAATATTGGATTTAACTTTATGTCGGTTTTGATTAAATTGGCAGAAGCTCTTTTTTAATACACAGGGCATATCCATATGATTTTAAATAATAACCCATAATCAAGAAAGGCATTCATTCCTTCTATGTAGAGTATAAATCCATAAACTGAGGCTTGAGAGGGATGGCTCTTAAAATACATACTCTTTGAAGTTCTTGATTTTTCTCTTCGAGTTGACCTTCGAGATGCCTCATCCGTTCTTCAATGTTTCCATGTCTTTCTTCAGCCTGTTAAGAAATATGAAGAATGCATCTGACACGTAAGATGTGGTTAAGACTTTTCCTCTAAATAAACTAAAATAAAATGTAAAGCAAGCTACTACCAACTGCAAATGTAGTTTTCAAAAAATAAACTTTCTTTCAACAGGCAGCTGAACAGCATTGCTTGAAATGTGTCAGCTACAAAGGCCTGTCACATCCAAGCATCAGCAAAACATTGGAGTTATTTATGAGCAATGAGATCAGCCAAATGTAACATGCAGACTGTGCATGGTTTGAACACAAACCTGCCATTGTCCAATCTTAAGCTCCTGAAGCACTCAACTGCACAGATGGTCGATTATCAATAAATAAAAAGTAACAAAATTTTTAGAAATGAAAAGAAAAAAGTAGATGAATTCTATTTAGCAATAGAAAGTAAAGTCCAGTAGGACTACCTTCCTACGTATGGAGATCATTTCTTGTAGTTTAGCTTCCATAACATATTGATAATCATCAGATGAGGTAGAAGAGGTTGGATCAGACTAACAAGTCAAGGAAAAGGAGAGGGACAAAATTGAAAAATCAGAACTAAAGACACTAACACTGAACAGAACATAGCACAGAATGCTTAAAAGAAAAGTGTGACAGCAAATTTAATACTTTAATAGACAGAATTTTATGTGGAAAGAACTACACACTGATATTTGGTGAACATGATGCAGTTGATGGTTGTAAGTGAAAAACAATGATATGCTCAAATAAAAAGCTACCAACCTAAGGTATGGAAGGTTAGTGATGGCTGGCAATGAAAGATTACTACAGAACGAATTAAAGCAACTCTGAGAGAGTCATGTAATAGTTGGAATTATGGGAAACCAAACACTAGAATATGTTTCTGATACACTGTTAAAGTTTTGTGTTTTGGTTTGTTATATTACTTAAAAATAATGGAAACAGTGTACCTCAATGTCGAGGAGTAGGCCAAGGCAATGATCTCAGGTGAAATAAATTTGGAACAGTATTTATTATAAACCCAACTCTGTAGAAATCAGAGAAGAAGCTAAGCTATGGGGTTAATTATTATGGGGTTAATTAATAATTGGAGTATTCTCCAATTCGAGCAGGATTGAGTTTCCTCAGCAACAGTGGCAAACTTACAAAATGACTTCTGATCTCTGAATATACCCTATGGTTGTAGGTGCAAAACCTTAGCATCTACTCTTAGACATAGCCTTAATTTGACATTTTAAATGAAAATGATTAAAAGTCCTCAAATTACCAAAGTGACCGTAGTGTGGTGAGGACAAGAATACTTATAGTGAACTTTCCTGAATGACACAAGGGTCCACTCCAAAATGGATTCTGCATTCATTTGTTGCTATGGAAACTAAAGAGTGCCCTAAAGTGAAAGGGCAGCACAATGCCTTTGTGAGCGAACATTTGCCCAGTCACAAGGTTAGTTACGTGTCTTGGAGGTGAATGTCAGGTAACCACAGATGCAGAGTGTTCAACACATGACATTGCTGATAGCTGAATTGTATTAGTATGTTATGCACAGATTACATGTAAACTTACATCAACATTTTAATCATAATTACAAGTTAAATAATCACAACAGCCAAAGTACCTTATGTCAGTATAAACAACATTTAACTCCAGAGCATATTCTATTACATTTTATAAGTTTATTCTAAATCAGAGAAACTTACTTTATGTAAATATGAGACTATAAATAAATATGTCATGCAGTACCTGAAAAAAAATAGTAACCTATTCATGTATTGGTTCATATGCATATGTACTATTTTATGTAACAAATTCCAACTTAATCTATAAAATGAACATTTAACATTTAACTGATGGGTTTATGTGAATTATAATTCAACATTTACATTTTGTGAGATTTTCCTTCTGATATTCTTATTTCATAAATTGGCAAAGTAATGAAAAAAGAAGAAATAAACAATTTCTCTCCCCAAATCTCCAACCAGAAGCAATACCGAATGCTACCATAGTCTTCAAATGCTATAAAACAATTTTATAATATTATTTAAAATTTATAATTCAATTATTAATACTGTATATAGGTCAAAATATTACTGAAATGATATACTTTAAATTCTTAAACAGATCTGTAATCTCTCAAAACTAAATTTTAACAAGTAATGTTATGACAATTAGTCAAGTGATTGATTCAAGGTAGTCAAAGTATGAACATTTCTATTTGCAAAACTGTTCATTCCAATATACAAGTAGAGTTAGTATATCTTTCAAAGGTCCTTAAAACTGCTAGCTGTTTACATCTTAACTACTGAAAACACACCAAACATTGTGAAACTTCACTTCAGAGATTAAACAAGAATTTTGTCATGTTTAAGTCACTATGTTTTGTTGATACTTTTTATTGGTACTAAAAATGGATGAAATACCTTATGAAATTCAAGATGAATTATGTCCTTGCTGAGGGAATATGCATTTTAATTAAAGAAGTAAACATCATAAATCAAAAGATTGGGAGCCCAAAATGTTTATTAGTTGTGTATTCACTCACTGAAGCCAAATTTTTCATTTTATCCCTAGCCACCAGCATTGAAAACTTTTGACTTTCTGAAAGCCTTAAATGAGCTTTAGCTACCTATTTTTACACATACGCACACATATACATACATACACAGTACCAGCAGAAGAAAAGATTGTCTTATCAACCAAACGGTAAATTCAGACATCATCTCTACACAGCACTGGATAACTGTGCAAGCACTACTGATTTATGTTCATCTTAGCCTGAGGAAGACTGCAATTTAAGGAAATGATGTAAATACTAGAGTCATGCAAAAACAGTGCGATTTTATGACTCCTTGATGGGATATAGGGCTTATCCTGGTTTCACTCTCTAATGTGACAAGACAATTTTCAAATGAGCTAAAGTTTTAGAAAAAATTACAGGAAGAAACACTTTTGAGAAGAATGTGAATATATTTGGAAATTGAGGAGGAATTAAAATTAAAAAGAGGAGGGCCAAAGAGAAGAAAAAATACTTAGCAGATAATAAAAGAAAAAATACATATGGACCAAATAAAATATATGAAAGATTGTTAATAAAATCATTCAAAACATAGGATAGGGAGTCTAGATTAAAATTAAGCATACATCATAAATTAGTGGGAAGTCAAAAATATTATGAAGTAGAAAAAGACTACGGAGATCAATAATAGTAAGGTATTGAAAACAAACGGGTATGGAAACAATGAACAACTAAAGCTGGTTTTAGAGACAGTCCCTTCTGGTCTTGAGAACAGAAGATAAGAAAATGCTTAAAAATTATTTTAGCCATCAAACTTGGGAGAGCAAATGAAAGACTGGAAGACTGATCTTCAAATGTTATAAAAGGGTTACAAGCAGAGGGAGTACATTGAAAATAAAATCTCAGGACCAGAGGAGCGTGAATAATGGATTAAATATGGCCATCTGAAAACTATATATCTGAAATAATGTGTTGATATACAGCCAGTCAGTAGAGAAAATAGCAAAAAGCACAAGCAGAGTGAATTCTAGCAGCTTCACACATTTTAAGAGAGATAAAACTGCTCAAAAGGGAGGAAATCAAAAGGTCTAGATGAAGTAGAATTTTAGTAAAGTATTATTAGGTAGGAGTAAACTGAGGAAATACTCTGGGTGCATAAATGAATATAGGTATCAATTATGATTCCAATACAATTAAATGGAGGGCAAGCCAGATGAGATACGTACTTTATTTTTAAATTCTAAATTAAGGATTCTTAGGGATATTTAATTAAAGCCTCATTTAACAAGTATTATGTTTTAAATTATGCTTTATTCTCAATCATTAGAGGTTAATTTGGGGCAAATTTGCTGAATTTTAAGTTGTGTTTTGGGGAGAGAGATTCTAGACTTTCTTATATTTTACTCACACAATATTGATAACTATTTTATACTAAAATATCACAAAAGTTACTTTTATTATTTAACCATTTGCCTAACTCCTTCTAAAATATTTCAATTTAATAAGATAACTATAAAAGTCCTTTATATTCCTCAGATGAAAAACCTAATATACGTTATCTTAATCCATATTGCAGTAATTTAAAATATGCTTCCAAAAAATAGAATACGACTAATCTTTTTGCATTCTTTATATAATTTCAAGAATATTTCTCAAATTAAATAAGTTTATATTTATTTTAGAAAGCATACATTTCTGAAACTGCCATAATGGTTTATGGTACTTTGATCTGTGATTATAGATCCACCTTGTATCACCCTAATCAGACAAAAGTTCTATTCAGCTAGTTAGTCCAGTAACTCTGCTGCTGCTGCTGCTGCTGCTGCTAAGTCGCTTCAGTCGTGTCCGACTCTGTGCGACCCCATAGACGGCAGCCCATCAGGCTCCCCCGTCCCTGAGATTCTCCAGGCAAGAACACTGGAGTGGGTTGCCATTTCCTTCTCCAATGCATGAAAGTGAAAAGTGAAAGTGAAGTCGCTCAGTCCTGTCCAACTCTTAGCGACCCCATGGACTGCAGCCCACCAGGCTCCTCCACCCATGGGATTTTCCAGGCAAGAGTACTGGAATGGGGTGCCATTGCCTTCTCCAAGTAACTCTACAGACACCCAACTATTCCAATACTTTCTACTTTGTCAACTGTTTGTCCTTTCACTATCTGATTACCCTATTTTAATGAACAGGCATCAGTTTACTCTTTCTTTCTAATCATTTGCTTTTTCTGAAAGCAACAATGTGTGCCTACTTTTACTTTGCTGCATCAGTTGTTTTGGATAATCACTAATACCAGAGTTTATCATTTGCAGTTCATATATCTATCTGAGCCATTTACTACAATGGCATGAAAAAAAGCTTCCATGACCTAGGAGCTTGGCAGGCTCCTAGGGGTCCATGCGGTTGCAAAGAGCCAAGACATGACTGAGTGACTAACACTTTCACTTTTCACCAACAATGTTTAAACATCTAAAACATGTGTACATTTTGGAATTGATATTAAAATTCAAACATGCTTTTAGTGACAAAATCTGGACTTTTATTCTAGTGACATGCATATACACTTTGAAGCAATTGCCATTTCCATTTAACTGTGAAAGTTAAGAATAGTCATGTGGGCTTCCCTGTTGGCTCAGCTGGTAAAGAATCCACCTGCAATGCAGGAGACCTGGGTTCAATCCCTGGGTTGGGAAGATCCCTTGGAAAAGGGAAAGGCTACCCACTTCAGTATTCTGGTCTGGAGAATTCCATGGACTATTCCATGGGGTTGCAAAGAGTCAGACATGACAGAGCAACTTTCACTTTCACTTTACAACATTATAATGGTTGCTAAGTTCTAAAATAAGCAAATATTTGCAGAATTTAATGTCCATAATGAAGCAGTTAATTCTGAACATTCTTCAGAATATTATTGATTTTATTGGTTCAGAAGGAATTTCAACTATTAAAATCATTTTCTGTATTTAATACCTTTAGATTTTATAGCTCTACAAATCTAATTTTCAACCTCTAACAAATTTTTCATAATGTAATCAGAAAGAAATCAACTGCTTATGATACTTCCTGTATTTTAAAAACTGTACAATTTATATTAAGCTTGCTAAATTATTATGTCTCATGTATATCCATGTTAAAAATATCATTATGTTTTTATATTTGGTGATTATTCTTATGTGCAAATATTACCATGGAAAATTAGCTATAAGAACTTGAAACTTTATTTTTGCTAATGTTTAAATAGGCAAAGAAATAATCACATTCATTTATCAATCATTCATTTCAACATAAATAACATATATGTAATACAAAAAGTCATCTAAACAACAGACCAATATAACATAAACTCCATAAAGCCTAAAGAAAATCTTTATAGATTCCACCTTAATTACTAGTCATTTCTATAAGTATTAGTATATCTAGGTTGACCAGTTGTTTTATTGTAGTACCTTTGTCAGGGCTGCAATTCTCTGAGCCAATTCAGCCTCTACTTCAGGTAAGGTCTCAGCTTTTCTCATAGTTTGCTGCAACTTTTGCTCAGCCAGCTCAAGACGCTCTTGTAACTGTCTATTCTTCTCTTCCATCTGAACCAGAGATGAAAAAAGAGACACTTAAACTGTCACAGTTAGGAGAGCAAACACCAGTCACTAGGGGCTGTGGGCTTCAGCCTTTATCCTAGAGTTAAAATCAGCTACTACTACCACATGTTTTCATATATTGCTTATCAATATTCCTTAATAAATTTAGCACATAAAAAATGAAAACCTTTTACCAACAACAGCAAAAAGAAATGAAGTTAATAGTGAGAATTAACTTGGACAAGTGAGATGCAACTTAGATACAACTTGAGATACAACCTCAAATGCACCATAATAGCAATTGACTGAAAATCTCAACATTAGCTAGAGTAGGAGAGGGAATGGATCATAATGATTGAGAGTTCAGGCTCTAGAGATGAAGTTGGCTAACTTTTTCTGCTAAGGACCAGATAGTAAATACTTTAGGCTCTGTGTATCACAAAGTCTCTGATCCAACTATTCAGTTCTACTATTGTAGCACAAAAGCAGTCAGAGATGATGATTAAATGAATGGGTACGGTTATGTTTCGATAAAACTATACTTGTAAAACAGAGCCATAGTTTTGGCATGTGGGCTATAGTTTGCCCATTCCTTCTCCATAGCCGATAGACCTAGGCTTCCATTATTGACTCTGCAATTACTGTACGTGTGACCCTGGGAAAGCAGTCATGTTCTCTGAGCCTGAGTTTCCTCAGTATAATAAATATACTTACTTTACTCTCAGTGAAATAATTGTATAATAATTATTATCCTTTACACTATAATAATTGTACTTACAGGTGGTGGTTGGATTTAAGTGTGGAGATATATATATATATATATATATATATATGTATATATGTTAGCACAATTTCTGGTTCATGTCCAGATCCAAAGTAAATATTAATCATTATTTTTATTATTTTTAAGACAAATTTCTAGCTTATATACTGAAAATCACATCTATTTAGTTAGCTTGATTCTAAATTGAAGAGAGTAACTTATTGCTAAGGAATACCATAGTTTACATACTCCATGTTTTGTGAGACTGGTGAGAACACATACAGACCAGAAGGAAACCAAGGTGGAGATACTGAACCTGCCGTAGGATGGCTTCTTTATTTGCTAGCTCATTTTCTAGTTTGTCATTCATGTCATGTATGGAGGTAGATTCTCTCTGAGCACTGAGGTAACGCTTCTCAAGGGTCGTGATTCTTTCTTCCATGTCTTCCTTCTGTGCCATAGCCTAAAATGAAAATAACTTAAAAATCAAATCAGATTCTCAGTTTGTGAATTGTCTTATTATCATTTAAATAAAATAGTAAGATATATTTTAAAAAACTATTGCTTTCTTGAGGTAAATTTCATTCTTTTCTTTTCATAAAAGGGACACAGGATTTCATATGTGTTTTCTCAGCTTATCTATCAGAATTCTTACATCTTGGGTTAGCAAAAATCATTGTCTCTTTGAGAACACAACAAAGTATATCTTAAATCTCCCTACTGCACAACTGGTATTCTTAGAAAAGAAGTGGCAAAAAATTTAGCTCGTTATACATTAGAGATAAGTACAAATATGGATAGAGTTACAAATCATAAAATTGGCACCTATAGTTCCAAATTGCATAGGAATTTTCAAATGAAGATAAATATCATCATCAGAAGAATCAATACAGTGAAAATGAGTGTACTACCCAAAGCAATCTACAGATTCAATGCAATCTCTATCAAGCTACCAATGGTATTTTTCAGAGAACTAGAACAAATACTTTCACACTTTGTATGGAAATACAAAAAACCTCGAATAGCCAAAGCAATCTTGAGAAAGAAGAATGGAACTGGAGGAACCAACTTGCCTGACTTCAGGCTCTACTACAAAGCCACAGTCATCAAGACAGTATGGTACTGGCACAAAGACAGAAATATAGATCAATGGAACAAAATAGAAAACCCAGACATAAATCCACACACCTATGGACACCTTATCTTTGACAAAGGAGGCAAGAATATACAATGGAGAAAAGACAATCTCTTTAACAAGTGGTGCTGGGAAAACTGGTCAACCACTTGTAAAAGAATGAAACTAGAACACTTTCTAACACCATACACAGAAATAAACTCAAAATGGATTAAAGATCTAAACGTAAGACCAGAAACTATAAAACTCCTAGAGGAGAACATAGGCAAAACACTCTCCGACATAAACCACAGCAGGATCCTCTATGACCCACCTCCAAGAATATTGGAAATAAAAGCAAAAATAAACAAATGGGACCTAAGCTTCTGCACAACAAAGGAAAATATAAGCAAGGTGAAAAGACAGCCTTCAGAATGGGAGAAATACTAGCAAATGAAGCAATGGACAAAGAATTAATCTCAAAAATATACAAGCAACTTATGCAGCTCAATTCCAGAAAAATAAACGACCCAATCAAAAAGTGGGCCAAAGAACTAAACAGACATTTCTCCAAAGAAGACATACAGATGGCTAATAAACATATGAAAAATGCTCAACATCACTCATTATCAGAGAAATGCAAATCAAAACCACAATGAGGTACCATTTCACACCAGTCAGAATGGCTGCTATCCAAAAGTCTGCAAGCAATAAATGCTGGAGAGAGTGTGGAAAAAAGGGAACCCTCTTATACTGTTGGTGGAAATGCAAACTAGTACAGCCACTATGGAGAACAGTGTGGAGATTCCTTAAAAAACTGGAAATAGAACAGCTATATGACCCAGGAATCCCACTGCTGGGCATACACACTGAGGAAAACAGAATTGAAAGAGACACATGTACCCCAATGTTCATCGCAGCACTTTTTATGATAGCCAGGACATGGAAGCAACCTAGATGTCCATCAGCAGATGAATGGATAAGAAAGTTGTGGTACATATACACAATGGAATATTACTCAGCCATTAAAAAGAATACATTTGAATCAGTTCTAATGAGGTGGATGAAACTGGAGCCTATTATACAGAGTGAAGTAAGCAGAAAGAAAAACAGCAATACAGTATACTAATGCATATATATGGAATTTAGAAAGATGGTAACAATAACCCTGTAGGCGAGACAGCAAAAGAGACACAGATGTATAGACAGTCTTTTGGACTCTGTGGCAGAAGGTGAGGGTGTGATGATATGGGAGAATGGCATTGAAACATGTAAATTATCACATGTGAAATGAATCACCAGTCCAGTTTTGATGCATGATACTGGGTGCTTGGGGCTGGTGCACTGGGATGACCCAGAGGGATGGGATGGAGAGGGAGGTGGGAGGGGGGTTCAGGAGGGGGAACACATGTACACCCATGGCTGATTCATGTCAATGTATGGTAAAACCAATACAATATTGAAAAGTTAAAAAAATAATAAATTAATTAAAAATAAATAAATATCATCAGTATCCTTATCTTCATGTATAAATAAGAATAACTCAGTGGTTAAAAGAGAAGGCAAAAATGACATAAAAAGTAAATGAGTCACACTCACAAATGAAATGACAAATTTAATTTGGAACTTAACCATTTCCCTTGTTTCATTGGAATATGATATATTTCAATTAAAAAAGAATTTAGAGACTTCAATGAACACAGATCTCTAGGGGAAAAATCAACTATTGGTGCAAAAAGAGCAATAATTCTAAATACTATTTATAAATATAATATTCAATATTACATTAAGCAATAATTTTAAACCATGTAATTGACAAATAACATACACATAATTTTATCATCCAAAGAGCCTAGATGAGAATTTTTTAATAGGCAGATAACCTGATATTTGAGATATTGGGTAAAATCAGCTACAGAAGTGAACACTTGGGCCTGGTGTGGTTTTCTGATAATTCAGAAAATGCTTTTACATGTTGGTGGTTTAGTCTCTAAGTTGTGTCTGACACTTGTGACCCTATGGACTGTAGCCTGTCAGGCTCCTCTGTCCATGGAATTCTCTAGGCAAGAAAGCTGGAGTGGGTTGCCATTTCCTTCTCCATTTTTGTATAAAAAGCCTAAAACTGAGGAGATGGCGGTAGTTTCCATATATTACTATCAAGGTCTCTTTAATCACTTGTTCCTAACCAGTCTCTGTTACTCTCCTACAGGCAGAATCAATTCTGCCACACCCACAGACTCTTTGCGACCCCGTGGACTGTAGCCAACCAGGCTCCTCCATCCACAGGATTCTCCAGGCACGAGTACTGGAGTGGGTTGCCATTTCCTTCTCCAGGGCATCTTCCCGACCTAGGGATCGAACCCAGGTCTCCTGCATTGCAGGCAGACGCTTTAACCTCTGAACCGCCAGGGAGGCCCTCCAAAAGAAATAGAAGCCCTTTAATGGACAGCCTTTCATCATCCTGAACTTCCCTCACCAGCATCTGGAAATTTAACCACATCCACACATCTTAACTTCTACCTTTCATTTTAAAACAGGTATTCTGCCTTCCCTCAAAGTTTACTCATTATATGTATTCTGGCTTTATGCTTTTTCTACTGTAGAGATCTTGATCACTTTTTTCTCTTGAATTTTCAAGCTGATAAATCTCAAAACAATAGCTGAAATAATGAAACAGGCTTATAAAAGTTTTGGTATACATTAAAGGTTCAGGGCAGAGGAAAAAGAGATGATTGAAAGAAAATAAAAATAAAAAGGATAAATCATTTGCTTGACCACTGTCCATAACTGAATTGAAACTATGAAACCAAACTTTTGGAGAGGGTGGGAAGATTCATCATAGCTCTAAAAATTAGTAAGCAAATTAATTTATCAGGTAATTAATAAAATCCTAGAGAAACAGAAAGCTGTTCAAAAGAAAATATTATTATTGAAAACCACTACTTGGATCATTTGTGGAAACTATTTACATAGTCATAATGATGAACATAATAAAGAGACATGACTGAGCACACACACACATTCACACAATAATAACACTGAATGTGATTTTGAGACGAGTATAGTGGAAGGATGGATGGAAGAGAAAGGAAATGAAATAGCAAAACAGATAAAATCCTCATATTGTACGACAGCAAGACATAGTGAAAGTGAAAGTTGGTCAGTCGTGTCCTACTCATTGTGACCCCATGGACTACAGAGTTCATGGAATTCTCCAGACCAGAATACTGGAATGGATAGCCTTTCCCTTCCCTAGGGGATCTTCCCAACTCAGGGTTCAAACCCAGGTCTTCTGCATTGCAGGTGGATTCTGTACCAGCTGAGACACAAGGGAAGACCAAGAATACTGGAGTGGGTAGTCTATCTCTTCTCCGGCGGATCTTCCCAACCCAGGAATCAAACTGGGGTCTCCTGCATTGCAGGCAGATTCTTTACCAACTGAGCCATAAGGGAAGCTCCTACACATTTCTTAAATCATATAAATTTATACACTGAAAGGTTTCATTTTATTAACAGTTGTAGTTTTATAATTAAAGTTGTTGAAAGGAATTGCTTTATTTTTAAAGTATACAACTCTTCTGCTGCTGTTGCAGCTGCTAAGTCGCTTCAGTCGTGTCCGACTCTGTGCGACCCCATAGAGGGCAGCCCACCAGGCTCCGCCGTCCCTGGGATTCTCCAGGCAAGAACACTGGAGTGGGTTGCCATTTCCTTCTCCAATGTGTGAAAGTGAGAAGTGAAAGTGAAGTCTCCCAGTCCTGTCCGACTCTTAGCGACCCCATGGACTGCAGCCTACCAGGCTCCTCCATCCATGGGATTTTCCAGGCAAGACTCTTCTAGACCTCACAAAAAACATATACCAAACTGTTGGCATTTTATTTTAACAAATTACCACAAATGTAATAATGTGAATAATACTTCAACATCAGTTGCTATTTCTAAGTAACAAACATATTTTTAGAGAAACAAATTCATTGATATGGCTCTTCTTTTACAAGCATGCTTTCATGATATATAAAAACATGTTTTTTAAATTTTATTTTCATTAAAATATCTGTTCTTTTGGGAATTCTTTTAGTAATAGCAAAATCTTCAATCCTATCACCCACTAGTCCAAATAATTTTTAAGCCTATCAAAAGGCAATACAATTGTTTGCTAAAACTACCTATGTTAAAAAATACCCTTCTTATCCAAAGTCAAATTTATTTAAGCCAGCATCTCATATTGGAAAATTACACTTTATCACACTAAACTGGTATAAAGGAAGTTATAACTGACATACTAATAGAGCTTTTTAAGCTCACCGAGAAAAGAAGTCAGTGAAAATTTCCTTTCAGAAAGTTGGTTCTTTTTAAAGTAAAGGTAAAGAACTTTTAAATTGTAAGAACTGGTTTTATGATCATATCAAAACTGTTCTCTATACCTGTTTTAAGTTAACAGGATTTTGACCTACTCTAGTTTAGAAATTACATGCCTCAAATATAAAATATAGTTCTTTAGTACTGTCTTCAATAGATATCACTTACACACAGGCAGTTATATAAGACTAGAAGCAGTTGTAGAAGACAGCGGCATTCCTCTGAAAACTTGTCTGCCTGTGGAAGCTATAAAGCTGCAATAGAGTCTCAGACCCCAACTTCACTCCTAGAGAATGTACACACCCAGAATGAAGGAACAAAAGGTAAGCAATCACAACCATATCCAAAGCAGAAGCTCAACAGCATGTCTTTCTTCCTGTAGAATACAGCAAAATGATTTTTTGTTTTGTTTTCAAATCAAAAAGCACTTAAAGGTTTCTGTTAGATCTCCTTTCTTTCATAACTACTACAACTACTAGTAATACTTCTTTTTTAAAGGCAAACCTTTGAAGGGCATGAACCAGATCTCAAAGTACTTTAAATACCTCTCACAGAAGCCTGTAAGAGTTTACGAAATGTCAAACAACAATTAATATAAAGGTAACTTTTTTTTGGCTCAGAAAGTCTCAGAGCGTTTAAGTCTTTAAAACCACAGCTGATCATTTTCTTAGACATCTAGGTTAATTTTAAATAAGAGAGAAATACCAAAAGTAATGGCTAAATGGATTGAAATTAGGCATTGTTGCCTTCTTTGACTATCTTAATCCTGTTGAACTTCAAGACCGAATTAATACCTACTTGGTTATTTATGTTTATACTAATGTTCAAAAGTGTGAAACTCAATTAATCCATCAATTTGGCAAAAATTATCCAAATTATTTTTTCAACAGTATACACTTCCCTAGATCATAGGCATCCAAACAGAAGCTACTATTTAAAAAACTTTTCCTTAAAATTTAGACTTAACTCTATTTTCTATATTTTTTAGTCCAACGATGGTAGGGTTTTCAGAGTATTCCTTCAGAGTGCCTACAATTGTTAATCGTATTGTTATATATTGTAGTGTTAATTTCATTTTCATTCAGAACTCTGGGATGTTATGTCAATTTTGTAGCTCAAGAAAAAATTCTAAACCTAGTTTACATATATAAATGTCTTACAAAATTCAGTTAAAGGCATACACATGCTTCTTCAGAATGTGACTATGAAGTAGCACATACTTGCTTTTAATCCTAGTTTTTGATACTTATTAGCTCTGTTCTTGGAGAAGGAAATGGCAACCCACTCCAGTATTCTTGCCTAGAGAATCCTGTGGATGGAGGAGCCTGGTGGGCTGCTGTCTATAGGGCCTCGCAGAGTCAGACACGACTGACGCAACTTAGCATGAATGGATGCACTAGAGAAGGAAATGGCAACCCACTCCAGTGTTCTTGCCTGGAGAATCCCAGGGACAGAGGAGCCTGGTGGGCTGCCGTCTATGGGATCTCACAGAGTCTGACATGACTGAAGCGACTTAGCAGGAGCAGCTCTGTTCTAGGTAAGCATTGTTTAATTTTTCTATGTGTCATTTTCTTAAAATTTGGTCTTTGGTTGGGATATTAATACCTACTATGTAACATTGTCATTATATAATATTGTAAGTGCTTTTGATGTCTTATATATAATATATACTCAGTAAATGCTAGCTTCATTTTTATTATCATGTACAATACCCACTCAATAAATAATAGCTTTTTATTATTATTTATGTATTATTTTTATTAATATTATACCTACAATTATTAATAGCTGATCTGACTATGACATATGTTACATGTAAGAGTCATTGGATGGGACTTTGGTATTTCACTTTTAATTCAATGATTCATTGAAGGAGATTCAATTTATAACTGCAGGCTGTGTTGCCAAAAATAAGTTTTGAATTTACAAGTTGGAGAAATATCTTTTCCCAGCGTATTACTAAGAAATTCTAAACAAGAAAGCTTTTCCTAGTTCCTGAAAACTTAGCCTAAAAAAGAGAGAAAAACTGCATAATTAATTTTCTCTTGACTTGAAGGTTATAAACTATATTTTATTATATCAAATAAATGTAATTCTATAATAACTTAGAGTTACTAAAGTAAAAAAAATATAACTCCATGTTTCAGATAGCAGAAAAGGTTAAATTATATGTACTCATTCATACAATCCCTTAGTGAACATTCAAAGAGCTCTTAAGAAGTTACAGTGATGAGCTGTTTTATTCATAAAACAAAATATAACTGAAATACTTCACAGAAAATTTTAACTCTTTACTTATCAATACGTTTAATGAGATATTACTATTACTCATTAAATGGTAGCCTTTTTTAAAGAGTGGAGAGGTAATTCATCATGAGACTGACTATATTTTCTAGCGTGAGTCCTGTGCAAAGCTTCAACCAAGCCCTTACTCTCACAGGCCACAGTCAATTTAAGGAGCACTTAAGATGAAACTTCAAACAAAAATAAATTTTGAATAGATTTATTCTTGACACAGAATATTTGCTAAAATATAGTCTGAAAGATAAGCACATGATCTGTTTCAGATGTATTTGACTATGCATATGCACAGCAACCACATGGTAGTATTTAACTTTATGGTCAATTTTTTCTATTCTCTACTTTTTTCTTAATTAGACAAATATTTATTGCATATATCATATATAAATGACACTCTGTTGGCAGCACTATAGAGTTAGCAAGGAGAATCACCTTGTTTTGTTTTCTACTTAAAAAGCTTGCAAGCTAGTAGTCTTTGTAGCTTGCAAGCTAGTAGACAAGGATACAAAGCAAAGTCTGAAATTTTTAATGTTTATATGATACCTTTTGAAAGTACCTGATTTTCATATTTTCTTGAATATAGAAAAGGTAAAAAGCTTGATAATATAGGAAGTAGTTACAGTGAGCTGCATTCTTTTTGATGGCTGCTATCTCTGAATAAATGATTGCATCTTGCTGATTTCAAAACTACTCCTAGTGGAAGAAGCACAGATTCTGAAGCTGGAATAGTCTTGCATTCTTTATGGTGCTGGGAAGTGGGGAAGTGGTGTGTTGGGAGAACAGTGGGTAGGCCTTGGACAAGTTATTTACATAACCTGAGTAAAAGGGCACAATTAGAAGTATCTTCCCTATAGGACAGGAAAAATTAAAGAAATTAAACATAATGCATTTGGAATAGATTCCAAGGTTGCTTCTCAAGTGATTTCTAGCAGCAAACCAGAGCCCCAGGGCCTGTGACCTGGATCTTATGGGAAATAATTTATTTGGCCTTCACAGTGTCCTTAATACACACACACAATGCATCCAAAAGACAGGTAGAATATAGGTTCCTTGTCTAGATATCATTAACCCCATCCCTTCCTACTATATGTAACTCCTCTTCATACAGTTATATTGTTTGCCTGGGCTCTGGAAGCATTTGTGTTTGCACCACTCTCCCTCAAATGTGAATGATGAGAAATATTTCTTTCTCATGAAACCTTTCTAAATTATAACTACATAGAAATTATAGAGCTGATAAGAATAGTTATATTTTAAAAGAATTCCTTGTGGAAGCAGAACACACCTTAGCTATTGAAAGGAATTCCTAATCTGAACAAAAATATCCAGCATCAGATATGTGACTGATATTTTAAATCTGACTCAACTTTTTGTCATCTCTCTCCAAAGACTATTTAGAATCAAAGTTTTATTTTTACATAGATCATAAGAAATAGGTAGCTGGGGATACTGGGCTCTATCTGCGAGTAACACTGGATTCAGTTCAGTTCAGTCGCTCAATCATGTCTGACTCTTGACCTCAGCACGCCAGGCCTCCCTGTCCAACACCAACTCCCAGAGTTTACCCAAACTCATGTCCATTGAGTTGGTGATGCCATCTAAACATCTCATCCTCTGTCATCCCCTTCTTCTCCTGCCTTCAATATTTCCCAGCATCAGGGTCTTTTCAAATGAGTCAGCTCTTCGCATCAGGTGGCCAAGTATTGGAGTTTCAGCTTCAACATCAGTCCTTCCAATGAACACCCAGGACTGATCTCCTTTAGGATGGACTGGTTGGATCTCCTTGCAGTGCAAGGGACTCTCAAGAGTCTTCTCCAACACCACAATTCAAAAGCATCAATTCTTCAGTGCTCAGCTATTTTTATAGGCCAGCTCTCACATCCATGCATGACCACTGGAAAAACCATAGCCTTGACTAGATGGACCTCTGTTGACAAAGTAATGTCTCTGCTTTTTAATATGTTGCCTAGGTTGATTATATGCTGTCTAGGTTGACACTGGATTAAACAAGTGTAAAGAGAACAGGTGAGTGTTAAGTGAAAACAAAACAAAGCACTGCTAATTCTGTGAGACTAAGAGATGAAGAAATAGAAAATGATTAAAAGTTCAAGAAATGGCCCTGGTGGTTTACTGCTCAAAAATCTTAGCATTCCATGACAGTAATATAGAGGAGAGGTTACACTTCACCTACTTTATAACTTCTCTGAGTTTTAGTGGTGGAAGGAGTAAAGATGAGAGATGCATTTGTGAACTGTTAATTCATATAAAGGCAGGCATGCATGCCAAGTCGCTTCAGTCATGTCTTACTCTATGTGACCCCATGGACCATAGCCTGCCAGGCTCCTCTGTCCATGGGATTCTCCAGGCAAGAATACTGGAGTGGGTTGCCATTTCCTTCTCCAATATAAAGGCATAGAGAGCAGAAAATCATTATCTAAGCAGTGGCAGATTGGTCTCTCACTTCATGGATCATCTATCTTACTCTGAGGTAGTAGGCATTGTTTACAGACATATTCTGATTTTATCCATGCCTTTCAATGTTTACACCAAACACTCATAAATATCCATTCTTTCAACAAAGAGATTTTGCGTGCCTATTATATACTCAATAGTTGTATATGTGATTAAAATAGAGCAATGAACAAAACTAGACAAAACACAAAATCACAGCTCTTATGAATATTTATGTACATTGGAGAGGGAGGCATATGACAAACAAGTAAATCAGTAAAGTATATGCTGTTGTCAGATGGCAGCAATTCTGTGAGGTTTTTAAAAAATGAAAGAAGGAGAGTGCATATTTATAAACACTGGGTTTAGAGAACACTCCACTGAGAAGACATTTGAGTAAAAAGCAGAAGGAAAAGAAAATGCAACAGAATAGACCTGGCTTGTTTAAAAGTCCACAGTAACTGAACTGAATGGATTAAAGTGAAAGAGTAGAGTTCCAAGAGGTCAGAGGGTGGTAGTGGAGATAGTGTGATTGTAGACCACCACAAGGACCTTGCTTTTCCTATACGTAGAACAGGTAGTCATTGAAGAGCTTCAAGGAGAAAGTGACTTGAGCTGACTTACACGTAGCAGGTTACTCAGGCTGCAGTGCTGAGTACAGACTAGTCTGATGCTCCAGTGAGAGACGACTGTGTGTGGAATAAGAAAGAGCCACAAATACTGTGGCAAGAGGTCATGCGACAGACACATTTTGAAGTTGGAAGTAGGAAGATTTGTGGATGAATTAAATATAGTGTGAGTGAAAGAGAGGTACCAAGGACAGTTCCAAGGTTTTTGGTCTGAACACCAGTAGTAGTATTGCCATCAGCTGAGATAAGGAAGGCTGCAAGTAAGTTTGACTTCTTAGGGGGAATATCAATAAATCAGTCTTGAGGATGTTAATTTTGAGACACCCATTAGAGATCTAGATTCAGGCTTCTGGAAATCAGAAGAGACGGATAAGCTGCAGATATAAACTGGGAATCATAAGGCCATGGGTAGCTTTTGGAGCTATTAAACAGCATGAATTTACCAGGGGAGCTAAGGCTGATTGAGGAGGGAAGGCATTCCACAGTTGCGGGTGAGAAGCAGAACCAGTAAAGGAGCCTGAGACAGGGGTAGCAAGCAAAAATGCAGGAAAATCAGGAAGAGTGTAGCACGCTATTAGCAGGATGAAAAAGTACATCAGGAATTAGATCAAGTGCTTCAAAGGACGGAGCAGTGGCTCCTGGATGTAGCAACATGGAAGTTAAACTAAATAAGAACTGTTTTGATGGGACTGTGGAAGCAAAAGTATGACAGATAAAAGGGGCTCAGAGGAGGATGGGAAGAAAAGACTTGGATCCACAGAATCAACTCCAATAATAGCTAATTAATGAAACACAAAAGATAAAAAAATAAAAAATATGATTTAAAAGAACATGTAAAATAGAAAATGTGAAAATCATAAAAATTTCATAAATGTAGATAATTTTTCTTTTTAATTAAATAGAGTGATAAAGTGAAGATTCTAAACTTTGCACTTTAGTTGGTAAGATGATCCGGCAATGTTACAAATAAGACATCTCTTTGTAACTTTTGTCATAAAGTACTCTTTTTCAAATAGATGAAATGATATTAAGTTTAGGAAGAACTGAACTGAATATATAGAAAAAGAAATGTTCCCACTGTCACACATGTACATTCACATTCATAGATACAAAATCAAAATAAGAGAGAAAATTTTAAAGTAATGTCTGTGGGTATTCCCATCTGCTAAGAGTATAGCAATTCATTATTCATACCCAAATCTAGGGTTATTTAAAATTAACAGCTTAAACTTTTAAAAATTCATTAAAAAACTATAGCTTTTATTACTTCTGAGACTTGCTACCAACATTTTCTTTCTGTACATATTTAGAGGAGTGATGAAATAAACTATTTTTGCCTTAGTGAATAAGTTTCATAACTAACATAATGTATTCCAATTTATGATCTTTTGAGAGAATATACGAGTATATGCCATTAGTGAAAATTATGGAAAAATATCTCAGAGGCAGCATTTAGGAAGCAGAGACTGAAAGTGTTATGAATCACTTACCTCCCTAATGTCCCTTTGATACTTAGTGTTCATTTCTTCTGTTTTAATGAGATCCTTTCTTGCTGTCTCAGCTTCCTGTTCCACCTCTCCCACTCGGGAAGAAAGGGCTGCTAAACGTTCTTTCATTTGGGCCATTTCATAGTTTTGTTTTTCAAGCAATTCTTGTAGTTCGACTATTTGACTTGTTTCATCAGTTGAGTCTATAGAACCATTGGACAATCGCTGTGGGAAAAGAGAAAGAAATGGCACTTAGAATTATCTACCTCTTTCATTTGAAATCCATGAACTTAAAGATCTAAGACTGATAAAGATTTCATACCGAACAGTAAGAACTCTAATAGAACTAACTTTGGAGGAAAACTAAGCTTCTGAGAAAACTCTTAATATACATTAAAATATAAAAGTAGACCAGTAATTTTCAAATAGGTTAAAAGGCATATTTGAACTGGAAGCTACTATACACACGTTATACACAGTTTAGCACAAAACACAGGTAAACCCTAAACATTCAGTAAGTGGCAGCTATTTTCAATCAATTACATATGAAATTTATTATAAAATAATGTATTTATGTAACACAGCCTATCATTAGTAAGAAACTATGTAATATTTTCTATTTTTATTCAAGATCCTTTATGAATTTGCAATTAATTTTCAATGACACTCAGTAAAAAAGCTTACACAACATTTTTCTTTTAAATAAGATTATTCCTATTGTGAATCTGACCTCGTTGGAACAAAGGTATGGCATAGAAAAGTCTTGCTTTCTATATTGCTATCAACATAAAAGTCATGAGTGTGCACAATCCACAGGAAAGACGCTGAAAGAGTTTAAATAATTTGAGACTGATTTTTCCTCTTTTTGGAAGGGCTGCCTGGAAACGAGGCTGATCCATGTCTTCAGAACGATGCCCTACAGCCAAGCTGCCCTGGAGTTTTTGGTGAAGGCAGTGCAGGAACTGGGAAGAAATAAGTGCTAAAAGAAAAAGATCACAATCAAGTAGAAATAGGAAAGAATGGAGAGAAAGCAAAGAAAGTATTATCAATTCTGCTAGAATGCCTGTTTGAGAAATGTGAATTTGTTCTAGCATGACAAATACATTAAGGAACAATTTGAACATAATGTAATTTGTGCTTTCTTATGTATAATCTCATTCTTGAGAATCACTGGCCGAACACAGAAAAACAGACCTTGCTGAATCAATCAGTGCAGGAATGTATTAATCAAAATGCCACACGTGCTCATTTCTCAAGCATTGAACACCAACCTCACACTTCATGGAGCAGTATGGGTTAACTCATCCATATCTGTTACACCTGTCTGATTTTACTTACCCTTCCATCCACCACTTCACAACAGCTCACAGTTATACCCCTTCCGACACACACTTTAATAAGCAAACTTCACATCTTTTTCAAGGTAAAGAGTTAAATTTATCATAGCAGTTATGCAATTCTTAACCATTTAACATGGGTAAAACTGTGCTACCATTTTTATTAGTATTCTATTTCTTTTCAAAGTCATTAAGCTGTGTTGCAAACCCTTTCCCCCATGAGCTCTGTGTTTTTTATTTTGTGATTTTGCATAACTCATGACACTTTGGAATGCAAATGTCACATTAGACAAAAGGTGGTGCTAGTGGTAAAGAATCTGCCTGCCAACGCACGAGACAAAAGAGACTCAGGTTCAGTCCCTGGCTTGAGAAGATTACCTGGACGAAGGCATGGCAACCCACTCCAGTATTCTTGCCTGGAGAATCCCATGGACAGAGGAGCCTGGTGGCCTACAGTCCAAAGGGTGGCAAAGAGTCAGATACAACTGAAGTGAGTTAGCACGTGCACCCATAGGAGAAAAGGAGGACTATTGACTGCATCACAAAAGATAAGTGAGAAAGATAAAACAGAGAGAATGGGAAAGCAAACAAATGGCAAGGCATGTTGATAAGTCCAGTTACCTAACTTGGAGGAACAGCTGGACACATCAAAATTAAAAGGGCAGAGAAAGACAGTCTTAGACAGCAGCTTAAGATACCAGCTGGATCGCAGTTAGTATTTCAAAAATGTTGCTGAATATCTGTATTGCAGGTGCCAAACTTCTAATTACCTAGTAAAATGGGGAAGAGATGTTACAATTAGGTAGGAATTTTGAAGAAGAACCACAGATCAGTTGACCAGATGCTCCTTCAGTCTTGATTCCCTTAGCTGCTGGGACTGATACTCACTGAGAGATCAGAGCTGAGAACGTGCCTAGGAATTGCTGTTGGTGGAAGGGAACTGCCTTTCCAGAGTTAAACGTCCTTGCTGGGGTATGCATTACCGCATACAATGCAGGCCAGTGTTGTGTTTGTGCTCAGTCATTCAGTTGTGTCCAGCTCTGTTTGCGATAGTATGGACTGTGGCCTGCCAGGCTCCTCTGTCCATGAGATTTTTTTTTCCAGGCAAGAATACTGGAGACGGATGCCATTTCCTACTCCAGGGGATCTTCTTGACTCAGGTTGATCTTCTTCAACTTGCATCTCTTGTGTCTCCTGTATTGGCAGGTGAATTCTTGACCACATAGACCAGTAATATTGTGAAGCTAATAAAAATCCAACATTCTAGACAGTTTTTAAGAACATAAAACTGAAAAACATTGATTGTGACCTTTATATATGACATTCATGGGCAAGTCTGGATCAGTCTCTTTTGGGGTCACTCCCGTGAGTGTCCAGGGGTCCTTGGTAGAGGCGTGGGTCAGTGGTGGTCTGCTGCAGGGTTGGGGGCACTCAATGGAGCATAGTAAAAAGCAGAGACATTACTTTGTCAACAAAGGTCCGTCTAGTCAAAGCTATGGTTTTTCCAGTAGTCATGTACAGATGTGAGAGCTGGACCATAAAGAAACCTGAGTGCTAAAGAACTGATGCTTTCAAACTGTGGTGTTGGAGAAGACTCTTGAGAGTCCCCTGGACTGCAAGGAGATCCAGTCAGTCAATCCTAAAGGAAATCAGTCCTGAATATTCATTGGAAGGACTAATGCTGAAGCAGAAACTCCAATACTTTGGCAACCCAATGCAAAGAACTGACCCTGATGCTGGGCAAGATTGAAGGCGGGAGGAGAAGGGGACGACAGAGGATGAGATGGTTGGATGGCATCACCGACTCAATGGACATGAGTTTGAGTAAGCTCTGGGAGTTGGTGATGGACAGGGAAGCCCTGCATGCTGCAGTCCATGGGGTCACAAAGAGTCGGACACGACTGAGCAACTGAACTGAAATGTACTGGTCTGAAATATGACATAATTATCTATACATTGAACTGGGAAAAGCCAATTTACATTCATTAGACAGCAACTGAGAACTGATTTAGGAAGAAAGGCTAGAGCCAATTGCCAGTCACTTATGTCCAAATCTGGGATCACTGAAGTATGATATTACTGGATTTCTATAATAACAGCAAATATTTTTTGAACTCTATATACAACCTATAAGTAAGGAGGAAACCTTGAGCTTTAACAGAATCTCTACCTCACTTTGAGAATTTTCTCTAGTCAACTAGAAAAAAGGAAAAAACTAGAAAAAAGTTTTAGAAACTATGAAAATTAGAAAATAAATTTTTTTCTTTGAAAAATATTTTATGTTATTGAAATATTACATTCAAGATTAAGAACTTTGGAGAAACTGAGACTTAGGTAATTACACAAAGCTGATGAATTAAAATACAAAACTTTGAATTCACAGTTCATTTCATCTATACTTTATAATTTTTAATTAGGACATGTAATCTAAAGGATAAATAACACATGTTGGATGGTATTGACAAGTACCAAGAATACAGCTGTGTGTGTGTATACAGCTATATGAACATACATAAAACAGCACACACACACGTACACAACCACACACATATGTATATAAATTCTGCAAATATTTGTTCAGTACAACTGATTGATCTTAATTTTCTAATTAGAAAAGTGATTATTCCAATTTTGTGCACCTGAAGTCCATTAAAATCTTATCTAAAAATTGCATAGTTTTAATGGGCTCAAGGTGAGAGAAATTTAAGTAAATATAAACAGTAATCAGACAACGAAAATAAAACACTTTCATAATGTTAACCTCCTCAATTCCTTTAAGTTCCATTAAGTAACAGATGTGCATACTTTGGAATTTTGGACTATCCATGGAAAATTTTTGAACTCTCATTTTTATCTTCTGAAGTACATGAAAGTGAAAGTTGCTCAGTCGTGTCCTACTCTTTGTGAACCCATCGACTGTAATTTTTGCCAGGATCCTCTGTCCATGGAATTCTCCAGGCAAGAATACTAGAGCATTATGTGTTTAAAAAATACATATATTTCATCTACTCAAATCATCTTAAATATATTCTATGCTGAGTTTAATATATGCTTTCATAATTTCAGAGTAGAAAGGTCATTTCAAACCTATGATTTATGTCTTGAGAAAAGAATACATAGCTTTTGTTCCAAATCATTACTCTCTTGATCTGATACCCTTGCAAATATTTCCTTTTATTTCAAGAGATCATTGTACTCCTCATTTTACTTTAAATTTTCAAATTTGGATTTGCCTCCAAATCCAAACTAAGTCTGCATTTTCACTAGAATGATGAAAATCATAGCTTCCAGGAATACATATATACCCCTCCCTCCTGGCCTTCCATTCCAGCCCCACCTCCCCTCCCATCCCAACCATCCGGGTCAGCACAGAATACAGTGCTGAGCTCCCAGTGCTAAGCTGGAGGTCCCCACTAGCGATCTGACTTACATGTTCTCTTACATCCATTCTCTCTATCAACATCTCTATTCATGCCCTGAAAATATGTACATCTGTACCATTTTTCTAGATTCTACATAATGTTAATATACAATACTTGTTTTTCTCTTTCTGACTGACTTTTCTCTATATGACAAACTCTAGGTCCATAACAACCTATTGGATACAGAAAAGGAAATTGAAGCACAGAGTGTAAATATTTCACTTAGGGTCAAGTTACTGAAACGTTGTAAGATTAAGATTTGAATGAAGGCATTCAAGTTTCTGATTCCTAGGAGTCTACTCCTGTCACTCTTATTTCTTTTGTTGATTTTCTCTCTCTTTCCATGTTTTTGTTCATTCATTATGTCATTTAACCATTCATTAATTCTACTTGTTGTTTCATTTACTCATTCATTCAATCACCAAGACTTTATTTGTTTTGCTTTACTTCTACCATATGCCAGACACTAGGTTGGATGTGCTGTGAAACAGGAATATGAAGATTCCTGCCTAAATACAACATAATGTGAGAAAAAAGAATAAATCAAATAAAGCAACCAATTAATAAATGACACTACCCTAATGACAGAAAGCAGAGAACTAAAGAGCCTCTTGATGAAGGTGAAAGAGGAGAAGGAAAAAGGTGGCTTAAAACTCAACATTTAAAAAATGAAGATCATAGCATCCAATCCCATCACTTCATGGCAAACAGAGGGGTGAAAATGGAAACAGTGATGGGCTTTATTTTCTTGGGCTCCAAAATCACTGTGGATAGTGACTGCAACCAGGAAATTAAAAGACACTTGATTCTTGGAAGAAAAGCTATGATGCACCTAGACAGTGTATTAAAAAGCAAAGATACCACTTTGCCGACAAAGGTCCATATATTCAAAGTTATGATTTTTCCAGTAGTCATATATGGATGTGAGAGCTGGACTATAAAGAAAGCTGAGAACCAAAGAATTGATGCTTTTGTACTGTGGTGCTAGAGAAGACTCTTGAGTCCCTTGGACTGCAAGGGGATCAGTCAATCCTAAAGGAAATCAGCCCTGAATATTCATTGGAAGGACTGATGCTGAAACTGATGCTGAAGCTTCAATACCTTGGCAACCTGATGTAAGTTCAGTTCAGTTCAGTTGCTCAGTCATGTCCGACTCTTTGTGACCCCACGAATTGCAGCACGCCAGGCCTCCCTGTCCATCACCATCTCCCGGAGTTCACTCAGACTCATGGCCATCGAGTCAGTGATGCCATCCAGCCATCTCATCCTCGGTCGTCCCCTTCTCCTCCTGCCCCCAATCCCTCCCAGCCTCAGAGTCTTTTCCAATGAGTCAACTCTTCGCATGAGGTGGCCAAAGTACTGGAGTTTCAGCTTTAGCATCATTCCTTCCAAAGAAATCCCAGGGCTGACCTTCAGAATGGACTGGTTGGATCTCCTTGCAGTCCAAGGGACTCTCAAGAGTCTTCTCCAACACCACAGTGCAAAAGCATCAGTTCTTCGGTGCTCAGCCTTCTTCACAAGAGCCAACTAATTAGAAAAGTCACCTGATGCTGGGAAAGGTTGAGGGCAGGAGGAGAAGTGGGTGACAGATGATGAGGTAGCTGGATGGCATCATCAACTCAACAGACATGAGTTTGAGCAAACTCTAGGAGATAGTGAAGGACAGGGAAGCCTGGCAGGTTGCAATCCATGGGATAGCAGAGTCAGACAAAATTGACTGAACAAAAAAATAAAATTTATAAGGACCAGATAGCATTTAAGCAATGTGGATTCCTAGTGCTTCAAGGTTATTGCTTTTGGGCATCTTAGCCTGCCTAGACTGTTTTTTGTTTGTTTGTTTGTTTTTAATCTCCATCACACATATTGCTTTTTAGCTCTCAAAGATCAGACTTGACCTCAGATTTCAAATATTGTTCAACAAATAACATTTTGTCTTTGATTTGAAATTCTCCAGTACAGATTTCACAGCTGTTATTTCCAATTCCACAGTGACTCTTTAAACCTGTTTTATTATATATAAACCATCTGTTTACAATCCGGAGAGTTGGACTGTGAGGAAAGCTGGGCTCCGAAAAATTGATGCTTTTGAACTGTGGTGTTGGAGAAGACTCTTGAGAGTCCCTTGGACTGCAAGGAGACCCAACCAGTCCATTCTGAAGGAGATCAACCCTGGGATTTCTTTGGAGGGAATGATGCTAAAGCTGAAACTCCAGTACTTTGGCCACCTCATGCAAAGAGTTGACTCATTGGAAAAGACTCTGATGCTGGGAGGGATTGGGGCAGGAGGAAAAGGAGACAACAGAGGATGAGATGGCTGGATGGCATCACTGACTTGATAGATGTGAGTCAGAGTGAATTCCGGGTGTTGGTGATGGACAGGGAGGCCTGGCGTGCTGCAATTCATGGGGTTGCAAAGAGTCGGACACGACTGAGTGACTGAACTGAACTGAACTGAACTGAACAATCCCTACAAACCTAGAGCCTAGAACAAAGCACTAATATTCGTACTAAATATCCATTATTCTCAACTATGACCACACATTAGAATCCTT
This sequence comes from Oryx dammah, assembly GCF_014754425.2. Lineage (NCBI taxonomy): Eukaryota > Metazoa > Chordata > Mammalia > Artiodactyla > Bovidae > Oryx > Oryx dammah. Next base: position 105,970,795 of record NW_024070213.1, on the reverse strand, counting down.
GGAAGAAATAAATAAAAATATAGAATGGAAATCACTCTATATGCCATCCAGTGGTGGGGTCCAGGCATATAATTGTTTTTCAATCTTCCCAATTAATTGCAATGTGTTTAGTTAAGGTTAAGAACCACAGACCTCTATTATGTAGTTACTTTACTAAACTATATCCAATTTATTTATTAAACCTAAAAAACTCTCTGGCACAAAGAAGAAAGCCTCAAAGTAATAAAATAATAAAAGGACTGATGAAATGAATTTTAATAAAAGATCTGATAATAGACCCAAGAAATTAGTATTTTTTATCCTAATATCAACTAATTATTCATAATGTACTATTTCAGATGGAATAACGACTTTATCTCTTATTCATGAAAGATGAGAAGAAACATACTCTATAATAGAGTTGGCTAAATATTGCTCTGCTCGGAAGGTTTCTAGACCAGATGATTTCTTATATTAATAGTTAGTTCTCCATTAATAATTTTATTCTTCAAAACTGAGATCTGCAAACTCATTATGATATATTAAATTCCTGATAATTTTACTCAATTCAAATATCCAGCAATAAACCTTTGTCAGTTCTTAGTTTAATGTGATCAATAGTTTGTTAATAAGTATAAAATAAATTTATTATTTTTACAGAAATTCTAAGCCATTTAAATTTCCACAAAATTTAAAAGAAAGATTGTTTCATCAGAAGAACCTCAGTTATTCTGAAGTTCCAATGCTCTCATTATGTTTAAATTAGAATACAAATCATTCACTCTCTGATGTATGTGGCTTAATAGAAATTCATTTCTTTTTTACAGTCTTAAGTCTAAATAAAATATCAAGAAATTTCTAGTCAATGTTCCTATGATCAAGATTAATAATACTCATAAATGTGAAAAGTAGCTGTTTCCCATATTACAATATAAAATACAAATATTAAAATATTAATATAGAAAAACATTCCTCTGTAAAATTCTTAAATAATCTATATAATTAGAAGATATATGGAGATGAAGAGTACATAAAGATTTATTAGTCTGATTTTGTTTTATATTTTTGTTTTCAGTTAAAAGTTTTCTTGTGTTTCTTTGTTCAGCTATAGAACAAAGAAGTAACAGTGATGAGGATCTTTCCAGCTACAAGAATTACTTAGCAGTCCATTTAGATATGTAAATATAAAAAGTATACACCCTGTGCTAGAGGGATAATATTTAGTGGAGCCTTGATAAATTATTTCTTCCACTATGGCTTGATGAGAGGAGGGCCATTTGCATAATTACAATGAAACCTCCAAAGGGAGAAGGCAAACCAGAGTTTCAATTACTCACCATTTAATTGTGAAGTTTAATATTATTCCAAATGCTCTTACAGACTCAATCAATTGACTGGATCAGAAAAGTCTCCAAGGGTTAACAAGGAGACCCTGTCATGAGGGAAGCAAGAGTATAACCTTCCTGGCTCAGTCATCTTGATGCATTTGGGAACTTAAGTGTGAAACTAAGCCTCAATCCAGCATAACTTGTAGAGAGCAAAAGTTCTCTGAAGAACCATTCTGTTAGGGAATGACACTACTGCTGGCAAAACTTCAAAAGCAGAGCAGTAATTAGTATGGAATGGTTTCATTTAGCTTGTATGTCAGTGGGTTATTGCATTAATACATGGATGGTATTTGATTTTGAGGGGCCACTGATTTTCAAAAGTGAAACTTTGAAGACTATAAAATTAAGCATGACACTCTCATCCATGCTATTCACACTGTATTGAACCAGTATATAAGAAGTAAAATGAAAATTGAGAAGGAAGAGAGTAAAACTCCTTATTTAATTAACTACTTAAAAGTTCAAGAGCACAGCCCTTAGAACTACTAACAGGTTAGCAAGTTTGCTGGATGCCATACTACTGTTTAGAAATCAACTGTACCTTTGAAAGTGAAAGTGAAAGTGAAGTCGTGTCCGACTCTTTGCGACCCCATGGACTGCAACTTATCAGGCTCATCTGTCCATGGGATTTTCCAGGCAATAGTACTGGAGTGGATTATATGCCTTTATTAATTTATTAGAAAAAATTAAAAGGAACTAACAATCAAAATAGCAACAAAACTGTAAGTTCAGTTCAGTTCAGTCGCTCAGTTGTGTCCGACTCTTTGAGACCCCATGAACCGCAGCACGCCAGGCCTCCATGTCCATCACCAACTCCCAGAGTTTACCCAAACCCATGTCCATTGAGTCAATGATGCCATCCAGCCATCTCATTCTCTGTTGTCCCCGTCTCCTCCTGCCCCCAGTCCCTCCCAGCATCAGAATCTTTTTCAGTGAGTCAACTCTTTGCATGAGGTGGCCAAAATATTGAAGTTTCAGCTTCAACATCAGTCCTTCCAATGAACACCCAGGACTGATCTCCTTTAGGATGGACTGGTTGGATGTCCTTGCAGTCCAAGGGACTCTCAAGAGTCTTCTCCAACACCACAGTTCAAAAGCATCAATTTCTCGGTGCTCAGCTTTCTTCACAGTCCAACTCTCACATCCATACATGATCACTGGAAAAAACACAGCCTTGACTAGACGGACCTTTGTTGGCAAAGTAATGTCTCTGCTTTTCAATATGCTATCTAGGTTGGTTATAACTTTTCTTCCAAGGAGTAAGTGTCTTTTAATTTCATGGCTTCAGTCACCATCTGCAGTGATTTTAGAGACCCCCAAAATAAAGTCTGACACTGTTTCCACTGTTTCCCCATCTATTTCCCAAACTGTAAGTACCTAGATATAAACCCAACAAACTTTAAGACCACTATGTGAAAAGTGAAACAACTGTATCGAAGAACATAAAATAATACACAAATAAATGGGTATTCCAACCATATTACAAACGGCAAGACAATGTATCATAGAGGTGACTATTCTCCCAAAATTCATTTATTTACTTAAGCAATTCCAATGGAATTATGATAGGGTTTTCAAATGGGACTTCAAAAACTGTTATTATAATTAAGCTCTAATAATCAGGATTTAGGTAATACTAGTTAAAATAGTGTGGCATTTAATTATTTAACATATTCTTATTGGACTTCCCTGGTGGCTCAGATGGTAAAGAATCTACCTGCAATGCAAGAGACCCAGGTTCCTTCCCTAGGTCATGAAGACTCCCTGGAGAAGGGAATGGCTACCCACTCCAGCGTTCTTGCCTGGAGAAGTCCATGGACAGAGGAATCTTGTGAGCTACAGTCCATGGAGTTGCAAAGAATTGGACACAACTGAGGGACTAACACTTTCACACTTTCACTTTCAGAGCTTACCACGTGCCAGGAGCTATTCTAGGTACTTAAGCCTGATCAGAAATAAAACAGAAACTTTAAACCTCATGTAATTTATTCTTAGCTAGAGCAACAGACTATAAATTATAGGTATTATAAATAAATGAATTATACTCTATATTAGAATACGTTAATGGCACTTGAACAAAGGCTTGGTGCAAGAGAGGGACATAACTACACAGATATCTGGGAGAAGGGCATTCTAGACAGAGGGGAGATCAAGTCATAAGCCAACAGGAAAATGGTACTGATGAACCTATTTGTAGGGCAAGAATAGAGACACAGACATAGAGAACAGATCTGTGGACACAGTGGAGGAAGGAGAGCATGGGATGAATTGAGAGAGTAGCACTGAAACATACATTATCATATGTAAATATCCATTGCAAGGACTGATGCTGAAGCTGAAACTCCAATACTTTGACCACCTGATGTGAAGAACTGACTCATTTAAAATGACCCTGATGCTGGGAAAGGTTGAAGGCAGGAGGAGAAGGGGATGACAAGGATGAGAGGGCTGGATGGCATCATCAACTTGATGGACATGAATTTGGGTAAACTCCGGGAGTTGGTGATGGACAGGCCTGGCGTGCTGCTATTCATGGGGTCGCAAAGAGTCAGACACGACTGAGCAATTGAACTGAACTGAATTGAAAATAGATAGCCAGTGGGAAATTGCTGTATAACAGAGGAAGCTCAACCTGAAGCTCTGTGGCAACCTAGAGGGGTCGGATGTGGTGGGGGGATAGCAGGGAGGATCAGGAGAGAAGACATATGTATACTTATGGCTGATTCACAATGTGGTATGGCAGATATCAACTGCCATAAAGAAGTCAACAGGAGGCCAGTGTAGCTGGGGTGAGGGAAGAGATGAAGTCAGAAGATAAGGGAAGTCACATCATGTAGTGGGCATGCTTAGTTGCTCAGTCTGTTTCTACTCTTTGCCATCCTGTGGAGTGTAGCCTGCCAGGCTCCTCTGTCCATGGAACTCTCCGGGCAAGAATACTGGAGTGGGTGCCATTTCCTACCCCAGGGATCTTCCCAAACCAGGGACTGAACCCGCGTCTCCTGCAGCTGCTGTTACTACCGCACCACCTGGGAATCCCATAAATCATGCACAGTCTTGTGGTAAATAGGAAACATTTGTGAAGGGCTAATAGGGTAGCAGAGATGTGCCTGCAAATGGGTCTCTCTGCTCGGGCTGAACGTGCTTGCAAACGAGGCGTTCTGCCAAAAGAGTCTGGACACAGCCTTGAGTTTAATGGTCCCTTGCAAACGAGGGAGAATTCCCTTCTTGTGATAAGAAGGAAAAGAGGGCTTTGGACAGACTCTGCAGTAGACAGGGATTTCACTCCCCTTGCTGTACGATAACATGTATGCACCTGCGCTGTACTGAAAAGGCTTATTCATGCAGTCTGGAATTCTGCCTAGGGGGGCTTTACAATAATAAACCGCAAATAGTTTGCACAGTTCTGTTCCTCCGGCCAGAGTGGTGTATTGTCTGTCTCTTGTGTGTCTTGTGTTTTGTCTTTGTGTCATTTCACTCGCAACACATTTGCAGAGTTTCGAGCATATGATTGACATGTTCAGATTTAGGTTTTAAAAGTCACTGATTCATGCTATGTTAAAAAATAGTAAGAGCCCATGAGAGAAGCAGAGAGCCTTGGAAGGAGTCTGACTACAATAATCCAGGTGAGAGATGATAGTGGTTTAGAGCAGAATGCTAACTGGAGGTGGTGAGAAGTGGCAGATTTTAGACATATTTTGAAAGTAGAACAAACAGAATTTCTTTACAGTTTGATGTGCAGTATGAGACATAGGTGGCTCAGCTGGTAAGGAATCTGCCTGCAATGTGGGAGACCTGGGTTTGATCCCTGGTTTGAGAAGATCCCCTGGAGAAGGGAATGGCTACCCACTCCAGTATTCTGGCCTGGAGAATTTCATGGACTGTATAGTCCATGGGGTCACAAAGAGCTGGATAATACAGAGTGACTTTCACTTTCGCTTTCATGAGACATAGGGAAGACCTGAGAGTAATTCCAAATTCTTTAGATTGAGCAACTGGAAATCTGAGATTTGCATCATCTGAGATAGAGTAGATGCAGGGAATTTTGGAGGGGAATTTCAAAAGATAAGTTTTTTACATTTTAAGGTTCAATGTCTTTTAGATATATTAGTGGAGATAGATGTTCAATAGGCAGGTGAATATATATAATTGGTTGTAGGGTCTGAACTAGAAGTAAAGATTTATAAGTCATTCATACACAGATAGCATTTATAATATACTGTTGATTGAAATCACTGAAAGAAAAGATGGAGGACTAAACCCTGGATTATCCCAACATTAAGAATTCAAGAATAAAATAGGAAGTAACTCTAAATAATCCATAAAAAAAACACTGAACTACTGTGCTGCACATCTGAAACTAATATTAATATGATATTTGCATCAACTATTCTTCAATAAATAAATAAATATTAGAGCAAGGTCTGACCATGAGAATGTAATCTTTCTGGAATCTGAAGAAGTCTTGGAATGGATTTAGGAGTTTCCATTTTATGGGAATAGGAGTTTAAAGCAAATTTAATGTAACTCTCAGGATAAAATACTCTCATGAACATGAATATCTAGATGCTTTAAAAAAAATCAAGAAGAATATGATCCAGGAAAGGAGACTGAGACAGAATAACTGGTAGGGTAACAGAAAAACAGAGAGTATACTTTCCTATACTGCAAATGAAAAATAAAAATGAATCTAGCAGGAAAGAGCAAATTAAACAGCTCTGCATGCACGCATGTACGCTCAGTCGCTCAGTCACGTCTGACTCTTTGTGACTCCATGGACTGTAGCCCACCAGGGTGCTCTGTCCATGGGATAGTCCAGGTAAGAACACAGGAGTTGGTTGACATTTTCTCCTCTAGGTGATCTACCCAAGGATCAAACCCTCATCTCCTATGTCTCCCGCATCAATAGGTGTATTCTTTACCACTCAGCTATCTAGGAAGCCCCAAACAACTATGATGTTAACTCAAAAAGGGCTGAGCATTGGTCACTTCATTTAGCAATATAAAATCATTGATGATGGTAACAGGAGATGTTTCTGTGCAGTGATCGAGCAAAGACCTTCCTGGGGTAGGTTTATAAAGAAAGCAATTGTGGACAGTGAGTAGACCACTACTTTGAAGAACTTTGCTACACAGGGGAGTAAAAAACGAAGCAATAGCTGATTGTATAAGTAGGACCAAAAGAGAATTTCTTTTAAGTTGAAGAACTTAGTGTGTTACAATAATGGGATATATGAAGAAAAAAAAAAATGAAGACAAAGGAAAGCACAGTAAGAATTGCTGGAGAAGGACATGTGACTAAGGGGACTTTGCTGATGGCTCAACCATAAAGAATTCATGTGCAATGGAGGAGACTCAAGAGATGTGGGTTCAATCCCTTGTGGAGAGGAGCCCTTGGAGGAGAAAATGGCAACCCACTCCAGTAGTCTTGCCTAAAAAATCCCATGGACAGGGGAGCCTGTTACATTGCAGGCCAAAGGGTCGCAAAGAGTTGGACACAACTGAACACGAGTACGCACACCTGGCCAGATGACTGGGAAACATTGACATTGGTGTAACAAAGTTTTCTTTGCCCAAGGTCTTTTTTCTAAACTTCTTAAAGGCTTATGCTTCTGTCTAAAAAGCTCTTTCATGCTTCTAGATACCCGGCCAGATTTCAGACTTCAGAAATAGTCGTATATTTCAAAATTCATGAAATCATGTAGTTTTCCGTGATACCTTTTTTTACCCGTGTTCACTTTTAATATTTATATACTTGTTACACTATTTATCTTGGCCTTCCTTCTCATAAGCTATGTGACTTTAGAGCCAATAAATAATCCTTGCTGTATAAATCTCACAGGGTTATTACAGAGATCAAATAAAACAACTATAAAAAGCACTTTTGGAAACTGTAAAGGGCTTTACAGAAGTTATTTATCTTGTTCTCCTTGGCATGTAGCCCTTTTGTTAATGAGGTTTATGGACAACTTTGAAGAATAGTCTGCCTGTCTCTATAAGTCCAGAGCCACCATTAGGGAATATGTTTCAGAATACTCATTTTGGCATGTGCAATTCTCCTGCAGATTAATAAGATTTTTGGTCACACAAATTTAGGAAACACTGAATAGTATTAACATGTAGTACTGGGGAATTTGAATAAATACTACAGTAAAGAAACAGTTCAAAATTGTATAGCATAATATATCTTAATATTCTCATCCCCAAGAAATCTCTTTTTCTGGGGAAATGGGTTCTATAAAACACCCATTACATTTCTGGTAACTACTGTTTTACGAGAAATATTAAGATGGATAAACCCTACCAAAATGAAAAATAAAATTAGGTCAATTGCAGAACATCTGAATGATAGACTTAAAAATTCTCCTGAATTGGCTTAAAGATCAGACAAAACAGTGCCGAGGGAAGGAAAAGTACTTGTTCTTCTTTCTATCCCTATACGAAAGCTGAGTCCTTGGCGCAAAATAGACACTCAAATTACACCAATAGGACAGAGGTAGATGAACAAACTTTCTGTAAAACTCTTGTGAATCAGTCAGCCTTTTAAAGTCTGAAATTATCCTGCTTCAGCAAAGATGTGTTTATCCTGTTTCTCCTGGATCTGGGCTAATGATACAAATGATACTAAATCTGTTATTAAAGATAGAGGAGTCAATTTCACTTCCCCTCTAATAAAAGTATAGTGAAATATAAAAACCCAGTCACTGGATTCAAAGGATTTGTTTTGAACTGATTAAGTTCTCATACAACATTAGAGAGCTTCCCTCATAGCTCAGTTGGTAAAGAATCCACAGGTGATGCAGGAGACCCTGGTTTGATTCCCGGGTCAGGAAGATCCACTGGAGAAGGGATAGGCTACACACTCCAGTATTCTTGGGCTTCCCTGGTGGCTCAGCTGGTAAAGAATCCACCTGCAATGTGGGAGACCTGGGTTCAATCCCTGGGTTGGGAAGATCCCCTGGAGAAGGGAAAGGCTACCCACTCTAGTATTCTAGTCTGAAGAATTCCATGTACTATGCTTTCCTTGTAGCTCAGTTGGTAAAGAATCTCCCTGCAGGGCAGAAGATTCCCTGCAGAAGGAAATGGCAACCCACTCCAGTATACTTGCCTGGAAAATCTCATGGACACAGGAGCCTGGTGGGCTGCAGTTCATGGGATCGCAAAGAGTCGGGCACGACTGAGCGACTAACACTTACTTACTTATGCAGTCCATAGAGTCGCAAAGAGTTGGACACGACTGAGCAACTTTCACTCACAACATTAGAAGATTTTTGCTTCTTATTTTTGCCATTGTTTATAAAAGATGGCTTTTGGTTATAATCTTTCTCTCCAGCTCAGCTCCTATAAAGTTGATACAGGGTTAACTTCCTGTGCATATGGATGAACCATGAAACAGCCTAACCTTGCCTCTTCTGGGCCCTTTTCTAGCCAATCATAGACTTCTAAGCCACTCCAACCTTATACATGTAAGGCTGTACTTGGACCCTCTATTTCCTGGGGGGTGCACCAATCCCAAAATGGCAAATTCATAAATCCCATCCTTTTGTTTGGCTCCAATGCTTAAAAATTCAATTGATGGATAAAAGGGAATTGTACACTTTATTATAATGCTATTATGAGGAATTACATCACTGCATATGGGATCAACACAGAAGAAACTCTTCTGTTAGGGATGCACCTTTTCTGGCCTAGTCGTGTCTGATTCTTTGTGATCCCATGGACTGTAGCCCACCAGGTTCCTCTGTCCATGGGATTTCCCAGCAAGAATACTGGAGTGGGTTGCCATTTCCTCCTCCGGGAATCCTTCTTGCTGCTGCTGCTGCTAAGTCGCTTCAGTTGTGTCTGACTCTGTGTGACCCCATAGACGGCAGCCCACCAGGCTCCCCCGTCCCTGGGATTCTCCAGGCAAGAACACTGGAGTGGGTTGCCATTTCCTTCTCCAATACATGAAAGTGACAAGTGAAAGTGAAGTCGCTCAGTCGTGTCTGACTCTTGGCGACCCCATGGACTGCGGCCTACCAGGCTCCTCCGCCCATGGGGGTTAGAGCTGCACCTTTTCTGGCTCAGTCATGTCTGACTCTTTGTGACCCCATGGACTGTAGCCCACCAGGCTCCTCTGTCCATGGGATTTCCCAGCAAGAATATTGGAGTGGGTTGCCATTTCCTCCTCTAGGGAATCCTTCTTATTCAGTGATCAAATCCAGGTCTGGAGTCTTCTGCATTGGCAGCTGAATTCTTTATCACTGAGCCACCTGGGAAGCCTGATTAAGAGGTAAAAAAAATTTCAAGGATAATTACCTTTGAAACAGAGAAGAAACTGGAGCTTAACAATTAATAAAATAAGCCACAATTAAGAAAGAACTGAATTTTTGATGAATAGTTACTGAAAGTAGTTGACATGGGGTCAGGAAAGCATATAAAAATTGGCAAAATACAATTAATTACTAGAGATATCCCTATGGATGAGGGATTTCAGGTGTAACATAGTACTGATCTTTAAAAGAATGGCATTTGTGTTAATGGTCTTTTATAGTATTTTTAAAATAAATATGTAATATATTCACAAGCCAAACATTTAAATGTATAGCTAATAGGTTTGTGTGAGACTATGTAGAATCTGCATATTACAGTATTTCATAATACAGTGCAATGGTATGAGGAAATAAAGCCCTTTTGCCATTGCTCGCAAAGCTATATTAACGTTTTCTAAGTGCCCATTTTTGTTATTGGTGGTTCAGTCTAAAACAGTCTTGCATCACTAAAAATCCACAAAACCCTTAATTTTGGGAAAGGCACATTCCATATTTCATGTTTTATAAAACTTCAGTGTCCTTTATGCACAGAATGCAACCATTAGACACTTAATTGCTAGATTTTTTGATCTGAGTATGATTCTTGCCACCGATCCTTCATTTTATTTTACATGTTTCTGGCCAAAGCTCTTCTGCTTACCTGGCAGGAATTAAAGAACTGAAAAAAATGCAAACAAAAATCTGTTTCTGATTTTATATTGACTCAGCTTGCACATTTACATTGACTGTTACCCAATTACTTTGTTGCATTTTATTAAAGAAAAGTCACGAATTAATGTCAGATTCTAAGAGGAATGAATAAAGAGAGCAGCGCTGTTGGAAAGGAGAGCAGCGCTGTTGGAAAGGGAAGCACCAGCTCGGTTCACTAAGAGTACATAAGTGCAAAGTGGGGTGACAGCAGAGAAGCTCGAGAGGCGAGAAGAGGTCAGCCAGCTGGGAAAGGATCTCCTATGGCCTGCCAAGGATGCATTGTGTGATCATTTGAAAGATCGGCCACCCACTTCACTCTGAGCTCTGAGAAGAACCATGTAATCTCTTGGTCACTAATGAACAACAATATCAAAATGTATTGTGTCACGTGTGACTACTGGTTTGTGAGACTTCAGTTTCACACACACACACACACACACACACACACATGTATATATACATACATATGAACATAAAAGTGCATAGTAAAATGTTGCAACTGAATTACACTTTTTACAGTGGGTAGCAGACAGGTGGGTCCTTAGTGTTTGTGGATCCCAAGGCAAAAGAGCAAAGAGGCTTACATGCCATAAATCCAAATATGTAACAATTTTTTATTTGACAGTCAAATAAAAAAATCATCCTATCTTCCTTGAAGTACCTTTCACACTGACTTTTAGGCTAATTCTAATGAAGTTCCACAGCAGAGCTTAGTTACCCAGATATGGCCCTAGACTGCAGCCTGCTCTCTGTCTCTTCCCAGCCTCAGCTCCTTCCAGAATCCTGGTCTGCTTTATCTGCATAAACAGGGTTTCTAAAAACACATGTCCCTTAGCCTCTTCTGAGGTCCAGGAATGGGAGCACTGGAATGTGGGCAGAGACAGATGTTGTTCTTAGGGAAAAACTCACAAAGGCTCTGGAAGGTAAGGTCTGTTTGATCTGAAAGTCTGGGCTGCTAGGAACCTGGCAGGTTGTCAAGAAGGGGTGCTGCTGTGTCTCACACCTGTGCAACTTCTCCCTGTGTCCATCCTCAGAGAGGGGCACGAGGGGCAAGAGAAAGACCCTGCTCAACTGTGGACCCCTCTTGCCTAGGTTTAAAAACCATACTCATAGCAGTCAAAATTTGTAAATGCCACTGTCTTGAAGCACCTGTTCAGACTGAAAAAGAATATAACTGGGAGATTTGGGGGGGAAAAAAGTTGAAGAATTTAAAAAAAAAATCATACTCTTAAATAGAATAAAATAATTCTAGAAAACAAGTACATATGTATAATTATGAAAGACTAAAAGTTCATAAAAATAATACTGGATTAGAATGACTTTTCGGAAACCAATAATAACACCTAGAGAAAGCATCCTGGCATGAACGAAAATGAGAGCACAAAGGAGATGAGAACACCAAAGTTCTGGTCCTACTCTGGACAAATAAGTCACTTAATCTAAGCAGACCTCAATTTCATTGGCTATAAAATTAAGAAAAGGGGAAAGGAATCTGTAACTGGTTCAGAAGTCTGATATGAGAAAAAATGATAAATGGATATAAAGAGGTAGTACAAATGATTCCTTAAAAAATGTCTAATCAAGATGCTTCCACGTTTAAAACCCTTCCCATTGCTCTGAAAATCAAACTGGACTTCTTACCGCAGCCAACTAGACTGACCGTCAGTGGTCTGGCACACACCCTGCCCCTGTGCGCCGTATCCCTGCTTCTCCCTTTCCTGACAACTAGGCTCCTTTCTTCCCAAGAATGTGCCCAAGACCTGCTTTCCCACCGTTGGAGCATGTGCACTTAGCGTGGCCTTTGTTTCAAGAACTCTTGACGCTTTTCCACGGACTCCCTGTGCTTTTTCAGGTTCTGGTTCAAACATCAGCTCCTGAGAAACCATTCAGGGCTCTGCCTACTTAGCAACCTTCACGTCGACCTTGCACCTGCCCCTTGATCACATCCATTTCTCTTTATGTGTATGTGCTTATTTTAGTTACCTCTGCCCTATTCATTAGCATTCCAACCGCCCAGAACAGAACCTATTTCCGAGCACTTCAGTAAGTTTAGCACTAAAAGTTTACTGAAAAATGAATGGCCATGAGAACACGGTATTAATAAATATAATGACCGTAGTGCTTATCTATTGGTTGTATTCTTTACAACGAAGTTACAGGCAAGGCATGACTAGTTACCTGTAACTGATGCTCAGGGAGGTTGCAGCATAAGGACACCCAGCTACTATTTAAATGGCACAGATGGGATTTGAATCCAGGTCTACTGACTTCAACCAAATTACTATTCCACACTGCCTCACTGACATCTCCTATCACAACTGATGCATCTCTCCTTTAAAATCTATTATCATTTATGACATCACTTTATTCATCACATTTTGCAATATTAATTTGGGCAGATTATTTTCACTCCTGCAAAATTTAGTGACCATGTCTTCTGAATCTCAATCACTGTCTAACATTCTACTTAGCAAACATTTTCAGCTGAAAAAAATAATTGCAAGTAGAGTTATGTCAGGAGCATTATTACCTCTTTTATCAGAGCAGTGTGTTTACTAAATTTTTTCCACAAGTTAACTCCCCTGTAGAAAGCAACAGGAAGAAACGTATTGGTCCTAGTCTGAACGTTTAATGAGGCAAAATTTAGTATTCTGAAAAATTGTTATTATCCTGTGGATATTTATGTTCTTCTAGAACAACTGATTAAATATGTGGCATAAAGAAACAGACTTGTTTCAGTTAAACTTATTTTTTTCATTTTTATTTTTTAAATGTTGGTAATAATTACACAACTTTTCTATGAGTAATAGGCCTGTTTCAGAGTGTGCTTTGTAAGACTATTTTTATCAACTATTTTGTCAACAGAGTGTTCAAACCACTGACGTAAACTGTCTCCTCTTGGCTAATAACCCACTCTGACCATGTAATTTAAATAACTTTACTGCCCTAAACAAAGGGTAATCCTTGTGACTAGGATTTACCAGTCACTTTCTGACAGTTCCAGAGTATCTAGTAATAGTTTTGTGTTTTCCTCCCCAACAATCACTTTGCAATTTATACACTAATACTACAGTCATCCTACACTGATAACCTTCATTACATAGACACTCCCCCAAATAATATTCTCTTTTCCTTTGTTTTAATATACTTTCTAAATACTCCTTATAGAAAAATTAAGTGTAAGGAATTAAATTACAACCTTGTAACACTTGTTATTCAATGGTGTTAACACACTTTAAATAATCCTGTTAGAGGGATACTTTTGAAAAGATTTATAATGTTCATGCATATAATTTAAGTATATATATAAGGATGAAAAAATAATACTTAGGATATTATGTCATCTTTTATCAAAAAATGTAGGCAGCTGGAAGATGAATAAGTTCTGGGGATCTAATATATAAATTGGTGACTATAGATAATACTGTAACTATACTTGAGAATTACTAAGAGAGTAAATCTTAAAGCTTCTCATGACACATATACACACATAGAGACATGGTGATGAATGCATTAACTAATCTTATCATGATAATCATTTTACATAATTATACAAAATCATCACACTGTATACCTTAAGCTCATATAATCTGTATACCAAACCACCATATTGCATACCTGAAACTTACTTAATCTTGTATGTCAATTATCTCAATAAAGTTGAAAATAAATGTCAGGCAGAGAAATGTGATATAAATTAAAATTTAAAGTTCTTGAATAATCTCAAGACTAATATGAATTAAAGCACAGTTTACTTAGTTTAAAAATTAAAAAATACATATGACATATATTTTAGGATTATATTTCAGGATAAGTACATGATATTTTGAAATACCCTAGTATATCATTACTCTGAGCATTTGGAAATCACTCTTCCTACAATTCAGCGAAATTGAAAAACAGAATACTGTTAATTACAATACTTAAAAATCTGTAATCTATTTACATTCATTCTTTACATCCATTTTAAAAGATTGAGTTAGCAATGGCACAGAGTTTCTCTTCTGCACTGGCTGAAATGCCTTCACCCAAAACTGGAAGGCAAACAGTTAAAAACAAGTTCTTTGAGTTTTAATATACTCATAATCCTCCACATATACACCACTATCTTTTGAGTCCAACAGAGACAAACATCATTTATTTGTAGGTTCTCATCCTAATTCTGTAATTAGGTAATTAATCTGACATCAATTGTCTTAGATTCTATAATGCCTGAATATTTAGGGGTTATATTTCAAAGAAACAAATTTGAAAACAAAATTCATGTATGAGTACTCCTCACTCCTCAGAAGTACTAGAGAAATAGTTTAAGCACCAAATTGTTTTTTAGCAAATAGATACAGTCTTAAACTTTTTATACCTTTGAAAGCATATTTCTTTAATTTTAGTTTGGATTAGCATAATGTGGCATTGTGATATTTTGAAGATTTCTAAGAAAAAGACTAAATGACCATAAAGTTCATTTTCATATTCAAAACAGTGTGATTATGTAATTCTCTGAGAAAAGGCATATCACTGTATCACTGATGACATAATTAAACTGAAACAGCAATAGAAAAATGACATGCTAGTTTCCTAAACTGAATATTTCATGTAGATGCCTTATTCTTGAGAGCTTGGTGGTATATTTACTGAGTTAATGTCAGTTAAGTTATCTAAAGAAAAGAGAAATACGTTTTATTCAAATTTTAAATATAGCTCATGAAATCTGGCTGTCAGACTGTATCTTATTTTTAATACCTACCTTAAGATTTCTATAAAATGCATGGATAAAGGCTAAAATACTAAGGCCTTTAATGAAGAGTTGTTTGCTTCTCAGCCACCTGAATTGATGGCGTTCCTGGGAAATTAGTTTGATTTACTTGACTTCTTTTCCTTTAACACTTAAAGGAGGAAACATAAGAAGCCCCCTCACTTGTTTCAATTGGACAAATGAGGAAACGTGCAATTTATTTTACGTAAGAAGTCTAGGGCCTCTCTGGTGGCTCAGCAATAAAGAATCTACCTGCAGGAGATGCAGATATGCAAGCTTGATCCCTGGGTCGGGAAGATCCCTTGGAAAAGGATATGGCAACTCACTCCAGTATTCTTGCCTGGAAAATACCATGGACAGGAGCCTGGCAGGCTACAGTTTGTGAAGTCTCAATGAGGTGGACACGACTTAGTGCCTAAACAACAAAGGTCTAGTACTATTTGTATTGTGGTCCAGTCACTTGCTTCTTAATCTCTATGTTTTAAAACCTCTTGATATTCACAATGATACCAGTTTAGATACATGCTTCATGAGCTCTTAATGATTAAGGAGCTCAGCCATCCAAAGCTATAACTTGCAAACACCCAGGAGATGGTCCAAGCCTCATGTGCAGGATGGACAAATACCTGTATTTAATATTCATGTGATTCCAGATTTACCAGCAACTGACTCTTTCTCTTGTGCTGGGAACAAGTGGTTCAGCACAGAAAAGTGCAGAAAGGCGCCAGAAGAGACTGTTGGTTTCTTTGATGGTCTATGCCCCACCCACAAGGAAAACCAATTCCTTCGAAAAAAACGGCAAAAGTTGGATGACTTCAGATATCCTTTCATGTCATTTCTCATTAACAGAGGTACTGCTAGAGTACCTCCAGATCAAACACATGGAAAATGAAAAGTCAAATAAGATATTATCAACATTTTTTGCAGTGATAGGCCACAGATAAGTCACCAATTATACACAGAACCACTTATAAATCAAACTTATTTTACTTTAAACAGTCCTGTATATATATTACTAATATATATATATATACACAAACATATTTATTCAATTATAGATCTGTTCAGTCAGATATATAATTAAATTCTTCTTAAGAAAATCAAGTTAATAACAAGTATATTTGAATTATATATATGTGCATAAATCCACACACATAATGTTTTTGAGAAAATCAGATTATGAGCAATTAATGATAAAGAAAATCATAAGGCACTTTTGACCAAGGCAAAACGTAGTGTTTATTACAAGAATTACACAGATATTTCATATTCTTGTCAAAGGGTATAACAAGTACATATTTCCATGTAAGAGCATGTCATATGTACGATACCTTTTCATGGACTTTCTGGCCAGGTTCCATCCCTTCAAGATGTTCAGATTCTGTGGATCCCTCACTTGATACCATTTTTCTTTGTATATGAACATTTTGCTCACGCAAGGCAACAATCTGCAAAATAAAAACATTGTGCCTTTAAAATCTAAAATACCAACATGAAGTATAAAAAAATTGAGTTTACTTGAATGTGGTTAAGAACTAGTGAATGCAAACAAATAATCATTAAATAACCATTAAATTTTACTCGTTATTTCATAAATATTTCTAAGATTTAGATTAGCATTTTGAAAAATATTTATAATATTTATGGAATGTAAAATTTACTTAAAATATTTTCTAGTTGGAAAATGTATCTATCAAGTTTGAAATGTTTCTAAAGTGGTAGGATCCATGAGTTTTTAATTCTGAAATTACTTCTTAGTTTATGAGATGCAATAAAATTTGTATTAGTCTGAATCCTTAAAGTATAAAAAAAAATAAAGACTGAATACTGAAGACCAATTATGAGCACATTCATCTTCCCTAAGAGACAGTACATCTGCAGTTTTAAAACAAGCAAATAAATAAGCTGGACTTAATTTTTTACCACTACCATAAGCACTTAGCGTTAAATTGGTCTCACTGTCATTATTTTAACAGCCATTATCTTAGTGGTTCTAGTCCATATATAGTTAATTTACAAAGAGAATTCTCAGAAGGCAATTAATTCTTGTAAAACCTTAGCTCAGTTTGATACACATAATACTTTGAACTAAGAAACAGATTCTCAGATAGTTGTAGTTTAAGAGATCTCAATAATGTACAGAGTGGAAGATCATATTCTAGCATTTTAAAATGATGTTTTAAAATATATTTACTATTTATATACATTATTTCAAAAGTATTTTAAATTATATCAATATCACAAGTTATTCATTTCTTAGCAAGTTTTATTGTAATATCAACTCAGATATTGAGTCAGTATGGGTTCTAGGGGAAATTAATGTCCATAGTATTCAGTACACAATAAATATGGAATCATATTAAACTTATATGTTGAAATTATAAGATGAACATGTCACATAGACAAATAATTATCAAATAAACAAAAGACATCAAGAGACGGGTTATTTGTCCTACTGTCTGCCACTGCTGCTTGTATGCCAGTGGTGTATTCCTGAGAAAAGTGATTTTGCATATGACCTCCAGCAGTTCAACACACGTTTCTTAAGGGCTTATCAACACAATGAAGAACAACTCTGAAAAGGTTCATCTCTCTTGTAGTACTGCGATCACCAAATAATTGGTTCCCTAAAAACCATTCTTGCCCACCTACAATCTATCCTCCACAAAGCAGCCAGATTCATCTTATAAATTTAAGCTATATTGTATCTCTCTTTAGCTTTCCAAACAACCTCTCTGTTTTTCCCTATTTAACATAATTTTAAACTTCTTGACCTTCAGGATCCTTTTGACTACGATGGCTTCCTTTCAGTCCCTCAAACAGACTGGACTCGTTCTCACTCAGAACTGAGGAACTTGCTCATCTTCCCATCTGAAGCATTCTTCCCCAGCTCAGATTGCACTGGACATAATCATATTTCAAAACTTAGCTGAAAACATGCTCCTCAGAGAAAGTGCACCTAACCATTATATGTTTTACAATATATCTGTGTTTATTTCAGTGTGCACCCTACTCATTAAAATCTAATATTTTATTCCTTTATTTACTTACTCACTTTCCTTGCTTATTTAGCTAGCAGAAGTCCTAATGACATCTCATGGGAAAATAATTTTCAAAGGAATACCTTATTGAAAACAACATTTTCAAATGAAGCAGCACATCGTATTAGTATGTGCAAGGATTCAATATAAGTGTTGAATTAAAAAATGAATGGGTATGGAAAACCAAAGAATATAGATCTAACTTATTCAGAAATAACCACAGATAAAGATTTAGAATGCTTGAGAATCTTCAGGGACATTCCTCTCATGTTGGCATAGAAATGAATTACATCAAAGGAAAAACAGGAGTGAGTCTCTGAATATATCATTTTTATATTACATTCCTAACATCTTGTCTCTTGCAGAAAGCAATAATAACATACTACTATCAGTACATAATAAAACTTTATTATGAATTTTTAAAAATTAAAGAATTGTATATTGAGATCTCACTAAGACAACGTCCAGAACCAGTGTTAGTCGCTCAGTCATGTCTGACTCTTTGCAACTCCATGGACAGTAGACCACTAGGTTCCTCTGTCCATGGAATTCTCCAAGAAAGAATACCGGAGTGGGTAGCCATTCCCTTCTCCAGAGGATCTTCCTGACTCAGGAATCGAACTAGAGTCTCCTGCATTACAGGCAGATTATTTATCATCTGAGCTACCAGGGAATCCCAGATAACATTCATGACTTAACAAATAATGTTAAGGCAAAGGCAATAATAAATTTAAAAATTCTTTGCATTTTCTTCCATTATTTAAGTTACTTAGAATTGGAGACCTTTTAAAAAAATTTCTCACTTTACAGAATAACTTCCATTTGTATAATAATTCAGATAAATATCAAATATACCCTAGTGCCTAAAATAAAGTGGTCATCTGTAAAGATTTACTGAAATGATTCAATGAAAGGATTAATTAATGACCTTAACTAAAAAAGTCAGAATGTCAAATTCATATAGAAAACTTATGCCAATATGCTTGTGCCACTATGTTAAAAATTGCAAACTTCCAGTTTTTCATAACATATACCCATGATAATTCCAAGAAAGACAAACTTTTCAGCCACTAATGTGCAAACTCTGCTTTTTCTAAAAAAATCAGTCTCACAAATTAGATTTCTGAAACTGGAGAACTGATGCAAAATCCTCTATATTCTCTATCATTCTAATATGATTATATTCTGTTCTATTTTTGCCCAACAACAAATTATCCTAAGTAGTTCTGAAAGAAAAGCTCCAGCCTCTGATTTAATTGTAGGTGTTAATAAGCTTGATTTTTCCTTTCACACTGGGGAAAGTGAGAGGTTCTCTCCTGTGAATACTACTTTGGGAGTTGGGCTCGCTCTTCTGTGTGTGTTCAAAGGGGCAGAGAAGGTCATCTAGAAATCTGTAGCTGAAGGTAGCACAGACCTCTTTAGGAAACTCTCTCGGCTGGCTTCACAAATGAATGCAGAAGGCGGCTTGGGAAGTAGTTTACAAATAGCAAGTGAAATGAAAAGCGACTGATTCTCTGGGCTGTACTGACAGTGGATGCTCTTCAAGGGAGGGCTCAAGAGACTTGTCTGGAATATCAAAGTAGGACTGAATCCCTCATTGCTAAACTGCTAAAATAGGGTGGTGTGGTGGGTAAAAGGAATCATTTCTGGGGAGTCTCTGTTGCTTACTCAGTTGCTATGTAACTGCAAGAATATACTGGGAACCCACCATGTTAAACTATTTTCATCTGCAAATTAGGTCTTATGATCCACATTTAGCAAGTGATTAAATTGAGACAAAGAGAACTTAATGAGAACTAAGGAATCAAATAAAAGTCCTTATCTTTAGGTTTTTTACTCATTGTTTTGCATGGCTTTGCATTTGGGCTCTGATAAGTCGGGAGAAGTTAACAGTGGGTGAGGGTGGGGAGGAAGCATTTCTTTGCCAAGTACTGTCGTCTGCCCACCCTAGGCTGCCCTGTTCTTCACTAAAGTTATGGACCCCTCCCTGGAGAGAGGCACCTGTAGGCAGAACTCTGTGTGCACTTTTATGTATATCAATCCACTGAAGGCCCATGACACTCTGGTTGAGTCTTTCCACAATCATTTTAACTGATAAACCATGATTTGTCAAGTGTTTGTTGACATTTGTTTTTAAATGCCCAGAATTCATTCATATTTCTCTTGGTGAAGACATCTTATATTTTCACTGGGGAATTTTCCTTCTCAGCTCTCATCCTGGACTTCCCAGGCAGTGCTAGAGGTAAAGAACCTGCCTAGTGATGCAGGAGACGTTAGAGATGCTGGTTTGATGCCTGGGTTGAGAAGATCCCCTGAAGGAGGGCCTGGCAACCCACTCCAGTATTCTTGCCTGGAGAATACCGTGGACAGAGGTGTCTGGTGGGCTACAGTTCACAGGGTCACAAAGAGTTGGACTTGACTGAAGCAACTTAGCGCACACTCTAATCCTAGAGACACTGTCATTCCAGCAGCCAGAGCCCATGGCAGAGGGTGAGCACGTGGTCTAAGTCGGCAGCTTCCTTGAGAGAAGCTTCTGGCAGAATTATAAGGTAAGAGCCTCTTTCTAGTATGGAAGGTAGGCTAGTGGGATATGATCAGAGTACTGTTTGCCATCAGTTCCTCCTCATAGAGAAGCAGGTAGAAATGATGGAGCCCCAATGAATGATTTCTACTGCCGGTTTTAGCCATTCTTAAATCAGTTCTATCCCTGACATCTCCATAAAATGAGCCCCAAATTTTGTCTTTGTGCTTAAACTTTGTATTGATTTTCCGTCACTTGCAACTAAAAGTGTCCTTGCAAATATAACAGGGAACATGGAAGGCAACACAGCACATTCAATATCTAAATGGGGATTTGGAAAAATGACTAAGAATTTATGAGAGAGACAGTAGAAGACAACTTTTCAGTAGTCAGGACAGCATGAGCTCTTTGTAAACATATCTGGAAGAAGATAAAAGAATCACAGGTGACTAAGAAAGCTAAAATATTTCAACTAAAACTCAGGCATCTGTGTGATTCTTGCTCTTCAGCTTATTGGTTTGCCTTGACCCTTCTTTGTGTTTCTTGATAGCTTATTAAGCTTCTGACAGCCTGACTCTGCTTCTAGGCACTCTCAAACCCATTATATTTCCAAGGCAACATTCCAAGTTATTATTATTTTTTTCTTTTTTAACCTTTGTCTCTGTCAGTTTGCTTTTGGCCCTTATCAATCTCTGATAAGCTCTGATCTCACACAGTGGACTACGACTGCTCTTGGTGGCCTGTCTTCCAGTCAGGAAAAGTCCCCATTCCTTTATTTTTATCAGCTATTTCAAGGATCCTAGCATGCTTTACAACAGATTCTCTTCTATCCTCTTTCTTAGAAAAACAGTTTTCCTTGATGGCCTGGAGACATTCATTCACTTCACAAAAACCTTCTTTGATATTTCACTGATGATATACCATGTATTAGGGAAATTATTAGGCAGAAAAGGCAGAAACATTTTAATTCATTCTTGTTGGCCGAGAGAAACTGTAAACAAAAATAAGTGGAATACATTTTTAGATGGTGATAATTGTAAAGGGAAAATTAAAGCAAGGGAGGGATGCAATGAGGCACAGCTTAATTAGGAATCAGGTGCTTTCTGAATATAAATCTGAATGAGGGAGAGGAAGCAATGTGGATATCTGGGGGAAGACTTTTGAGGTAGAGGATTCAGAAAATGAAAATCATTATTGAAAACAAAAGCCTGAGATTCATAAAAGTGTTTTAGTGAGTTCTTCATATGATATAAGATGTCTTCTTCAAAAGATAGCTGAAAGTCGACATCTTGAAAATGGATACCTTCAAAAGATCACTGAAAATTGGTGTCTTGGAAACTTCAGGTGTCAGGAAGTGCACAGAAACATGTGATTCTTAAGAGAAAGTTGATTTGGAAGAAAATAATAGCATGTATTTCATATCTCTATATTCTCACATTTTAGGATTTCTCATGTTGGAACTATATTAATTCATTCATTGAACAAATGTTCATTGATCATTGTTCTAAGCATGAGACCCCACTGGGAGAAAAGTCCTTCTCTCAAGAAGCTTACATTCTAGCAAAGGAAACAAACAGAAAGGAACAGTAAGACAACAGCAACAAACACCAACAATCTAATGAACTCTTAAAATGTGCCAAAATCTGGGCTTAACGCATTATATAAATATGCTTCTTTACATCATCTTTTCATTTATAGTGTCTTTTCTTTCCAAGTTCAAGATTTCTTGAAAACAGACCATAAGACAAATAATTGCACACAAGTAGTTTATTTGGGAGCTGATTCCCAGAAGCATAGCATTCTTAAATATTCTTAAAAGGCCTAGGAGGCATCCTGGCCCTTCTAGTTGTTACTGGTTTCTGACTCTTTTTTTTTTTTTTTTCATTTTTGAATTACTTTTAATTGGGGGAAAATGTTGTCTGACTTTGTACAAGTTTCTTAAACTCAAGGTCATGTTCCTCTGCTATAAAATGAAGGATAATAATACCTATGTTTTAGTGTGTTTGTAAAAGTTCTTAGTCAAATATGATGTACATTGTTTATTATGTAAATATTCATAATGTACTAATGAGGATCACCTTTATCTTCTTATTCATACTTCATGTTCTAGCTGATGAAGGACTTGCAGTCACACACACTCAAAATGCCACCTTGGCTGTCTGCTTTTATATTCATTTGGAATGCTCACACATAGAGATCCTAAAACTCTTGTAAATGCCTCAGTGATAACAGTACTCATTCAGAGCATCTTTGCTTCTCATGGGGGATTCTGGGTGGGCTCCTGGATGGGGGCTCATCACCAGATTATTACAAGCTTGGAATTTTTAGCTCCACCCACCATTCTCCAGACAGGGAACAGGGAAATGAATCAGTGATTAATTACTGATTCAATAAATGATTGATCATACCTATGTAACGAAGCTTTCATAAAATTCCCGAAAGTACAGGGATTGGGGAACTTCCAGGTTGGTGCACATATCCACATACTGGGAAGTGATGCATCCCAACCCCATAGGGACAGAAGCTCTTGAACTCAGGACCCTCCCAGACCTTATTCATTATGTATCCTTTCATCTAGTTGTTAATCGGTAGTCTTTACTATTATGTTGTTGTTGTTCAGTTGCTAAGTCGTGTCTGACTCTTTGCAACCCCACGGACTGCAGCACTCCAGGCTCTCCCATCCTTGACTAGCTCCCAGAGTTTGCTCAAATTCATGTCCACTGAATCAGTGGTGCTATCTAACCATCTCATCCTCTGCTACCCACTTCTCCTTTCACCTTCAATCTCTCCCAGCGTCTAGGTCTTTTCCAATGAGCTGGTTCTTTGCATCAGGTGGCCACAAATGTAGGTAAATGTTTTCCTCAGTTCCATGAACTGCTCCAACAAATTAATTGAAATCAAGTAGGGCTTAGTGGGAGTTTCTGATTTGTACCCAATCAGCCAGAAGCACAAATGACAAATTGGACCTGAAACTGGCATCTGAAGGAGGCTGGGAGTGGTCTAGTGGAACTGAGGCCTTAATCTGCAGGATCTGATGCTACCTACCTCCAGTGTCAGAACCGTTAGCAGTGTCAGAACTGAGTTAAACTCTAGGACTTCCTGCTGGTGCTGCAGTGAATTGCTTGGTAGGGGAAGTGTTGGTGTCAGAAGTATTGGTGAGTATGATAGTAGTGTGAGAGTAAAGGAGAATCATAGGAGAAAGAAGAGAGTTTTTCTTACATACTTTTCCTCCTTAACTGCCTCTCATCATCTTTTATGACTTAGCTATCATAGTCAACAAGACAGTCTAAAATGCAGTACTTGGATGCAATCTCAAAAATGACAGAATGATCTCTGCTCGTTTCCAAGGCAAACCATTCAATATCATGGTAATCCAAGTCTATGCCCCGACCAGTAACACTGAAGAAGCTGAAGTTGAATGGTTCTGTGAAGATCTAAAAGATCTTCTAGAACTAACACCCAAAAAATATGTCCTTTTCATTATAGGGGACTGGAATGCAAAAGTAGAAAGTCAAGAAATACCTGGAGTAAAAGGAAAATTTGGCCTTGGAGTACAGAATGAAGCAGGGCAAAGGCTAATAGAGTTCTGCCAAGAGAATGTGCCATTGGTCACAGGAAACACCCTCTTCCAACAACACAAGAGAAGACTCTACACATGGACATCACCAGATGGTCAACACTGAAATCAGATCGATTATATTCTTTGCAGCCAAAGATGGAGAAGCTCTATACAGTCAGCAAAAACAAGACTGGGAGCTGATTGTGGCTCAGATCATGAACTCTTTACTGCTAAATTCAGACTTAAATTGAAGAAAATAGGGAAAACCCCAAGATCATTAAGGCATGACCTAAATCAAATCCCTTATGATTATACAATGGAAGTGACAAATAGATTCAAGGGAGTAGATCTGATAGACAGAGTGCTTGAGGAACTAAGGATGGAAGTTTGTGACATTGTACAGGAGGCAGGGATCAAGACGATCCCCAAGAAAAAGAAATGCAAAAAGACAAAATGGCTCTCTGAGGAGGCCTTACAAATAATTATGAAAAGAAGAAAAGTGAAAGGCAAAGGAGAAAATGAAAGATATACCAATTTGAATGTAGAGTTCCAAAGAATAGCAAGGAGAGATAAGAAAGGCTTCCTCAGTGATCAATGCAAAGAAATAGAGGAAAACAATAGAATGGGAAAGACTAGAGATCTCTTCAGGAAAATTAGAGACACCAAGGGAACTTTTCAAAGATGTGCACAGTAAAGGACAGAAATGGTCTGGACCTAACAGAATCAGAAGATATTAAGAGGTGGCAAGAATACATAGAAGAACTATACAAAACAAATCTTTATGACCCAGATAATCGCAATGGTGTGATCACTCACCTAGAGCCAGACATCCTGGAATATGAAGTCCAGTGGGCCTTAGGAAGCATCACTATGAACAAAGGTACTGGAGGTGATGGAATTTCAGTCAAGAAATTTCAAATCCTGAAAGGTGATGCTGTGAAAATATTGCACTCAATATGCCAGCAAATTTGGAAAACTCAGATGTGGCCATAGGACTGGAAAAGGTCAGTTTTCATTCCAATCCCAAAGGAAGGCAAAGAATGCTCAAACTACTGAACAACTGCACTCGTCTCACCTGCTAGCAAAGTAATGCTCAAATTCTCCATGCTAGGCTTCAACAGTACATGAACCATGAACTTCCAGATGTTTAAGCTGGAGTTAGAAAAGGCAGATGAACCAGAGATCAAATTGCCAACATCCACTGGATGATTGCAAAAGCAAGAGAGTTCCAGAAAAATATTTATTTCTGCTTTATTGACTATGTCAAAGCCTTTGACTGTGTGGATCACAACAAACTGTGGAAAATTCTTCAAAAGATGGGAATACCAGACCACCTGACCTGCCTCCTGAGAAATCTGTATGCATGTCAAGAAGCAACAGTTAGAATTGCATATGGAACAACAAATTGGTTCCAAATCAGGATAGGAGTACATCAAGGCTGTACATTGTCACCTTTCTTATTTAACTTATATGCAGAGTACCTCATGCAAAATGCCAGGCTGGATGAAGCACAAGATGGAATCAAGATTGCTGGGAGAAACATCAATAACTTCAGATATTCAAGGAACCTCAGTTCAAAGGGAGAGTATCTTATGAGTCCTAGGTTTAAGGCAGATGACACCACCCTTATGGCAGAAAGGGAAGAGGAACTAAAGAGCCTCTTGATGAAAGTGAAAGAGGAGAGTGAAAAAGTTGGCTTAAAGCTCAACATTCAGAAAACTAAATCATGGCA
Source organism: Oryx dammah (assembly GCF_014754425.2). NCBI lineage: Eukaryota > Metazoa > Chordata > Mammalia > Artiodactyla > Bovidae > Oryx > Oryx dammah. The sequence goes on along the minus strand of NW_024070213.1, from coordinate 105,944,823 downwards.
TTTGGTTCCATCACCTCATGGCAAACAGATGGGAAAACAATGGAAACAGTGACAGACTTTATTTGCGGGGCTCCAAAATCACTGCAGGTGGTGACTGCAGCCATGAAATTAAAAGACACTTGCTTCTTGGAAGAAAAGTTATGACCAACCTAGACAGCATATTACTTTGCCAACAAAGGCCCATCTAGTCAAGGCTATGGTTTTTCCAGTAGTCATGTATGGATGTGAGAGTTGGACTATAAAGAAAGCTGAGCACCAAAGAATTGATTGTTTTGAACTGTGGTGTTGGAGAAGACTCTTGAGAGTCCTTTCAGTTGCTAGGAGATCCAACCAGTCCATCCTAAAGGAAAGCAGTCCTGAATATTCATTGGAAGGACTGATATTGAAGCTGAAACTCCAATACTTTGGCTACCTGCTGTGAAGAGATGACTCATTTGAAAAGACCCCGATGCTGGGAAAGATTGAAGGTGGGAGGAGAAGGGGATGACAGAGGATGAGATGGTTGTATAGCATCACCAACCCTATGGACATGAGTTTGGGTAAACTCTGGGAGTTGGCTGATGGATAGGGAGGCCTGGCATGATGCAGTCCATGGGGTCACAAAGAGTCAGACACGACTGAACTGAGCTGACTGAACTATTACATCACTAACTTTGGGATGGGTGGCATCCCAGTGATTTAAGTTACATAATTCCTTAGCATTCTCCAGTAACTCATATACAAATTATCACTCTTCAGCATGACTGACTGGTTGTTTTTTTCTGATTGCCCATTTTGTCACTGAGTTTCTTGAAACCAGAAACTGTATCTGATTGTTTATTTCCAGTTCTTAGTAAACTTGTTGACAAGTTGAGAGCACTCTAGAAATATTTATGGAGTGTTGAATGACAGCAGATTGTATGAATGGAAAAGACCTATGGGGAGTTGGAAAAATACTTGAGAACATACATATGGAGAAGAAAATTAGTTATCCACATTAAAGACCATATGAACTTGAAGTCTTTCTCAATGTTCATATTACACGATTCAAGGTTAAAAAAGGCACCCTGGGTATGGAAGAACTCACTGGGTAAAGAAAGAAAGAAAAGAACAAGAAATATTTCCATAGTCTTGTAGAGTATTCACAAGTCTCAGTGTGAGGAGGCAGACAAGGTAGACAGCACAGGCAACTGCACAGGAGGGTCGGAATAGCATCATGGAAGGGCAGCTTAAGGAACCTCTATAAGAAATATTATATAAATACGAAGTAACAGAAAAGTCATTGTGTCTTAAAACATTAAAAAACATTTACAGTTGTACTGTAACCTAGGTAATGTGATTCAGGTACACTGAAGCACACACTGTGCTTAAATGCTTTGATTTAGAAGCGATTTACATTAGATGCAAAGCGGAATTCCAAGGATATCTAGGAATTTATTTGCGCCAAAAAATTCTTACATTGGACACAGAAAAGCAATGTAAACTAACTGTCACATTCCCCCGTTTTCATCAAATTTCCAAAAATGTTAATGCACAAGATGTTTCCCTAAAGTTGAATGAGGAAGGAAGACAATAAGAAATAGGAGTTTAGAAATTAAATTTCTAATGAAGAACTGCTAACAATAATAACAGTTGCTGAATGTTGAACATTAATCATATGCCACATATCCCTGGTGACTCAGAAGGTAAAGCGTCTGCCTGAGGTGAGGGAGACCTAGGTTTGATCCCTGGGTCGGGAAGATCCCCTGGAGAAGGAAATGGCAACCCACTCCAGTACTCTTGCCTGGAAAATCCCATGGATGGTGGAGCCTGGTAGGTTATAGTCCATGGGGTTGCAAAGAGTTGGACACGACTGAGCAACTTCACTTTCACTTTTCATATGCAAAGCAATTCATATACTCTTACATTATTTCATTTAATCTTCCCAGTAACCTTATATATTTGGTATTATTTTTATTTTACAAATTAAGAAACTAACATAAGGGGAATAAGTAATATATTTAAAGTCGGTAGAAAAGGATATGATAGAAACAGGTTTTCAATCCAGGTATGATACCCTTAAAAGGGATGGTTTTTAAGTATTATGTTATAATGCCTTTTGAAAATTAATGAAATCATTCACTGTTTACACAATCCAAATATTTATCTAGGTCAGGACTACAGTTCTGTGGTCTGATGGCAGGGGAATTTACCTGCCCTGATTTGGCAAACAATTTAGACACAAAATATGTCTTCAATTATTTTTTGGAATAAAAATCATGCTGTTTACATTATTTATCATTTTTATGTATAACTCTTCTGTGGTACAGGTATGTCATTTTATGTTGAAAACTTTCCAAACTTTTAAAATAAATCATGTCTATCACCCTCATGCTAATTCTCTAGGGATTTTTCATTCTGATGCTTTTAAATTCATATTTTCCTTTACCTATTCAACAACAACTTCCAGACAGTGCCCACATCTAATTAGCAAGATTCTTTTCATCTATTTTTACTCCAAATTCAATTAACTATTCCAAGAGTGAGACTTAGAGAAGTCTCACTACACCAACACATAATTTGGCTTCTGCACAAATAACTTATTCTAATTTACTTGAATTCTCTGCTTAGATTACACTGATGTTGCAACAACAAAAAACAAAGACAAGAAACTAGTAGAGCAGTAGGGATTCATAATTTACATTTAAGCAACTCTCCAGACACAACAGGTTGGATTTGTGTTGTTATATATTAATTGGGAAACCAAAAAGATTGAGACACTTATTCAAAATAGAACTAAGGACACTAAGCCAATAGCGATTTCACTTTCCAACTCTGGCTTTTGGACATGAGATTTAAAAGCATCATTCAAGCATATCAAAACCAGTGTAAAGTAATTTCATGTAGTTCCATGCAGTTCGATCAGTTCGTGTGTAATATTCATTTTCAACGATTGTCAGTGAGAAGGGATAGATTAGAAACCTGTATAACACAACTGGTCCACTGAATGATCAAATTGTCTTGAGATGAGAATCAGAGGTTTATATTGTGAGGATTCACCTCTTGTCAAGTTCAAAAAATAGTTACTTATTTAATAATTTAATGAGTGAATCCATTTTTTCTAATGAATGACTGAATAGTTTGGAAGGGGGAAGTAGAGTTTAAGTTGGTGGTTGCTTATAATTTTTTACCACAGCTCTATCTCTGTTTGGTCAAGAAAGGTTTATTGAATGAATGAGAACACACTATCCATCTTTTTTAAAGAAAAAATTCCTCCATTTTGACTGACGAACCTCCCCAATTCCAATTAGATGAATTGACTAGGAACTATAATTTCGCTCAGTCATGTCTGACTCTTCTCCACCCCATGGACTATACAGTCGATGGAATTCTCTAGGCCAGAACACTGTACTGGGTAGCCTTTCCCTTCTCCATTAATTTCTATGCACATCACCTTAAGTAACTGGTGATCTTTTGATGAAAAATATAGTATATGAACAGTACATGAATTTTGACTGCTTCCAAATTTTATATCTGAACTGATTTGACTTATCTCTAAAAACAAGGATACTCTGTCTGACCATGAGAATATAAGCTTATTTAGTTCTTAATGAGGAAAAAATTCTTTCAAAAATAATATTAAACATTTTAAGACTGATTCTTAAAATAACAGGCCTGGAAAGCTCTTATTTTTAGTTTTAAGTTTAAGACAACAGTAGCAATAGCAATAAAACTTCAGATGTTTGCTTAGATAGACTTGCTTTTATGGTGGATGATTATAATCTCTCTCCAACATTAATTATAGCATTCAAAATGGCTATATATTTAATATAGTGATTGATATATAATTCTAATATAAATTCAACTCCTTATCAAATGAATCTCTACTCTGTTCATTTAATCAGTATTTGAGTCATTACATTTTTGGATACTTGGTTATTCTTTATTTTTATTTATTTCCATTATTCAAATTGTTGTCTGATATTTAAAATGACAATAAAATCAAATGCCAGCATTTTCATTAGAAGCATATAAATGGCTTCAGAAAATACAAACCACTTAAATTGGACAGAATTAGTGGATATTGTTAAGGTACTGTACAGCTATTATAGTAGATTAGCAGCTAAGAATGGGAAAAATAAAAGAATAGGAATAAAAATGACCGAGGAAACTGCTAGTGTGATAAAGTACAAAAATTAGTCCAGAGAACAAAAGCAAAAATTAAGTCCTAAAAGGGTTTTCTAAAAGTATCAGTAAATAGGAAAACACACATTGGAAAAAAATATTTTTCACTGAAAGCAAGCAAGCCTCTGTTGAAAATATAAATAAACAAATAAACAAATGAGGACAGGTGGAAAACATTCACTGAAGTACACAAAAGACACCGAGAAGTGCAACACCACATGTAAGAGCCAAAATTTGGTGTTGAGTGCTGGGAATGCTGGCAGCCACTTAGTTGAAGGTTTTGGATGTCATGGAAAAAATATATTATAATCTCTGTCACTTAGGAAGATGCCATTGCTTACAGCTTTCCCTGCCCAAAGAGGACAGCAGAATTCTATTTAAAAATAAATGGGTGTCTGTTTAATTAGAAAAGGAGACCAGTAAGTTGAGGTGGTTTAATGCCAGGGTAACCTATAGAAGTAAACCAAAATGTAAGCCTGTATTGCCTCAAGGTTGCGAAATTGAAATGCTTAGGATAACCAACCATGGACAGCCAACCAGGCTTTATTTTTTAAGCTATCCTCAATTGAATACTGTAATGTCTCTTTGTTTCTGCACTGTATCTGAGGCTCTCCCTTGGCTCCTGTGGTGGAGCACTCCGGATCATGCATTCCTGGTTTGACATTGCTTGATTTGAGTTGATCTGTTTTCAAAGAAACGCTTACAAATTTTTAATTTGCCTCAGTTTATCTTTCAACTCTTGTGTCACAATGAAAAACAAATAGGACTTACTAAAAGGTGTTGATTATGATAAAGTATCAATACCTCTTGACAGAGAACAAGGCTTCCTTCTTCATACTCTCCACAATCACTTCCCCTAAGGACCATTATTCTGTAATGTCAGAAGTATGAAAATATGCTAATTTGGTTTGGGCTCCAGCCAAAAGCAGAGGAATGACTGAAGTAATTATCCTTCCTCCTCCAAAGAAATAAAAAGAGGGCAAAATAAGGAGACCAAGTTATGCTGAGAAGAAGAAGGTAACAGGAAACTGAATGTCCAGTGCCTCCCTACATGATGTGTTTATGCAGTAGCAAGTACACTCTGAGACTTAAGAGTCTCTGTCTCCAAAACCCTCAGTATTTTTTATTAATTATGCTGACATGAATAAAATCTTCTTTAGTTATTTCATGTATATTAAGCAGTATTAAAATTCATCAAGCAAATACTGATTATTAAATTAATCAAGGTAAGTCTACATAATATTAATCACATCTCTGTCATCTGTTTATTCAAGTGCAGCCCATCCGCTGTTAGGAAATTTGGGATGTTTTAGAATGAATATTATGTTTTAGTAATCCAAACATGCTGTATTTCCATCAACAAATATTTGAAAAGACTGCATTAAAATTCATCCCTGTGATCTGAGTACTAACCAGGCTTGGATTCTGCTTCAGAGATCAGACAAAATATTGGGAGCTTCTGGGGTCTGGGGGTAGAGGAGAATGGGAAGTTGCTGCTTGATAGGTATGAAGTTTCAGATATGCAAGATGAATCATTTCTAGAGATCCACTGCACTACATAGGGACTACAGTCAACGCTATGATATTATGCACTTTTAAATATGTTAGGTGTTGAAATAACTTCCTAGGTCCAACATGAAGTCACATCAGCACACCAGAACTTGGGTAACTGTGTCCTTGTAAATGCTTTGTTCGACCAGAAAAGCAGCATGTCTGGTCAGTCAATGCCAAATGCCAAGCCAACCCTGGGCATTTTCAGTCCTATCAAGGTGACAAATGCCACCCCAGCCAATCAGATGTTTTCTATTACTTGTTCTTTACTCTTTATCTTATACAACCTTCTTGCCTTCCATCTCATTTTGCAGTTCTCTGAAAAGAGACTATTTCATGGGGTGTTAAATAAAGCTGGTCTATATCAGCTTAATTGTTTCCTTCAAAAATTTTTAATGGAGGATAGATCTCATCTAAGTGTTCTTATGACAAAAGCAAAAATAAAACCAAAACAAAACCAAAAATAAAACCAAAACAAAACCAAAAAAAAAAAGAACCGAGGGGAATTTTTGGAGGTTGATATATAAGTTGAGTACCTTGATTTTGATGATGCTGTCATGAGTGTATGCAAATGTCCAAACTTATCAAAATGCATACTTTAAAGTGTACTTTTTATATATCAGCTATACCTCAATAATGCTTAAAAAATCAAAGTGGCCAACAAGCATGTGAAAAAAATAAAATAATTCTCTTTGGAGATGGACCATGAGAAATGACCTTTTCACTTTTTTCAGCCAGGCAGGGCTAACACTGTAAGAACACAGTAGATTTTTTCCCCTCCAATCAGGGCAGAAGTGACAAAATTATAGGCTATGTCTTGCAACAATTCCTTTTAACTCTGTTATGCTAAGGGAAGGAGTCTTAAGGCAAAGAAAGATATTTCAAGGTGCTTGAAAGTACTTGAAAACTATAGAAGACAGAACCATATCCATTAGTATTTCTTGCATGTAAAAAAGCAATTAAAGGCTTCTGCACAACAAAGGAAACTGTAAGCAAGGTGAAAAGACGCTCTTCAGAATGGGAGAAAATAATAGCAAATGAAACAACTGACAAAGAACTAATCTCAAAAATATACAAGCAACTCCTGCAGCTCAATTCCAGAAAAATAAATGACCCAATCAAAAAAATGGGCCAAAGAACTAAATAGACATTTCTCCAAAGAAGACATACAGACTGCTAACAAACGTGAAAAGATGCTCAACATCACTCATTATCAGAGAAATGCACTTCAAAACCACAATGAGGTACCATTTCACTCCAGTCAGAATGGCTGCTATCCAAAAGTCTACAAGCAATAAATGCTGGAGAGGGTGTGGAGAAAAGGGAACCGTCTTACACTGTTGGTGGGAATGCAAACTAGTACAGCCACTATGGAGAACAGTGTGGAGATTCCTTAAAAAACTGAAAATAGAACTGCCTTATGACCCAGCAATCCCACTGCTGGGCATACACACTGAGGAAACCAGAATTGAAAGAGACACGTGTACCCCAATGTTCATCGCAGCAGTGTTTATAATAGCCAGGACATGGAAGCAACCTAGATGTCCATCAGCAGATGAATGGATAAGAAAGCTATGGAACATATACACAATGGAGTATTACTCAGCCATTAAAAAGAATACATTTGAATCAGTTCTAATGAGGTGGATGACACTGGAGCCTATTATACAGAATGAAGTAAGCCAGAAAGAAAAACACCAATACAGTATACTAACACATATATATGGAATTTAGAAAGATGGTAACAATAACCCTGTATGCGAGACAGCAAAAGAGACACAGATGTATATATAGAACAGTCTTTTGGACTCTGTGTGAGAGGGAGAGGGTGGGATGATTTGAGAGAATGGCATTGAAACATGTATAATATCATATAAGAAATGAATTGCCAGTCCAGGTTCGATGCACGATACAGGATGTTTGGGGCTGGTGCACTGGGATGACCCGGAGGGATGGTACGCGGAGGGAGGTGGGAGGGGTGTTCAGGATGGGGAACATGTGTACACCAGGGGCAGATTCATGCTGATGTATGGCAAAACCAATACAATATTGTAAAGTAATTAGCCTCCAATTAAAATAAATAAATTTAAATTAAAAATAAAATAAAATAAAAAATAAAAAATTAAGCCAGGGTAATAAAAAGGATTCATCCATTTAGTTCCTTCTTGGAAATCACAAAAGAAGTATACTAAACCCACTATTCTCAACAATCCCTTTTAAAGCAATCAATTTAATTGGGTTCTAACTGTAATAATCTTGTGTTATATTCATTTGCATGCATTTTAATATTGTATTTATATGACTTTAAAATGTGTACATATTATAAAATGTCAAAATGGGAAGTGTCCAGAACTTATGTAGTCTTTATACCTTTCATTAATGGATGAAGAAAGTGATATTTACATAGAGTAAATGATAAATCACGTCCAATACTCAACAACTGCCAGCTGGTCAGTCCTACTTTGGACACACACTCCACCTCTACAGATCTCAATTCAATCATTAAACAGAGGTCCAACAATATCATGGCTGAAAAGATCAAGGTCAATATCAATAAGAGTAATGTCTACTGAAAAATACTATATGCCCAGCACAGTTTTGAACCCTCTGTGTGTCACCCACAAATTGGCACTTGCCATTGGCACTTGCAGTCTGTAAGGTATGAGCTCCAGAAGGTGTTGGCTTCAACATCTCCCAAAAAGAGTTCAGGGTGGGGATCAGGAGTGAGGAACTCTGAAAAAAACTGGCAGAGCTGGTCTTCAGATGGCTAGATATTTTTGGGAGAAGATTTTATGAGCCCAGTTCTCACATTTCCTCATATCTAGAAAAGCACTAAAATCCTTCATGACTAGCAATAACCTTCTGTAAAAAATAAGTGCTGGATTACATGGACTCCTCTTTCACTGCTGCTGCTGCTGCTGCTAAAGCACGTCAGTCGTGTCCGACTCTGTGCGACCCCATAGACGGCAGCCCACAATGGCAGCCCACCAGGCTCCCCCATCCCTGGGATTCTCCAGGCAAGAACACTGGAGTGGGTTGCCATTTCCTTCTCCAATGCGTGAAAGTGAAGTCGCTCAGTCGTGTCCGACTCTTTGTGGCCCCATGGACTGTAGCCTACCAGGCTCCTCCCTCCATGGGATTTCCCAGGCAAGAGGGCTGGAGTGGGGTGCCATTGCCTTCTCTGCTCCCTCTTCACAAAAATCACCTATTTTCTGACTTGCCCCTTGACTCTTTGGAGCTGTTTCTCAGAGCTACCTGAAATGCTGTCTCCCAAGCTATAGACTTCATTTTGCCCCAAATAAAACTTAACTCACAACTCTCACATTCTGCATTTATTTTCAGTCAAAAGTGTATTAACGCATTTAAACCTCTTGACAACCTGATGAGGAATACTCTATTAGAATTGAGGTACTGGGCTTCCCAGGTAGTGCTAGTGGTAAAGAATCCTCCTGCTAATGCAGGAGATATAAGAGATGCAGGAGGGCATGGCAACACACTCCAGTATTCTTGCCTGGAGAATCCTATGGACAGAGGAGCCTGGTGGGCTATAGTCTGTATGGTCACAAAGAGTTGGACACGACTGAAACGACTTAGCATGCGTGCAATTGAGGGAAACAGGTTATAAGGAAATTGCCTGCAGTCAAGAGCTAGCAAAGAACAGAAATATTCAGGGGGAAAGTAAATTCACCCGGGTGGAGATTACAGCCCCTGTTTAGAGTGTGCTCAGGCCTTGCTTATCTTGGCCAGGGCAGAATATATACACAGCACTCAGCTGAATAATCTATATAGAAGGACGGTTTTGTACAACACTTGCTACTTCCTCTCCACTTGCCAATACTAACTTCTAACTGCTCTTTACTACTTACTTTTCATAGAACATTTCATATTTTTGTCTCTTTATTGTGATATATACCTCACTGTGTTGCAATCTGCAGTTTATAGGTTTTATGTCCTATATTTACATTATATTTAGATCAAGATTCTTAGCAGTTCAACATCATCATCTGCCGGGAGCCAGCACGGGCCATCCCACCCATGACAAGGTCATGTGGAAGAGATCTGATAAGCAAGGCTTCAGGATTCAAGGGGCTCCCTAGACCAACTTGAGCATCTACCCCAAAACCAGAATCTGTCTGTCTTACTATTTTGTGTCTTTCACCAATTCTCCTGACATTAACAGGGGGCTATCCCCGACCACATTTCTCTGGAGAAAATTAACTTAGGGCTTAGCTAATAAGTCTCCTGGACATGAGAGGAATATTTCAAATCAAACCCCCTCTGTTAGCATTCTAGATTGCTTGGCAGGTTTATCCAGACTCTTGCAGCTACGCATATGATTGTCACATCCTTCCAGCTGTAAGAGGCATGGGAAGCCTAAAACATAGAGCCTTTCAAAGAGTTAAAAACTCTTAGAGTAGTGTTGGTGTAAGATTTCATTATTGGGCCAATGCTTGTTGCTAAGTTCCCATATCTCTTATCCACTGTGCACCCGAGAGTGCATTAGTTAGCATAGTTGGAATGTAAGAAAAACAAGTGTAGCCTTGAAATTAACCACATCAGACCTTTGAGCTAATTGGTTCTTTCTTGTAACTCACTGCACCTTTGCTCCGTGAGAAATGTAACTCTGTTTAGCATTTTCTGAGGCTGACATAGATTAGAAATATAAAGAAAAAACACTTTGAGGGAAAATAAGTTTTCTGGTTGAGCAGCCTTTATCAAAAGAGGGTCATAAAATGTCCACAGGCCTCCAAGGCCAGAAGATAATGAACACAATATCATTTGTGAGAAAGGCATGCAGAAAAAATCCTGGCTTCAATAAGGGCGAAACTGCTGGAGTGTTTGGGCTGATTCTGCATGACCTTGCATCTTTCATTTCCCTCTATGTACAAGTCAAGGTATAAAAGTCCCGTTTGAAAATAAAGTAACGGGCCTCGCTCACTGAAGCTTGGTCACCCCGTGTCTTTCTTTTTTTTCCTTTCTTTCTCTCTCTTACTCTCTTTTTCAGGCTGATCCCTTGGAGCATAGAGGGTCTCTTCATTCATTTATCTGCCTGGGTTTCTAAGACCTGAACGGGAAGGTGTTCTGCGTCTTCACTCCCTTGAGAGATTGGGAGGGCACCTGCGGCCTCTGTGAACAGAGCAAGCTCCTTGTCTTGGGGCTTTATTGGTTTTCTGTGTAAACCAAGGAATATCAGCCTCTTTTTCTCTTCTATTTTCTTATCTACAACATGCTTTCTTTATCTCTCTCTAAATCATTCGCCAACACCATTTCTCCTTTGGGTTCCCCTGGATCCTGCGGTGGCTGGACCCTGGCAATCGTCATGCCTCTTTAATCATTTTTCTACATTCCACATACACACCTTAGTATATGATATCTGAACTCTACTTAATGCACTGTGGTATCCTAAATGGGAGGGAAATCCAAAATGAAGGGGATATATGTATATGTATGGCTGATTCATTTTGCTGTCTAGTAGAAGCTAACACAACGTTGTGAAGCAACTATCCTGCAATAAAAATGAATTAATAAAAAAATAAATAACTCACTGTAAAACAAATAAATAAATTAAATGCAGATCCCATTTTAATGAATCTGCATTTTAAAATATTCTTTCAGTGGGTTTTATTTTAATATTAATATAAAATTAACAAAATTAATATTTTAATATTCTAACAGGGGTGACTGTTATACACCCCTTTTGTTTGAGGACCAATGCATATGAAATCTTCAGGTGTAGAGGATTTCTTTCCTGTCTATTACTGTATGGCGGGCAGAGGGAGCAGCCCAGTGAAAGATCACTGAAGGCTATGACAGTAAGTCTCAGGAAATGACCTAAGCGATCATGTATTGTGGGGGTGGCCAACTACAGCCTTCAGGCTGCCTATTTTTGTCGGGCCCTCAAGCTAAAAATGATTTTCACATATTTGAATGGCTATAAAATATCAAAAGAAGGATAATACTTTGTGATACATAAAAATGAAAAGAAATTAAATTTCTACTGTCCATAAATACATTTTTATTGGAACAGGGCCAAGCATATTTATTTACATAATTGTCTGATTGCTTTTGCTCTGTAATGATAAAGAAGTTGTGATAAACAGCTTCCAGCTCACAGAACCTAAAATATTTACGAGCTGGTCCTTAAAGAGAAGTCTGCTAATCCTTGGTGTAGCGGTTCATGTCCATCTCTTTCTTTAAAAACTATTCAAGTGGACTTAGGGAAAATCAGAATTATAACTCTACTTCCTGATTTTTAGACTTATGCTTTCTATTCACTTTCACACATTATTTCTAATTTCATTTAAATCAGTAGAAACACAGAATAAATTATCCCTGAAAAGGAATTATTTGATGAAGTAGAGTTTTTTCCCCACATACTCTTTGCTAAACTTGTGTCTAAATAGGAATATTTTAGATGACATTGGTTAACATTACAAATGTAAGAACTGAGAGAATGTATAAAAAAACCTAAAAATAAGTGTGGATTATATTTGCAATGCTTTCTATTCATAGCTCTGTGTAATTTGCTTTATAGAATCTTTCTTTACCTAAACTTAATTTTAGATTTATAAATTTCTAACATAAGCTCTGGAGAAGGCAATGGCACCCCACTCCAGTACTCTTGCCTAGAAAATCCCATGGACGGAGGAGCCTGGTAGGCTGCAGTCCATGGGGTTGAGAAGAGTTGGACATGACTGAGCGACTTCACTTTCAATTTTCACTTTTATGCATTGGAGAATGAAATGGCAACCCACTCCAGTGTTCTTGCCTGGAGAATCCCAGGGACGGGGGAGCCTAGTGGGCTGCTGTCTATGGGGTCGCACAGAGTCAGACACGACTGAAGCGACTTAGCAGCAGCAGCAGCAGCAACATAAGCTCTTTGAGAGCAGGGAGTTAGTTACTTCTTACTTAGTCACTGGTATGTCCTCAAGACCCAAAACAGTACTTGATAGCTGTCCAGTAGATTCTGCAGAGCACTTATTAAGATCATAAAATATAAAGCAGAATTCTGGTTCTACCACTTTCTCACAGTATGACCTTATTTACCTTCTCTGTGACTTTCTCCTTTTCTATAAAGTGATACTATTTGTAAAAGCCACACAGTTTTTTAATTGGCAGACTGAGTCAAACCTATGTCTGTCTGCTTTAGTTTTTCTCTACTATATCCCTACTCTAGTTCTCAAATGAGAATTAAACTATATAATTTTTAAGTGCAGATAGTTAGGCTTCATGCTAACCATGAATCAGAATTTCTGGATGTGCTTGTATTTTTCAAAAGCTCTACAGGTGAAGCTGGTGTTCAGTTGATTGAGAACCAGTGCCCTAGGGTGGACAACCTTTCTATTCTTCCTCTGTATGAGAGGCTTCTCTGTGTTAGAAATAATATTTTTTAAAAGATATCAGTAGGTTTCTCTTTTTCTAATATTGAACTATTAACTTATTTTCTTCACCTAGTCACTTTGTTCTTGATACAACAGAGATATCAGCAAGGGTGCAAACCCATCCAATTCCTTGAATAGAAAATAGCAATTTCTTTGGGAGTAAGTGGGAATTAATCACTACCTTGCGAAAAGTTTTAAAAGGTAAGGATGTGAAGAAATGAATAGACTCAAAGAAAGAACAGTTGCTCAAACATTTACTCGCTGTGTATTTCAGGTGAGTTCCTTTAAAATTGTGACACCACATTCAGACTTATAAAGTGATGAGGCATTAGCAGGATCTCAATAAATTCTCACTGTTAATAGCAGCAGTTATCTCATAATGTGGAGTTCCATAAAGGTGAGGAGGGTAACTGAAATTTCCTGGAAATGCATTAAAATGCAGCACTCAAGTGCTTGACCCAGTCCCCTGCCCCCAAATAGTAGGCTCCCCTAAAATACTTCTGACACTATAACCGTATTGCAATTTTATCTTAAGAAAATTATATTTTCTTTCTCCCACTCCTTTCCAGGCTTTTCTCCCTCCCTCTCTTTCTCTCTCTCTCTGTCCCTCTCAGTTTCTTGTTAATTGGTTTTATAAAACTTTCTTAACACATAATCTGATTTTACTTACAGGTTTTTTTCTCCCTCCTCATCTCCCAATCTCAATATTTTCTGAGTAGAAAATAACATATTGGCTTTATGAGTATGTTATTAAATAAGGAGATATTATCAACACTAATCATTCATTAAAAAATCTTCAGTTAGGATAGACAGTTAAGATGATCTCTGGCTGTGTAGTGAAGAATTTGGCTCTGCCTGAAGAGAGGTCAGGCCTCTGCCTATAGCTTTTGGAGGTAGTCTGCATCAAACTTGATAGGAATGTTTTCATTTAGAATGAGGTCTAATTATCTAATTACAGAAGATCATAGGATGGGGTTGGTCACAATTAATAGTCTTATTTCAGTACTGATAATGTCAGAAAGACCAACCATATGATTTAGGAGGGCTTGTGTCTTTACCTAAAGGCTGAGATCAACCTAATGGACAATCAAACTATCAGATATGTTTATGTAAAAAGTAAAATAAAACTCAATAAAAACTCTGGAGAGTCAAAGCTTGAGTGAACTTCCAAGCTTGGAGAATTATCTCACATCAGTTCTAGGAGGGTAATGTGTCCTGGGGACAATGGAAATTTAGCATTTGAAACCCTGCCAGACTCTGCCCTATAGATTTCTTTCCTTGGTTAATTTTGAGTTGTATCATTTCCCTGTAATAAGCCATAATGGTAAATGTAATAGCATCCAGTGAGTTCTGTGAGTCTTCCTAGTGAACCCCATAAACTTGGAGTTGGTGTCAAAAGTGAGGCCAGTCTTATGAATGACTGTGTCCCTGGACTTTGAAGTTTGGCTAAATGCTGGTAATGGTGTTAACAGATTGAAGACTTATACGCCCCACACTCCCAAATTGATATCTTGAATCCAAACCCCCAATGTGATGGTTATAGGAGGTGAAGCCTCTGGGAGATGATTAAGCCATGAAGATGGAGTCCACATTAGTGGGCTTTAGTGCCCTTACGAAGGAGACTCTAGAGGTCTCTGTCATTCATTCCGCCAGAGTAGGCACCATCAGTGAACCAGGAAGCAAATTCTTATCAGACACCAAATTTACCAGGTTTTGATCTTTGATTAGGCACCATCGAGAACTGTGAGAAATAAACAGTTGTTTAAGCCACTCAGTCTATAGTAGTTTGTTTTAGCAGCCCTAAAGGCTAAGAGTCGGCTATGACTTAGTGATTAAACCACCACCACCAAAGGCTAAGACAAACAAATAGTATATGGCATATATAAGTTGATTACACTTTTTGCGATGTTTTCTGCTACCAAGGTTTTAAAAAGTAAAATTATGAGCAGTCAAATTAATAATTACACACACATTGACACACACACACAGAGCAGATTAAAGAAATCCATGTAAACTTTCTGTCCATATATTTCCTTTTAGTATCACCATAGCTCACCTATTTGGAACTTCCAAATTTCTCAACATTTGAGGTCCATTGTCCTTCCCTGCCAAAGTGAAATGGGAATAGAGAAGTGCAACAGAAATCCTCTGATTTTGTTTAGCAAAAGTAAGGTCTCAAATTTTCTACACTGAAAATTTAGGGACCAATACAACACTCTCAAATTCAAATTCAAAGTAATGCTCAAAATTCTCCAAGCTAGGCTTCAATACCAAGAGAACCAAGGACTTCTAGATGTTCAAGCTGGATTTAGAAAAGGCAGAGGAACCAGAGATCAAATTGCCAACATCTGTTGGATCATTGGAAAAGCAAGAGAGTTCCAGAAAAACATCTGCTTGATTGACTATGCTAAAGTCTTTGACTTCGTGGATCACAACAAATTGTGGAAAATTCTTAAAGAGATGGAATACCAGACCACCTTACCTGCCTCCTGAGAAATCAAGAAGCAACAGTTAGAAGTGGACATGGAACAATGGACTGTTTCCAAACTGGGAAATGAGTACGTCAAGGTGTATATTGTCAATTTATTTAACTTATATGCACAATACACCATGAGAAATGCTGGGCTGGATGAAGCACAAGCTAGAGTCAAGATTGCTGGGAGAAGTAACAATAACCTCAGATATGCAGATAACACCACCATTATGGCAGAAAGCCAAGAGGAATAAAGAAGCCTCTAGATGAAGGTGAAAGAGGAAAGTGAAAAACCTGGCTTAAAACTCAACATTCAAAAAATGAAGATCATGACATCTGGTCCCATCACTTCATGGCAAATAGATGGGGAAACAGTGTAAACAATGACAGACTTTATTTTGTTGGGCTCCAATATCACTGCCAATGCTGACTGCAGCCATGAAATTAGAAGACACTTGCTCCTTGGAAGAAAAGCTATGACCAGCCAGACAGTGCAGTAAAAAGCAGAGACACTACTTTGCCAACAAAAGCCCATCTAGTTGAAGACGTTTTTCCAGTAGTCATGTATAGATGTGAGAGATGGACCATAAAGAAGGCTGAGTGCTGAAGAATTGATGGTTTTGAACTGTGGCATTGGGGAAGCCTCTTGAGAGTCCCTTGGACTGCAAGGAGATCAAACCAATCCATCCTAAAGGAAATCAGTCCTGAATATTCATTGGAGGGATTGAGGCTGAGGCTGAAGCTCCAATACTTTGGCCACCTGATATGAAGAGCCAACTTACTGGAAAAAGACCCTGATGGTGGGAAAGATTGAAGGCAAGAGAAGAAGAGGAAGACAGAGGATGAGATGGTTGAATGGCATCACTGACTCAATGGACATGAGTTTGAGCAAGTCCTGGGAAATGGTCAAGGACAGGGAAGCCTGTCATGCTTTGGTCCAGTTCAGTTCAGTTGCTCAGTCGTGTCTGACTCTTCATGACCCCATGAAGCACAGCATGTCAGGCCTCCCTGTCCATCACCAACTCCTGGAATTCACCTAGACAGCTGCAGTCCAAGGGGTCACAAAGAATCGGACACAACTGAGTGACTGAAGACAACCATGATGTTCTCGTGCTGTTTCCTTCAGGATTCCAGGCAGAGTTATACTGTAGTTTACACCAAGGGAAAACACTTAGGTGCAAGGGCCAAAATCTAGTAATTAAACTTATCCAAATAATTACAAATAGCATCTAGATGTTTTCATGTGCTTTTTTCTATACAGCGAAATGTTTAATTTCAACACAATATAAAGCAGTTCAAATGCACGTTAATTTAACTAATTGATTTCTTTGTGTATGTGTGTTCAGTTGCTGAACATTAAACATTGCGTCTGACTCTTTGTGATCCCATGGACTACAGTCCTCTGAGCTCCTCTGTGGTTGGTATTTTCCAGGCAAGAATACTGGAATGGGTTGCCAATTCCTACTCTGGCAATCTTCTGGACCCATTGATCAAATCCGCATCTCTTGCATCTCCTGAATTGGTAGGCAGATTCTTTACCACTGTGCCACCCAGGAAAGCCCAATTGATTTAATGCATGTCATTAATTAATGCCTGTTGCATCTTTCTGTCAATATAATGAAGCCACAATCCTTGAAGTAATCCATAGAAACACAACAAATATAAAGATGTCATGATGAATGTAAATAACTACTAATAAGTAAACTGTTGATTTAGAAACAGTTTTCATATTTAAAGAAATTTTGTTATTAAGAGAAAGGCCAGGTAGTATTGTGGCTACTGTTTGACACTAAAATCTGAAGTCTTCTGACATCCTGGCTTTGGATCCCTGCTGAGTAGTGACAAGATGCTAAACAATTCACTTATTTCCTTGACGTTTGAGTTTCAAAATGCAAGTAATAACTACACGTTCTCATAGGTTGTAATGATTAACTGAAAAATATGTCTGTGTGTGTGCGTGTCTAATGGGGGGTAGGTACAGTGCTTAGCATAATGCCAATAATCTCCCTTAGATTTACAGGTGCTATTATTTTTACAAACTGCATAAATGAGTGATTTGAAAGGTCATATATAACATTCATGTAGTGCTACAGAATCATCCTATGAATGAATATATTTTTTGTAAAAGTGGATTTTGTTCAGTTCAGTTCAGTCGCTCAGTGGTGTCCGACTCTTTGAGACCCCATGGATCACAGCACGCCAGGCTTCCCTGTCCATCACCATCTCCTGGAGTTCACTCAGACTCACATCCATCGACTCTGTGATGCCATCCAGCCATCTCATCCTCGGTCGTCCCCTTCTCTTCCTGCCCCCAATCCCTCCCAGCATCAGAGGCTTTTTCAGTGAGCCAACTCTTTGCATGAGGTGGCCAAAGTACTGGAGTTCAGCTTTAGCATCATTCCTTCCAAAGAAATCCCAGGGTTGATCTCCTTCAGAATGGACTGGTTGGATCTCCTTGCAGTCCAAGGGACTCTCAAGAGTCTTCTCCAACACCACAGTTCAAAAGCATCAATTCTTCGGCTCTCAGCCTTCTTCACAGTCCAACTCTCATATCTACACGACTACTGGAAAAACCATAGCCTTGACTAGACGGACCTTAGTCGGCAAAGTAATGAATATACTATCTAGGTTGGTCATAACTTTTCTTCCAAGGAGTAAACGTCTTTTAATTTCATGGCTGCAGTCACCATCTGCAGTGATTTTGGAGCCCCCCCAAAAAGTCTGACACTGTTTCTACTGTTTCCCCATCTATTTCCCATGAAGTGATGGGACCGGATGCCATGATCTTCGTTTTCTGAATGTTGAGCTTTAGGCCAACTTTTTCACTCTTCTCTTTCACTTTCATCAAGAGGCTTTTTAGTTCCTCTTCACTTTCTGCCATAAGGGTGGTGTCCTCTGCATATCTGAGGTTATTGAGATTTCTCCCAGCAATCTTGATTCCAGCTTGTGTTTCTTCCAGTCCAGCATTTCTCATGATGTACTCTGCATAGAAGTTAAATAAGCAGGGTGACAATATACAGACTTGACGTACTCCTTTTCCTATTTGGAACCAGTCTGTTGTTCCATGTCCAGTTCTAATTGTTGCTTCCTGACCTGCATACAGATTTCTCAAGAGGCAGGTCAGGTGGTCTGGTATTCCCATCTCTTTCAGAATTTTCCACAGTTTATTGTGATCCACACAGTCAAAGACTTTAGCATAGCCAGTAAAGCAGAAATAGATGTTTTTCTGGAACTCTCTTGCTTTTTCCATGATCCAGCAGATTTTGGCAATTTGATCTCTGGTTCCTCTGCCTTTTCTAAAACCAGCTTGAACATCAGGAAGTTCGTGGTTCACGTATTGCTGAAGCCTGGCTTGGAGAATTTTGAGCATTACTTTACCAGCATGTGAGATGAGTGCAATTGTGCGGGAGTTTGAGCAGTCTTTGGCATTGCCTTTCTTTGGGATTGGAATGAAAACTGACCTTTTCCAGTCCTGTGGCCACTGCTGGCATATTGAGTGCAGCACTTTCACAGTATCATCTTCCAGGATTTGAAAGAGCTCAACTGGAATTCCATCACCTCCACTAGCTTTGTTTGTAGTGATGCTTTCTAAGGCCCACTTGACTTCACATTCCAATATGTCTGGCTCTAGATTAATGATCACATCATCATGATTATCTGGGTCGTGAAGATCATTTTTGTACAGTTCTTCCATGTATTTTTGCCACCTCTTCTTAATATCTTCTGCTTCTGTTAGGTCCATACCATTTCTTTCCTTTATCGAGCCCATCTTTGCATGAAATGTTCCCTTGGCATCTCTAATTTTCTTGAAGAGATCTCTAGTCTTTACCATTCTCTTGTTTTCCTCTATTTCTTTGCATTGATTGCTGAAGAAGGTTCTTATCTCTTCTTGCTATTCTTTGGAACTCTGCATTCAGATGCTTATATCTTTTCTTTTCTCCTTTGCTTTTCACCTCTCTTCTCTTCACAGCTATTTGTAAGGCCTCCCCAGACAGCCATTTTACTTTTTTGCATTTCTTTTCCATGGGGATGGTCTTGATCCCTGTCTCTTGTACAATGTCATGAACCTCATTCCATAGTTCATCAGGCACTCTATCTATCAGATCTAGGCCCTTATCTATTTCTCACTTCCACTGTATAATCATAACGGATTTGATTTAGGTCATACCTGAATGGTCTAGCAGTTTTCTCTACTTTCTTCAATTTCAGTCTGAATTTGGTAATAAGGAGTTCATGATCTGAGCCACAGTCAGCTCCTGGTCTTGTTTTGGTTGACTGTATAGAGCTTCTCCATCTTTGGCTGCAAAGAATATAATCAATCTGATTTTGGTGTTGACCATCTGGTGATGTCCATGTGTAGAGTCTTCTCCTGTGTTGTTGAAAGAGGGTGTTTGCTATGACCAGTGCATTTTCTTGGCAAAACTCTATTAGTCTTTGCCCTGCTTCATTCCACATTCCAAGGCCAAACTTGCCTGTTTCTCCAGGTGTTTCTTGACTTCCTACTTTTGCATTCCAGTCCTTTGAAATGAAAAGTCCTTTGAAATGAAATGAAAAGGACATCTTTTTTGGGTGTTAGTTCTAAAAGGTCTTGTAAGTCTTCATAAAACCGTTCAACTTCAGCTTCTTCAGTGTTACTGGTTGGGGCATAGACTTGGATAACTGTGAGATTGAATGGTTTGCTTTGGAGATGAACAGAGATCATTCTGTCATTTTTGAGATTGCACCCAAGTACTGCATTTCGGACTCTTTTGTTGACCATGATGGCTACTCCATTTCTTCTAAGGGATTCCTGCTGACAGTAGTAGATAAAATGGTCATCTGAGTTAAATTCACCCATTCCAGGCCATTTTAGTTCACTGATTCCTAGAATGTCGGCGTTCACCCTTGCCATCTCTTGTTTGACCACTTCCAATTTGCCTAGATTCATGGACCTGACATTCCAGGTTCCTATGCAATATTGCTCTTTATAGCATCGGATCTTGCCTCTATCACCAGTCACACCCACAACTGGGTATTGTTTTTGTTTTGGCTCCATCCCTTCATTCTTTCTGGAGTTATTTCTCCACTGATCTCCAGTAGCATATTGGGCACCTACTGACCTGGGGAGTTCCTCTTTTGGTATCCTATCATTTTGCCTTTTCATACTGTTCATGGGGTTCTCCAGGCAAGAATACTGAAGTGGCTTGCCATTCCCTTCTCCAGTGGACCACAGTCTGTCAGACCTCTCCACCATGACCCGCCCGTCTTGGGTTTCCCTGCAGGCATGGCTGCCTGCGGGGATTTTGTGCTGAGTTTAAATAGTTCAGTTCAGTTCAGTCACTCAGTCGTGTCTGACTCTTTGCGACCCATGAATCGCAGCACGCCAGGCCTCCCTGTCCATCACCATCTCCTGGAGTTCACTCAGACTCATGTCCATTGAGTCAGTGATGCCATCCAGCCATCTCATCCTCGGTCGTCCCCTTCTCCTCCTGCCCCCAATCCCTCCCAGCATCAGAATCTTTTCCAATGAGTCAACTCTTCGCATAAGGTGGCCAAAGCACTGGAGTTTCAGCTTTTAGCATCATTCCTTCCAAAGAAATCCCAGGGTTGATCTCCTTCAGAATGGACTGGTTGGATCTCCTTGTGGTCCAAGGGACTCTCAAGAGTTTTCTCCAACACCACAGTTCAAAAGCATCAATTCTTCGGTGCTCAGCCTTCTTCACAGTCCAACTCTGACATCCATATATGACCACAGAAAAACCATAGCCTTGACTAGACGGACCTTAGTCGGCAAAGTAATGTCTCTGCTTTTGAATATGCTATCTAGGTTGGTCATAACTTTTCTTCCAAGGAGTAAGCGTCTTTTAATTTCATGGCTGCAGTCACCATCTGCAGTGATTTTGGAGCCCCCCCAAAAGTCTGACACTGTTTCTACTGTTTCCCCATCTATTTCCCATGAAGTGATGGGACCGGATGCCATGATCTTCGTTTTCTGAATGTTGAGCTTTAAGCCAACTTTTTCGCTCTCCTCTTTCACTTTCATCAAGAGGCTCTTTAGTTCCTCTTCACTTTCTGCCATAGGGTGGTGTCATCTGCATATCTGAGGTTATTGAGATTTCTCCCAGCAATCTTGATTCCAGCTTGTGTTTCTTCCAGTCCAGCATTTCTCATGATGTACTCTGCATAGAAGTTAAATAAGCAGGTAGACAATATACAGCCTTGACGTACTCCTTTTCCTATTTGGAACCAGTCTGTTGTTCCATGTCCAGTTCTAACTGTTGCTTCCTGACCTGCATACAGATTTCTTAAGAGGCAGGTTAGGTGGTCTGGTATTCAAGTTTACAAAATGTTTCCTTGTATACTATTTTATCTAAATATCATGACTCCCTTGAAAGATAGGCTAGCCCCAAATTTATTAATATTTCATTTCACAGATTAAAAAGCTGAGGTGCAGAGGATAAATAAATTACCATGGGTTATAGAATCCATAAGTGATAGATACAGGAGTCAACTGAGACTGAAATCTTTTGACTTGAATTTAATATTCTTTTTAAGTTTTTACTTATACCTTATCTCTTACTAAATTCAGTACTACACTTAAAAATAATAAGTAATCTTGCTCAACTTTTTAGCTTTAGAGTTAATAAGAATATGCTAATAAACACATGGGTAAAGTAATATCCATCAATCATGATGGTTATGACCAAGGTATTAATATTAATATCAAGCATGATTTTGCTACTAATAAAAAAAAATAATTCATGATCTCCATATGCAAAGATAAAACAACCAAGTCTGCTATCACAAAAAAAACAAACTTTCTACTTTCATCTAAGAAAAGATTCTAACCAAAACAGAGACTTTTAACAGACTTGAAGACAGACTTCAAATGTCTTATAAACAACAGGAGACAATTTTAAACTATATTTTAAACAATTGCTTCACACTGGTCTTGAAAATAGTAAAAATAACGGAAGTAGCAAATAGCAGTTTCTTTAGCTCTCTTTTCACTGCTGAGATTTAACATACATTGTTGTAAGAGGTCTTGATTCCTTTTTATTTGGGAAATATTCTTTGCACTGGAACGGTACAATTATCAACAACAAAGAAGACATTTTCTATTGATGATAATAAGTTGGGTAATTTTCAGTTTCTATACTTATGTTCATAATGCAGTATCATCACAAAGGAACAACTAGAGGTGCCATAGGGAATTGTAAGCCTTTGTAAACAACTATAGGTTTGAAAATGCTGAAACTTCGAGTTGATCAATATCAAGCAAAAAAGGACATCCTTCACTATGATTAAATGCTACCATTAAATAAAATCAATCAACAATTACACAATTTTCTAACTCCAAATGATACAACTCCAACAGGAAGAGTAGGTTCCCAATAAGTGGCTTTATGGAAACTCATAACAGTTTGCAGGCAATCTAAAAAGACCATGTCAGAGGATTTTTCATTACCTTCAAGGGATCTAAGTTTGCAGCTGCAAGGATGGCATTATCTTATGTAAACACTGTTGTCATTTTAAAAGTTTTGCTGATGAACCTATTTGCAGAGAAGCAATGGAGACACAGACATGGAGAACAGACTTATGGACATGGGTGGTGGGGAGTGGGCAAGGAGAGGGTGGGATGTATGGAGAGAGTAACATGGAAAATATGTAAAATAGACAGTCAATGGGAATTTGCTGTATGACTTGGGGAACTCAAACCAGGGCTCCTAACAACCTAGAGGGGTGGGATGGGGAGGGAGGTGGGAAGAAGGTTCAAGTGGGAGGGAACATGGGTAAACCTATGGCTGATTCATGTTGATGGTAGAAACAAACACAATACTGTAATGCAATTATCCTTCAATTTGGGGAGAATGGCATTGAAATATGTATAATATCAATATGAAATGAATCACCAGTCCAGGTTCAATGCATGATACTGGATGCTTGGGGCTGGATGACCCAGAGGGATGGTACGGGGAGGGAAGAAGGAGGGGGGTTCAGGATGGGGAACACGTGTATACCTGTGGCGGATTCATGTTGATGTATGGCAAAACCAATACAATATTGTAAAGTAATTAACCTCCAATTAAAATAAATAAATGTATATTTTAAAAAAGAAAATAAATAAATAATATCCAAATAAACATCTAGAAAAAAAAAAAAGCTGAACCATGATGACTCAAATGCTAATAAAACTGAGCCATGATGACTCAAATGCTAATAAAACATGAAACTTACATTAGACTTTCTATTGGAATGAGAATTCAAGTTGATCACGGAACTTACTGATAATGAAAAGTTTCATTTACTAATGATGAAAATAAACCAACCAGTTGAATTAGGATATGTTGTGTACATAAACATGTAGGAAATCAGAAAGCTGTTTTAAGATTAATCATTTTAATAAAGGCAGTGAGAGACATAAAATATTAAATCTGCTTTTATCTCATAGAACTGGGAAAGCCGCGGAATGAAATGAACCAAAATATCGAGTAATTGGCAAAAGGTCTATCAAAATAAATAATTACCAGTTTTAGGATTATGAAATAATTTAACTCAAGAACTTTTTCAGTGGTGTCCTTTTCTATATCTGGAGTTTTCCACTAACAGAAATGGCAGGTTTAATTTAAAGAGAAAAATTACTTGGTCATTTCATTAATTCTGCAAATAAGTGATCCTACAAATTTCAATAAGTATTGCTATCAGCTCCCCCAAGGCAAATTTTTCTAATAAGCACTGCTCAATCACTTTTCCATTTTCCCCCTGGTTCTTCTGGTTTATCTTTAACACATTTCTTTCTAATTATTTAAATATTGAGTTGCTCATGAATTTCAGAAGCTTCCTGAATTTTATTTATATCAAGTTTTAGGGCAATATTTTACCTCTGAAGCAAAGTCACCTGAGACAACTTTAGTTTCATATTTGTATCTCTTTCTTTCAAATTATGACGAATAACAGAACAGAATTTCATAGATTTAGATAAGGAAATACCATGATGAATCCATGTTGTTTCAGTTCATAAGTGCTATGGAAACTGGCTTTATTTAATTTGCCAGGATAACTTAATGAGAGCTTCCTCTGAGTCTATCATCCCTCCCCAAATTGTCCTTGCTTAGTCTTATTGACGGAGAAGGTAATGGCAACCCAGTACTCTTGCCTGGCAAATCCCATGGACAGAGGAGCCTGGGAGGCTGCAATCCATGTGGTTGCTACGAGTCGGACATGACTGAGTGACTTCACTTTCACTTTTCACTTTCATGCATTGGAGAAGGAAATGGCAACCCACTCCAGTGTTCTTGCCTGGAGAATCCCAGGGACGGGGGAGCCTGGTGGGCTGCCGTCTATGGGGTTGCACAGAGTCAGACACTACTGAAGCAACTTAGCAGCAGCAGCAGCAGCAACAGTCTTATTGACTCTTTGCCATATTCTACATTATGGTACTCTCAACCTTTTTAAACTTACAAAAGTAACTCTTTTTCCACCTCCCTTAGCAGATAATCCATTTCCTTGGAATGACCCTCTGATAAAATTCCTATGTCTTCTTTCCTCTCCAGATCAAAATCTTCATTCACATCTCTACTACACATTCCATTTTCCTTCCCGCAATTCTCAAAGGAAGGAGTTCTACTACTTTCCATTGATCTCCAAATCACTCTTATCCTCTTCCCTGTTGTCCATCAATAATCCTTTCTTTCTCCTTTTTTGTAGTGGCTGTAAGCTTCTTTAACAGGCTGTCCCTGAATATTGCCTACTTATTTGGCTTTCACCCTCCTTTCTCCTTCATTGCCAAATTTCTCAGATGAGTATTCCTCACTGTCTCCCATTTTTAGACTTCTAATTTACTCAAATTCTTTTCATCACAGCTATTCCATTATAGTGCCATGATAGTTTCCTTCCATTATAGTTTACTATAATGTCTTTGTAAACATTTTCAGAGACTTTCTAATTGCAAACCTAATAACCTCATATTAAACATGATCTCACAGTTTTCTATGAAATATTTGATGCTGCTGACACATCCAATCTCCATTTAAAACTCTTGTCTCCCTCTCCCTCTTTCTATCATTTTTTTTTGCTTCAAGGACTCTTGACTACTTTTTGGTGTAGGTTTCACCTTTGTACCTATTGACCTTTTCCACATCCATGGATTCAATACAGTACTGGTTCTTAACTCAAAAGACTGTAGTGATGATTAAAAGTGCAATGTACTTAAAACAATGGCCATATTCCACAGTTCCATAAACTCCTCAAATGTGAATTTGTTGTCTCTAGCCCCTCTCATCATCTTGATCCAGTATTCTGAATGTGAATGATACCTGGTTTGCCCATAAAGTTCTTTAATTTTTCCTTAGGAAATAAGACTTTAGGAATAAGGCTGGTTGTAGATGAAGTAACATGAAATGCTAATTTCCTTAAGATAATTCTTATTGAAAGTTGATAGATTCAGTGGCTGGAATAAAATGAAAATATACAATAAAAGCAACATAAAAATACAGTCTACAACTAAATGTGCCAGTTCTTTTTAGATATAATACAATCATGTAGAAAAGCTTTTAAAATAAGTACAGCTGTGCACTCAGTGAAATTAGTCTGTCAATTGAGCTTTTACTGTAGTTTCTGAATAATCCATTTTGTCTGGCTTAATTAACTAATTAAAAAAGCATACGGGCTTCTGCTAAAAGAGAACACATTGTTAGAATGTAATCTATTTATTGCTCTGCACTTCCCTTTATTGTACTTTTTTTTTTTGTAGTTTTCCAGTTTTAAGCAATAACAAAAGTACTCTTCAAGAAATAAAGACTTGATTGCATTTTCTCTGTCTAAAGAATCTGGACTCACTTTTTTTAGGACAATGGCCTGGAAGATGTATTCAATGTTAACAATACAGTCTGCCCTTATAGGGCTATTCAAAGAAGCATAAAATAACAGCAAATTTTCATTATGTATATGTATTTATTTACAATGTTGTTTTGATTCTTTCATTTATTAGTATTTCCCATTAGTAAAAGAACTTAAGAAATGCCAGATTGTTCAAGTTCTCTGTTTAAGTTGGGTATTTTGCAACAGGAGTCCTCTTTCTTTCAAGAAGCAGTAGTGATTTTTGTCTGAACTATAAACATAGTATATTGACTCAGACATATAAATTTTAGCTGTAATTCTTGTATGCTAGTCTGCAACATTAAAAATCTGATTCTATTTCTTCCCTTTAAAAAAACTTGTTGCTGATTCACCGTTGTCTACAGGATGAAGCCAGGCTGTAGGCATCCCAGACTCAGGTCTGCTTTTCTCTGCAGCCTCATCCCCATCTCTAATACTGCCTGCTTCTCTTTTCTTCCTCCAGCTTCATCTGACAAGCTCTTTGTAGCCACCCTCAAAATTCTAGGTAAATATTTTTCCCTAGGAATATTTAAATTTTTTTCCAGCTTTATGGATATATAACTGATGAAAAACATTTATAAGTTTAAGGCATACAATGTGAATATTTGATATATGTATATATTATGAAAGATTAATACAATAAGGTTAACTAACGGGAGTGGGTAGCCTTTCCCTTCTTCAAGAGATCTTCCCATCCCAGGGACTGAATCCAGGTCTCCCGCATTGCAGGCAGATTCTTTACCAGCTGAGCCACAAGGGAATCCCAAGAATACTGGAGTGGGTAGCCTATCTCTTCTGTGGATCTTCCAGATCCAGGAATTGAACCAGGGCCTCCTGCATTGCAGGCAGATTCTTTATCAACTAAGCTATCAGGGAAGCCCTAACTAACATATCTGATACTTCACATGTGTGTGTGTGTGCGTGTATGTGTTGAGAACATTTATGACCTACTCTTAGTAAATTTCAGGTATACTACATGAGTTTGAGCAAGCTCCAGGAGTGGTGATGGACAGGGAAGCCTGGAGTGCTGCAGTCCATGGGTCATAAAGAGTTGGACATGACTGAGTGACTGAACTGAACTGATAAGAGTGTTGTGAACTATAGTCACCATTCTGTATATCAGATCTCCTAATCTTAATCATCGTATAACAGAAAGTTTATATTCTTTGACAAACATCTCCCCATTTTCCCCAAACTCTAGCTTTTAGCAACACCAATCTAGTCTTTCTGTGTGTTTGACATTTTTAGAATCTGTGTATAAATGAGATCTCATAGTATTTGTCTTTCTTTGTCTAACTTATTTAACTTAGCATAATGCCCTCAAAGTTCATCATTATCCATGTTGTTGTAAATGGCAGGATATCTCTAGGAAGTTTTTTGTAATACCATCTGTTTTTCCTCATTCATGTCCATACAGTTAATTACTACTAAAGTTTGTGGTTTCGTTTTCACTTTAGTATTATTGTATTATAATTAGTTTTTATTGTGATAAATAGTATATAAAATCTGCCATTTAAAACATTTTAAGTGTACAGCTAAGTGGCAATAAGTAGATTTACATTGTTATATAATCATTACCACCATTCAACTTCAAAAATGTTCTTATTTTCACAAACTGAGATTCTGGACCCCTTAAATAGTAATTCCTCATTATAGTTAGCTTTTACCGTGTAATTTTCCATAACAGATTTGAAAACATCACATTTCATTATGTCAGCTAGCCATATCAGATTGTCAACTTTTCAGCTCTACTCCATCCTAACTCCACAGTTTATAAAAGAGAAAAAGAACACATTTTCAGTGCATTTCACTTTACCAACCCAAAAACCAAAACCAAAAATAAAACACTACAAAACAAATACAAAACTACACCTCAGTGCTTTTTAATTTCATAAAGAGTAAATTCCACATTCTGAGCATGACATTCAGGGTTTTCTAGAATCTGAGTCCTATTATCCTCTCTTTCCTCCTCTTCCACACTTTTTCATACCTAGATTCTTACCAATACAATATCATCCATTATTTCTGAAACAGGTAATTTCAGGTTTCCTTAATCATACTGTTTGCTCAGCTTAAAATGTTTCCCCACAGTTTTGAAGCCAAATCATAGTTTTTCTTCATGGGTGAAATTTTCTCTGATAATTTGGTTCAAAACAAATACCCTTCATATCTCTGCTTTTTTGTACTTTGTTTGAGTCTCTATTTTATATTTATTTAGTTTTGTACTAAGATACATTTTACTAATATGTTTATATGTTTGTCTTCATCACTGGAGGACAAATTATATAAACATTTTGTTGTCGTTGCTTAGTCACTAAGTCATGTCCAACTCTTTGAGACCCCATGGAGTGTAGCCTGCCAAGCTCCTCTGTCCATGGAATTTCCCAGGCAAGAATCCTGGAGTGGGTTGCCATTTCCTTCTCCAGGAGATCTTCCCAATCCGGAGATTAAACCTGAGTCTCCTGCACTGGCAGGCTGATTCTTTACCACTGAGCCACCAGGCAAGTCCATATAAACATTTGCATAATGCTTATTTATCATTTCATTTTTTTCTATTTCTACCATCAGAGACAGAATTTTCTGTACATAGTAGTTGCTCAATAATTATATTTTGAAAGGACAAGCATCCTTATTTTATACACATGATCAATATAGTGCTGTTTATTGAGCATGATGAAAGTTGTTCCAACTACCTAATTAAGGAAATACCCAAGAAACAATGTGAAAACACCAAATAGAAGGAACTCTATACAATGCAAGCTGACAAATATATATTGATCACAAAGTTGATATCACTGTACTGAGTGAAATCAGTTCAGTTCAGTCACTCAGTCGTGTCCGACTTTTGCAACCCCATGAATTGCAGCACGCCAGCCCTCCCTGTCCATCACCAACTCCTGGAGTTCACTCAGACTCACGTCCATCAAGTCAGTGATGCCATCCAGCCATCTCATCCTCGGTCGTCCCCTTCTCCTCCTGCCCCCAATCCCTCCCAGCATCAGAGTCTTTTCCAATGAGTCAACTCTTCACATGAGGTAGCCAAAGTACTGGAGTTTCAGCTTTAGCATCATTCCTTCCAAAGAAATCCCAGGGCTGGTCTCCTTCAGAATGGACTGGTTGGATCTCCTTGCGGTCCAAGGGACTCTCAAGAGTTTTCTCCAACACCACAGTTCAAAAGCATCAATTCTTTGGCGCTCAGCCTTCTTCACAGTCCAACTCTCACATCCACACCTGACCGCTGGAAAAACCATAGCCTTGACTAGACGGACCTTAGTTGGCAAAGTAATGTCTCTGCTTTTTAATATACTGTCTAGGTTGGTCATAATTTTTCTTCCAAGGAGTAAGCGTCTTTTAATTTCATGGCTGCAGTCACCATCTGCAGTGATTTTGGAGCCCCAAAAAATAAAGTCTGACACTGTTTCTACTGTTTTCCCATCTATTTCCCATGAAGTGATGGGACCGGATGCTATGATCTTCGTTTTCTGAATGTTGAGCTTTAGGCCAACTTTTTCACTCTCCTCTTTTTCACTCTTCCACTGAGTGAAGTAAGCACAAATAAGCAAGACATAGCTCACTTTCTCAGGGAACTAACAACCGAGACTTAGACAGGTATATAATAAACTCTAATACTTGTTTAACAGTCAAAACAAATGCTGAAGCAATGAGATTAAGCAATTTAAACTAAGAAGCATTGATTATTGGATAGAAATCATAAAAGATTTCATTAGAAAGGTGACATCTGAACTTGAATTTAAATGGGGAAGAACGATTTCAGTGGGTGAATTGGGGTTGTGGACACATTCCAAGAGAGACATTAACGTAAGTAAGATTTAGAGTCAGGAAAAATGCTGGCTGCTTTCAAAACAATGAATACTATAATTTAACAAGATGTTAGAATGACTCAGAGAAATAGGGCTAATAAGAGTTATTAGCCCTAGTAGTAGTGATCATTATATTATTAACATTCATAAATATGTAAATTTTTAAAAAAGCAAGAGAGTTCCAGAAAAAATATCTATTTCTGCTTTATTGACTTTGCCAAAGCCTTTGACTGTGTGGATCACCACAAACTGTGGAAAATTCAAGAGATGGGAATATCACACCACCTGACCTGCCTCTTAAGAAACCTGTATGCAGGTCAGGAAACAACAGTTAGAACTGGACATGGAACAACACTCTGGTTCCAAATAGGGAAAGGAGTACATCAAGGCTGTATATTGTTACCTTGCTTATTTAATTTATATGCAGAGTACATCACGAGAAATGCTGGGCTGGAAGAAGCACAAGCTGGAATCAAGATTGCCGGGAGAAATATCAATAACCTCAGATATGCAGATGACATCACCCTTATGGCAGAAAGTGACAAAGAGCTAAAGAGCCTCTTGATAAAAGTGAAAGAGGAGAGCGAAAAAGTTGGCTTAAAGCTCAACATTCAGAAAACGAAGATCATGGCATCTGGTCCCATCACTTAATGGCAAATAGATGGGGAAACAGTGGAAACAGTGTCAGACTTTATTTTGGGGGGCTCCAAAATCACTGCACACGGTGATTGCAGCCCTGAAATTAAAAGATGCTTACTTCTTGGAAGGAAAGTTATGACCAATCTAGACAGTATATTAAAAAGCAGAGACATTACTTTGCCAACCAAGTCCATCCAGTCAAAGCTATGGTTTTTTCTAGTAGTCATGTATGGATGTGAGAGTTGGACTATAAAGAAAGCTGAGTGCCAAAGAATTGATGCTTTTGAATTGTGGTGTTGGAGAAGATTCTTGAGAGTCCTTTGGACTGCAAGGAGATCCATCTAGTCCATCCTAAAGGAAATCAGTCCTGAATATTCATTGGAAGGACTGATGTTGAAGGTGAAACTCCAATACTTTGGCCACCTGATATGAAGAACTGACTCATTTGAAGAGACCCTGATGCTGGGAAAGATTGAGGGTGGGAGGAGAAGGGGATGACAGAGGATGAGATGGTTGGGTGGTATCACTGACTCAATGGAATTGAGTTTGAGTAAACTCCGGGAGTTGGTGATGGACAGGGAGGCCTGGAGTGCTGCAGTCCATGGGGTCACAAAGAGTCGGACACAGCTGAGCAACTGAAATGAACTGAATTGAATGTGTAAATTATATCATTATGTTAGTAGTATATTAATATGGCATAGATTACATTATGTATCAGAAAATATGATAATAATCAGTATGAATGGAGCTTTGCTTAGTAGATTTAACCTTGAAGAATTATACCTTCAGAAACCCTACTGTAATATCCCAGTTGAGAATGAGGAAGATCTGAATTATGGTGGTTTTGATGTATATGGAAAAATGAGAACGAATGAATGTAGGACAGAGTGAGGATAAGGTTAAATGCATGCATCGAAACCCTGCGAATGCATAGAGCTAAGATAAATTTAAAGACAATCACACTTTTAAGTAAGAGAGAATAGTGGTACATTAGGAGAAAGAATCTCTCTGGGTTCACTTGTAAAATAACATTAGTAAGCCTGGCATGCTGCTGTCTATGGAGTCACAAAGAGTCAGACACGACTAAGTGACTGAACTGAACTGAACTTCCAGTATTATTCTGCTGATACATGTGTATGTAGCCTAAAGCCTAGAGATTTAAAGCACTCAATAAATATTAGCTATTGCTATTATTAACATACCAATAGAATAATCTAATATGGAAAATGGCATCTGACTCTAAAATGTTTATTATTTCATTTATTTATAAGTACAATGAAAAGTTATTTAAAAAAGACTATAGAAATATATAGTACATGTTTGCAAACACCAAAGACAACTAATGGTAACAGTTTGGCCAGGTTTTTTTCTAGTCCTATAATAATGCATTATTTTTTTAATTAATTAATTTTTAAAAATTGCATTGCTATTATTTGTAGTTGTGCAAAATTGGGAGCATTCTGTGCAACTTCTTCCTTTTCCATAATAGAATGCTTTGGAGCTTTCACAACAGAACATATAGTTATCTCATATTCTTTTTAATAAGACCACTTATTTCACTTCATTAACGTGCCATAGAGAATCTAGGGGGCACTAGGGAAACCTAGGGAGGCCTGTCAGCACACATGGTAACTTTTTGTAAACTAGAAAAGTGGGTGCCTATAAATGTTTACAGTCCCTTTAGTGCATGTCTTCATTATTAAGTCCTAAATGGTTTAATCCTTGATTAATGCTTGCTGGACACCTGTGGCAGAGAACAATCTGTACAAACATTAGCAGAGCCCTTGAAGATGCCAAACCAATTTTTAAAACCTTTAGTGGAGCTCAGAAAAGAGCATGAACGCTGAGTTATAGATTTGGTTTTCTTTCACAGGAGGCATGGTTGAAGTCTTGGATAAAGGAGATATGGATGAAGTCTCCGAAGAATAGATTACATAAAGAAAAGTGTTAAAGAGTGCTAACTCCAAAATCATCTGTGAGAATGGGAAATGCATTATTTCTGAAGTTTAAATTGTTAAACCTAGAACAAACAAAAGCCTATAGAAGCTCATTTCATTAGCCTAGCTAATTAAAAAAGAACAAGGGAGTTTGTACCAGACAAGATTTTTAGCATGGTTGTAAATATATACTTGTTTTTATGTGAAATGTAAATGTATTATTTTGTTAAGAATCTCTTGGTAAACCTATAATTAGGGACACTGACCTCCCACTTGCTTAAGTATTTAAAAGTAGGAAGGTTTTGCTAAATTGTTTAGTAATAATAATACCTGTATTTACATTCCTGGAACAGACTTCTGCAAAAAGGTAGCCTGGTAAATAATTATAAAAAATTATCAGAGAAAAGGAGAGAGACAGAAAGAGATAGGGCTATTTAAGTGGCCTGTATACATTTAATGTGAGATCCGTCTATCTATCTATCACTCATCTATATCTTATCCAATGACTCAAGTTCATTGGTAGACAAACAACCAAGGAAATAAAATATTCTAAAGGAAAAACAACCCTGTAAATCTCATGGATGATTATAAAATACTTTCTTAACGTCATGAATGAGAGCAAAAGAGTGGATTCAGTGATGCCACTAAACATGGGCACGAGGCTTCATTTGTAACAGTTTCCTAATTTAGCAGATATTTGCCGTGTGTTCCAGTTTTGGAGCTGTGTTTTACTTCTTAAAAGGACTGGCATTCCTACTGCAGTCTTTCTAAATCCCCATCTCAGTAGCTCTCATATCACTAGCTCTTGATAATTTTCCTTTCATCTCTTAGTGACAGATCTGAATCACCAGAAATCAGAAAACATAACTCTGGCCACTAGTTTGAACAGGCCTTGTCCAGTGGCATATACAGAATGTAATTTATATTTTGTGACAGTTTTAATCAACGTGACGTGAAACACAAGGGATATAATGTTATCGATATTGCACCTCGAAAGAGGAGAAAGTTTGGTATGTTACCTCCTGATTAGCAGCAGCTAGTTCTTCTTCCAGTGCAGAGACTCTTTCTAAAGAAACCCTCAGTCGCTCCCTTACCTAGAAGAAAAACCAAAATATGTGCAGTAATGTACATCCCATACATATTGAACTGTGCTGAATCCATTAATATTACCAGAGACAGTCACATTTGGCAAGCTATTAAACTATTTATATCCGTAAGTGCTCAGGAATCCTATGACTATGTTGTCACAATATGACTGTATCAAGGGTTTTTTTCTTGTAAGCAAGTCCTTCTAGTGTTTCGGTTAAGATCAACTCCTCTTGTACTGAATTCTGATACATAGTAAGTGGAGGCAAAGTTCAAAAATTTATTATGAATTCATCTGAAAAACAGTCACTGATTAAGCATAAGATACAGGCAAAAAACTTTTACTGCTTTAAAAAATAAGTTTTTTCCTTTGATGTTTAGTACAAAATAATTTGTCTAAAAGCAAAGGATTCTTAGAACCTGAAAATTGTTGCCCATTGCTCACAAAATTAATTTTGTATTAGTTAGAGGTCTACATTGTTATTGAGGGATTGGAAAGTATGTAATTACTCTGGAATTCCTAACTACTTTTCAGATACCAAAGGTTAAACCATTATATTTTACAGAAACAAAGAATGCACATTCAGTTTGAAAGTAATGATTTCCAAATGTTTCATATACAAATGAAACTCAGAGAAGAGTTTCTTTGATCTTGTTTTCTTAGAACTTCTAAAATTGTTTTAGTTATCTTATGTTCAGATTTACAGATATGCTTCATATTAAATGCATCAAAAGTACAAAAGCTCAGAGAAAGAAGTTTGTCTAAACTAAAATAAATGACTACAGCAGTTTAATTTTCCTTAAAAAAATCAACAAAATTTATAGATTTAATTTAAAACAGAACTCATAAAAAATAAATAAATAAATAAAACAGAACTCATGGTGAGTTTTAGATTATTTATGATTAACATTGATTTTCCATGGGAATATAACAGTAAGCATTTTAATATGTAATTATATAAATAAATTATATAATAAAATTCAATTTTATTAATTTATTAATGGTATAGTTTAATTAATATTTTTTCTTTTTTTAAGTAAGATTTAACTGGGGATTTAAGTTAAATACACAGAATATCTAGAAACCTACATACATAATAATTTTAAAATTGAAGTACATTTTCTAGTTAGCAGACATAAAAAAACAAGTGATAGCTTATGAATCTAGACTCTAATTAGAATTTTTTTAAAAAATCTGTTATTTTAATACAGCATCATGAAAACTGAAATTATTAAGGTGACTGGTTGTACTTAACTCTTGAAATACACCTTAAATAAGAAAGAATTAATGCCTGAGTGGAGTTTGATATTAATTTCATTGATATTTTCATTATATTTCATTATGTTTAAAATCTGAAAATTAATAATACATGCATAAATGGATATTTGATATCAAATGTAATTACACAAGATCCTTCATGATATTTAAGTATGCCAGATTGGCTGCCAGGTACCAATGCTGTTAGACAAATATCCAACTGTTCATAAAAAGGCATGAATTGATTAATAACTGAACAATTAGAAGGAAATCTTTGATGATTTGACTTGGGAAATACTTTTTTCAATGAGTGCTTGGGAAGATGCAAACAAAGCAAATATTCCAGAGGCATGAAAATGAGGAGGACTGTTGATATGCTGAATGCAGATTTCAACAGAAATCTTAGTAGATGTTCTTGATATTTAACAGGGATGATTGTAAAGTTTTATGCACCATTTCCTAAAATACTAGATATAAAATATGGGTATTCTGATAAAAATCTGAGAATCTTGGTTGATGAGAAGAGCAGTATGAAATAGTCAAAATGTAAATTAATCTCAAAATATGCAACACTAATCAGATCACATTTAGACTGAAATAAAGAGGTTAGAGTACTATATTTAAAAGACATACATTTTTCGTTTCCTCTAGCCCACAAAATTGGTAAACATACTGGAGAACTATGTCAAAATCACTGCTGGTCTTAGCTAATTGGTGTGTATTCTTCCCTATAGCTCAGTGAATATATAAATGAGGACATTAATAATGAAGACTGCCAGTCATTGCAATTGTCCAGAGCTATGCTCAGTCTTTGTATTTTATTTAGCTCTTCTTGTGTTCTAAACCTTCTGTGGCAAAGTTTTTAATTACATCTTCTTCTGATCTTTCATGTATGTTTTATGTTAAGAACCATAGCACTTAAAATAGAATATTGTAAGTACTTGTTTATATGAGTCTCTCCTCACTTCTCCTGATCTCCACAAGAAACTGTGAGCTATTCATAGTTAGGAAAATTTTTTATGAAGATGCTTAGGCACATGTCAGCCCCTCAATAATTAAATGAAATGCTAATTTAAATAAGCATGTGAATTAACAGTGATACTAATATCTTTATGTAGTTTGTAATTTTTGTCAAGTGCTGAAATTTATCATTAATAATAACATTCATTAACATTTACTGAGCATTTGTCATTTACTAAGTACTGGCTAGGAGCTTTATATGTCAGACAACTCTACTAGGTAGGGTAGGTATTACTATTCTCTTCATTCAAAAGAAGAGAAAACAGCTTAGAGAACTTAAGACACTTGTCTAGTTCAGTCTAACTCTAAAGTTCAAGCTCATAATACTTTTCCTTTAGGCTATTTGTTATTACTTAGTTGATAATCAGTTCAGTTGCCCTTGAATTTAGCAACATCCAGGGTACTTCTGGTGGGTTACTAAACCATATTACAGTTCCTATGGTCACAGTATGAAATAGCTTATGCTAAGCTCACTGATCTTTAATACGTACTAAATTATTTTTAGGTCCTAAGTTGTACAACAACCATTTTCTTCTTAAATGTACACATATTTGTACGAAGTGTTGTTTTGTTTATTGCCTTCTATTCATTTTTTTCATAAGAGCATCCCTCACTTAAGTGATGTGGGACATCTGGGGAACAGCCATATTCACTCTCTAGACCCCCATTCAAGTCAGTCAAAACTGTTAGATTTTCTCTGAATAGGCCATGCTCTTTTCAAAGCTCTTGGTTAGTTCACATATTGAGCATATTGCTTAGAGTATCTTTACTTCTCTGCCTAACAACCCTTACACATTTTAATACCCAGATCAAATGTCACCCCCTCTGTGAAGACATTCTTGATGTTCTTATTACTTCTTCAAGCACAGTTAGTTGCAACTTTTCCTGTGACTCCGTATCACATTGTATATATCTTTGCTTCACATAGCCTGTTATTGACATGTGAACTCCAGCGCTATGAACACCTTACTTGTAAAGAAAGTGTGCAAATATATGCCAAGGAGTCTAACACATAATAACTATTCTATAAACGTACAGTCTTGCTAATTCTTATTAATGCAGTTTTATAATAAGAAAAGAAATATAATAAGAAAGTAAACATTAAATATATTAAATTACTATTTGATATTAGTTGATATTATAGATAGGGATTTTTATATAATATCCATTTGTGTTTTATTCAAAATTATTCATAAACTAGTTGCCCCTCATACTAAAATTAAAAATAAGATACAGTTTCTTATTAATAATCTTAAAGACAGAATTATAGTTATCCTTATACATGCACAAAATCCCCTGCTCTAAGAACATTTGAAAGACTGATGATAAAAATATGTATGGATATAAATATTAAATAGAGCAAAAGTATCTGTACGCTCAAAATCTATATATAACTGAGTAATAATCCCTAGTTTGGATTTTAGTGCTCAGAACTTGTCAGATACTTTACAATGAAGTGCCCCAATTCCCACTCTAGAAAATCCTAAAGCCTTATTAATTTTAAAAATTTCATCTTTGAAATTTTACAAAATTGAAATCATGTCATAAGCCTTACTAATCGCCAAAGAATATTATCATCATATTGGCTTATTAATGTCCATAGAAATTATTCAAGTAACAGTTAAGAGAACTTACAGTTACTTTAAAAAAGACCGAAAGCAGATTTTGCTACTAATATCTTATGCTGCCTCAGGCGGAGACTCTTAAAAATGTGTGTTCAGTTCTAAGCTATTAGAAATCCCCCAAATAAAACTGTAAACTTCTAATATAAATCTCTAAAGGTTAAAGTACATCCAATTTACATCTCAAGATGTTTTACTGTCAGCTAGTAGACTTCTATATGGCAACACACTTCAG
The DNA here is from genome assembly GCF_014754425.2 of Oryx dammah. Lineage (NCBI taxonomy): Eukaryota > Metazoa > Chordata > Mammalia > Artiodactyla > Bovidae > Oryx > Oryx dammah. The sequence continues at coordinate 105,906,799 of NW_024070213.1, read as the reverse complement.
AGAGGCAGGGAGGAGAGAGACTATGGGTGGGGAGAGAATAAGAGAGAGAAAGGGACAAAGAAAGGCTAAATGACAAAATTAAATTTCAAATGGCCATCTAGACTAGGACTACAGCGTGCCACAATAGGAGTCTTAATAAGCCACAGATTCAGTGGTATTAAAAAAAGAATGTGGTCATGAATATTAATAATATACATGAAATAGTCCAGTTGCATTTTTTGAGTGATTTTTTTTTCCCATAACTCAAATACCTTCCTCTGAACTGACTGACCACAGCAGTCAACTGAGTCGTGGATGAGGACAAGGAGCTTGATGATGATGACAAAAGCATAGTTAAGCTTGAAATCTTTTGGCAATACTATACCTTTTTTCCAGTCGTTTGATTTTTAACCTCAGCTTTATTGAAGTTATAATTGACATATCAAATTGTACTAGTCCTTTCACAGTACTGTACCTTTTCATCCAAGGCCTTGTGGTGCTCAAATAAAGATTTCAGCGCCTTGAGAACCTCAACTTCGCTGGACACTCCCGAGGGTGACTGAGCTTGTCGCTTCACCACCGTCATTCTTAGCGACCTTTCATGTCGTGACACAAGGCACTCCAGGTGCTCCAGTAATAGCTATTGGGTTTAACAGAAAACGTAATGGCCTTATGAATACAGGTCACTAATGCACAGAGGCTATTTCTATTTCAGCAGACTGCAGATTTATATATTATCTAATGATAACATCACATTGTACTACCGGTAGCATCAATGAAACACAAACCCGAGTTCATAAATCAGGGTTCAAAACTATACTAAAAGTAAATTGCATTTCTATCACATAACAATTTATTAAATTTAAAATCTAATGTGAATTATATGCATTCTTTTATAAGATTTAATAATTTCAGTTTAAGTTGAGGAGAACTAGAAAATACCATATGTGAAAGTGAAAGTCGCTTAGTTGTGTCCAGCTCTTTGTGAACCCATGGATTATACAGTCTATGGAATTCTCCAGGCCAGAATATTGGAATGGGTAGCCTTTCCCTTCTCCAGGGGATCTTCCCAATCCAGGGACTGAACCCAGATCTCCCGCTTTGAAGGTGGATTCTTTACCAGTTGAGTCACAGGGGAAGATCCAATAAATAGGGTAACTATTGAAAAATGTTATACAATGATGACTTTGTTAGAAAATAGAATTCAAAGTCAAAATTAATTTCACTTATATATGATGATTAAAATTTTTTAAGTTGAAGGAAATGAGCATAAACTTCATGTTGCTTTAAACTTGATTATAATGGCAATCACATGTTGCTATAGTAATTAATTGGAGAAGGCAATGGCACCCCCTCCAGCACTCTTGCCTGGAAAATCCCATGGACGGAGGAGCCTGGTGGGCTGCAGTCCATGGGGTCGCGAAGAGTCAGGCACGACTGAGGGACTTCACTTCCACTTTTCACTTTCATGCACTGGAGAAGGAAGTGGCAACCCACTCCAGTATTCTTGCCTGGAGAATCCCAGGGACAGAGGAGCCTCGTTGGCTGCCGTCTCTGGGGTCGCACAGAGTTGGACACGACTGAAGCGACTTAACATAGCATAGTAATTAATGTGGTAACACTAATGATTTTATTCACAATTAAATTCTAGGATTACATAATAGAAAAATATATGCAGCCAACTGGAATATAGTAATTGAGATCAGCAATAGTCATTTTGGGAAAAGAGATTAAAGGACATAATTATTAAACTGTCTACTCTGGAATGTACATTCACCCAGAGTAGTCTCTGGTGTCACGATAGAGATTAGGGGCAAGTCCAGTGAACAATGTTTCATTCTGTCACAGACTTTATGCTCTGACTTTTCCCAAATAAATTTTGCTTTTAAATGTTTTATGAATTGGAGTTTCACCTTTATTTTATAAGGCAGTTCTGCAACTAAAAGCAAGATATATGAAAAAAAAGAAAAAACTGTTATCAGTTATTAAAATTTTGCTAGTGAAGAATTGTGGTGTTGGAGAAGACTTGAGAGTCCCCTGGACTGCAAGGAGATCCAATTGGTCCATCCTAAAGGATATCAGTCCTGAATATTCATTGGAAGGACTGATGCTGAAGCTGAAACTTCAATACTTTGGCCACCTGATGGGAAGAACAGACTCATTGGGAAAGACCCTGATGATGGGAAAAATGGAAGGCAGGAGGAGAAGGGGACGACAGAGGATGAGATGTGGATGGCACCACTGGCACAATGGACATAAATTTGAGTAAACTCTGGGGGTTGGTGATGGACAGGGAGGCCTGGCGTGCTGCAGTCCATGGGGTCACAGAGTCGGACACGACTGAGTAACTGAATTGAACGAACAACATATGACTAGTAAGCAGAAAAGATTTTCAGAAGGCTAGTGAAAGCATAGGCTAACAAATGGTGCCTAGGCAAAACAAGCAGGATTACTGAAACAATAAAGGAAAAAGCAGATATAAGATACTGAGTTGGAACGATGTAAAGAAAAACTGTTATCTTTCAAGAGTTTTCCTAAAGCTCACACTATAGTGAAAATTTTAGTTTTTCCACAATACGACTATTAATTTGTGTCACATATTAGTGTCATGTTTCTCAGTTCTTAATAGGTTAATTTTTCTGTATTCACTGTCATTAATTATAGTTCAGTGTGTCAGAAAACTTTGCCTATTATTAACACAAAAAAACACAAATATCTGAGATCCTAAATGTATTTAAGCATCAAAATAATATTTAAAGTTCTTCAGTATAAAGATGATATAACCATTATTTTCAAAGAGCTTTTATTTACCAACCTGTTAGTATAATCATGGTATTCTTCTCCCCTGTATTATATAGAGTCTATAGACACATCTATAGATGTGTGCACTGCTTAAATCCAAGCTGTTTCACTTAAGTTATAGAGCTCTGCCTATTTCTCCAACTTTATCTGATATTAGTTTTCCCTTCTCGGCATTTGTCTATATCTAACTCACCATTTATTTCACACATTCACCTTGTTTAAGTCTGTCTCTCAAAAAACAATGTAAGGTCCATGAGGAAAGGAAGTATTTTTATTTATTAATATTTTCCCTATTTTGTCCATTGCCATATCTCTTAGTGCCTAGAAGATTGGCAAATAATAGATGTGCACAAATTTTTGTTGAATGAATAAATGAACCCTGATTAAAACAGTAGTTTGTAAGAGTTATGTCTATAAGTAAAAACTCCTCAGACAAATAGGAATCCGGGATATTGACCCAGATAGATTTGACAAATCAATAATTAGATTAACATCAAAAAAAGGAACATTATCTTCTATGATTCATGGATAATTAAATGACCACCTGAGTTTTCCTGAAATGAGGTGTCTTTAAAAGTAAGGCTTTGATGGACTGAGTCATAGGGACAATTTGAAGGGCAGGAAGAATACAAGGACAATGAGGCGAGCTGGCTGCTTTGAACTGAATTGAAGAGTTAAAAGAAATAAAATGACTAGCATAAGGTTTTAAGATTTAGGTCAATGCTCAGAGAACCCAGAAGTTGCTGTGGCTGCTCAGAAGAGCCTCTTATTGAGGTCCCAAGACAAAACAGAAAAAAAAGAGAAAGAGCCTGATCTAGCAGAGGTCACTGAATTACAATGTATGATGAATTCAGAGCCTTACCAGATATCCTATTCGGAAACCTTGGAACTACTCTGAAAATAAAAAGGCACCTCCAAGAATTAGAAAAAGGATATTTAGAAAATACTCTTAGCCCCCAGACTCCAGTGAACTGCCATGCTTTACTGATAAGTTACGTCTCATTTGTCTTGATGACCATGCATGACTTCACTTAGAGCAGTTACCTTGCAAAACAAAGCCTATGTTCCCTCCTCTTGAATCTGTGGAGGCCTGTGACTGTTCTGACCAACCTGTGCTGTACAGTGAAAGTTACAATTTGTGACTTTTGAGTCTAGGTCCTAAGAGGCAATGCAGTTTCCAGCTAGTTCACTGGAACTTTTGCTCTTAGGCCCTGGAGCCACTGCATGGAAACTCACTACTCTGAGACCTCTGTGCCATAGAGCTCCTATGGAGGTTCTCACATGTGAAGTCCCAATTAAGCCTGTCTGTCTTTCAGTCCCTCCAGCCTAGGTGCCACACACAAGAGCAAAGAAGTCATCTCACAAGTAGACCTTTCAATCTCCAGATATTTGAGTCACCACTTGAAGACCACAGGCTAAAGTTGGCCCATACCATCTTATGGTAAAGGATAATTTTCAGAAATCTTGTGAGCTTGTGGTTAAACACAGTTAGTTAAAGCTTAAATTATGTAAGCTTATGACTCAATGGACATGAGTCTGAGCAAACTCCAGGAGATAGTGAAGGACAGGAAGGCCTGGCGTGCTGCAGTTCATGGGGTTGCCAAGAATCAGGCATGACTTAGAAACTGAACAACAACAAATAATTAAATATCTTTTAAAAATAGTAACCATTCAAAATATATCACTTCCTAATTATCTTACTATATTTTACTATTACCAATGTCCACGGGGTTATTTAGTTCAATTGTATTTGAATAATAGAAATACTATATAATGGTTCACTACTGTGCATTTTTTCCCAACTCTGCATTCAAGTGACAGCATGTTGGTAGTCTGAAATCAGCAATGGTGGGAGTATTTTCACCGTGGAAAATGACTAACAGTATATGTAAGTATTTTTTGCTTTTTCAGATAAAAAAATAAATCATTTACCAGTCACTGCATGTGTGCTCAATTGTGTCCAATTCTTTACAATCCCATGGGCTATAGTCTGCCAGGCTTCTCTATCCATGGGGTTTCCTAGATAAGAATACTGGAGTGGGTTGTCATTTTCTTCTCCAGGGCATCTTTCAGACTCATTGACTGAAACTGTGTCTCCTGAATCTCTTGCATCAGCCGGCAGATTCTTTACCACTGAGCTACCTGGGAAGCCCACTAGACTTCAACTCATCCCAGCTGAGAGCCCAAAACTTATGGAGCAGAAAAGGGCTGTCATACCCGTGCCCTTTCTGAATCTCTGACCCATAGAGCTGTGAGTGTAGTAAAACATTGCTTGTGTGATTACATTTTGGGGTGGTCTGTTTTGAAGCAATAGATTATCAGAAAATCTTCCCTAAGGAAAAGAGAAAGCAAACATTTTTTTAGATATTAGCTCTAAGCTAAAACTACATTTTTGGTGCTCACTGGTGTAAAGCTTTTCAATAATCTGGTAGACATAATGAATCATCCTGTGGATATTGGCCTATTTGTTTGACCACCACAGCATTTGCTCAGTGGGCATAAAATAGTGACCTTGGTTTCGGGGATAGGACTTATTCACTGGCCTGACAAAATGGGTTTCTCATCATTAGGGTTGATAGGCTACTACTCCAGACCAATAGCCAAGTTATTTGCTGTAGCCATCAACCTTGAACCTCTGAATACATATACTTGGAAACCAACCATTCTTCTTGAAGCAAGCAGATTAAGTCAAATCCTCCCATCAAAAAAGCAGCTATTTTTTGTTACTGTGATAAACACTTTTTCTGAATATAGATTTGCCTTCTCTAATGGCTATGCTACCAGTAATGCCATCTTATTAGATTTTTGCTGACAATCCTGTTATCATACACAACACTACTTTAACACCACCTCCTAAAAAAAAAAAAAAAAACAGTGAAAGGGCTAATGCAACTGACTGATGCTCTCAGCCCTGGTTCTTCCATGCTATCACTTCGTTCAGAAGCTGCTAATCCTAAAGAATGGTTAAGTCATACAAGGAAGAATCTATGTTGATTTAAGCTGAGAGACAACACATTGCTAGGCGGGAATGTTCTCTTTCTGTAGTAAGTATACACTCAGAATTAGTGATGAAAGCAAGGTTCATTTTTTCTCAGGATATGTATGGGTCTATATACATAGGTCTAGGAATCAAGCTTTAGAATTGGAATTTATATTTGCTAATAGGACTTTGTGACCAGTTGGAGAAAACAAGATCTTTCTATTTATTGTATCATATACACAGCATATATTAAATTATTTTCCCATTTTCTTGTTATGTTTTTACTTTTTATTCTGTTTTACATTCATCAAAAAAGCAAGAGAGTTCCAGAAAAACATCTGTTTCTGCTTTATTGACTGTGCCAAAGCCTTTGACTGTGTGGATCACAATAAACTGTGAAAAATTCTGAAAAAGATGGGAATACCAGACTACTTGACCCACCTCTTGAGAAATCTGTATGCAGGTCAGGAAGCAACAGTTAGACTGGACAAGGAACAGCAGACTGGCTCCAAATAGCAAAAGGAGTACGTCAAAGCTGTATATTGTCACCCTGCTTATTTAACTTATATGCAGAGTACATCATGAGAAATGCTGGACTGGATGAAGCACAAGCTGGAATCAAGACTGCTGGGAGAAATATCAATAACCTCAGATATGCAGATGACACCTCCCTTATGGCAGAAAGCAAAGAAGAACTAAAGGGCCTATTGATGAAAATGAAAGAGAAGAGTGAAAAAGTTGGCTTAAAGCTCAACATTCAGAAAACTAAGATCATGAAATCTGGTCCCATCACTTCATGGCAAATAGATGGAGAAACAGTGGAAACAGTGTCAGACTTTATTTTTGGGGGCTCCAAAATCACTGCAGATGGTGACTGCAGCCATGAAATTAAAAGACACTTACTCCTTGGAAGAAAGGTTATGACCAACCTAGACAGCATATTAAAAAGCAGAGACATTGCTTTTCCAACAAAGGTCTGTCTAGTCACAGCTATGGTTTTTCCAGTAGTCATGTATGGATATAAGATTTGGACTATAAAGAAAGCTGAGCGCTGAAGAATTGATGCTTTTGAACTGTGGTGTTGGAGAAGACTCTTGAGAGTCCTTTGTACTTCAAGGAGATACAACCAGTCCATCCTAAAGGAAATCAGCCCTGAATATTCATTGAAAGGACTGATTTTGAAGCTGAAACTCTTTGGCCACCTGATGTGAAGAACTGACTCATTTGAAAAGACCCTGATGCTGGGAAAGATTGAGGCAGGAGGAGAAGTGGATGACAGAGGATGAGATGGTAGGATGGCATCACCAACTCAATGGACATGAGTTTGAGTAAGCTCCGGGAGTTGGTGATGGACAGGGAAGCCTGGAGTGCTGCAGTCCATGGAGTTGCAAAGAGTCAGACATAACTGAGCAACTGAACTGAACTGAATTGATGTTGATTCTGATGAATACCTAAGTAGTCCACAGGTTACAAAATATTAGGATAATATTGATATTTAATGAGAGCATAACTGCACTGGAGAACCATATGCATGTGGCTGAATACAGTAACAAGATATTATGCATCTTCCTTTTTGTGAATAGGAGATTTTATTTTTGTCTAAGAAGTCTATTTGTATTGTTGGGTAGATACATATAAGTATTGCTGCTTTTTGGAATTTTAATACGAAAACAAGTATGATAAAATCTGGGTGGTAATGCAGACTGACATCTCAGGTTGCCCCCAATCTTCTGAATATATCTTCCATGTTTGATAGGCCCCCACATTCTGAATGCCATCATTCCAGTGGACAATCCAAGAAACACTTCTCAGGCATGTTTGCCACCAGGTGGCAGACATGTGACTTAAGAGCCAGCCCCCTGCACAGGAGAGATTCTGAGGGGAGTCAGGTGAGGACACAAACTGGGCAAGGGGCATCCATTTTGCTGGCACAGGTATTAGCAGAGGCTGCGTGTCTCTGGGACTTTGGATGGAAGAAAAACACAAAGCTAAGAGATGTGGTCCTAGAAATTGTGCACGTAAGCTCAGTTTAGACATTCCTCATAGGCTTTAATTAAAGCCTTCTTGATTAAAATAGCCAACTGTACTGTTTTGTGCAATTGGGAACTCTCATCCATGTAATAACAAAAACAGTTATGTTTTTAGGGATATAAACCAGACTCTTTAGGGGTTTGACAGTTTAACTATTCTGGACACTCTTTGATGCCTAGAAAATATCCTCTATAAGAGACGCTCAATACTTGTTGAACGGAAGTAATAATGCGTGTTAATTATCTATCTTGGAGAATGTGGCCAAAGAATGTTCTAACCTAAAAGGTATCTATGGCTTTCAAGCTTCAAATGAAAACCTATTACAAATAAAAAGGAACTTACCTAAGGTGCCACTAACAGCCTACTAATTTGTACACCTTTGCTAGAAACAAAACGTTAATGTTTAATGAATCTTGCAGAAGGCACCCTTTGGTATACACTCAAAGGACCGGAGACTATGTGAGTGGCTATTAATTTATGTTGGAATTCACTTTAGATGCCCAGGGCCTAGATATGTATACACATAAACATATCAAATCCTATATCCATAGACGCATATTGCCTCACTGAGAATTTTCAAGCTAAATTTCTAAAGCTATAAGTCTTTCTATAAGATCACCTTGTGTGCAAGTATCTTCAATCACTTACAGTATTCAAGTAGAAATGTATTCTGCCCTGTAAACTAATTTGGCCTCTGTAATACGGTCAAATAATACAATAGGAACATCCGAAAATGAAAACATTCAAATTGATTGCTTTTTTAATCAGTCCAGTTAGTATCCTTTACTCTCAAACATGGCTTAGATACTCTACAGGATCTTGTTTTCTTTTCACATTAAGAAAAGAGTTCCTTGGAGCGGGAATTGGCAACCCACTCCAGTATTCTTGCCTGAGAAATCCTATGAACAGAGGAGTCCGGTGGGCTATGATCTATATGGTCACAAAAGCGTTGGACATGACCTAGGGACTAAACGACAATGCATTTTACGCATGTTTGAGTCCCACACTGAATAGCTGTAGGAGAACATATCTTGCATCTTACTCACTCTTGTATTTGTCATATCCCATTGTAGCACTTCATACAAGAGATACATGAACCCAAACACACATATTTTACCTGCTTTTAACTACTAGGGTCTTCCTTTTCTCAACTGGATTGTACTTTCTACTCCTCAAGGAAATAACTTTAGAGGGATTTTAACTTGTACAGACAGGCTTATCAAGATTGTTCATGTCAATGTATGGCAAAACCAATACAGTATTGTAAAGTAAAATAAAGTAAAAATAAAAACTAAAAAAAAAAAAAAAGAATGGAAAGCTTTCCTTTAGTGTCTGATTGTATTTGAACATTCATTTAATATAATTCTTTTGGCTCAAAACAAAAGTAAGGGCATAGTAAGGAATGTTCCAAACTCAGTCTTTAATTTAAACTAAGGATAATTGTCTTTTTTTTAGTTTATGACCTGTGAAATGAAATTGTAGTGTCATTATTCATGACTAACATTGAGACTAGTTCTTGAAACCCTAACTTCTCTTTCCAAATCACACAATAACTGCGTTCTAAAACATTGTTAATAAGTCATCTCTGAGCTCTTCAGGTACCAGAGCAGTTGAAATGACAAACAGCAAAAGTGAAACAACAAAACTTTTCTACTCTTATATTAAGAAATAATAACTATATAAATATTTATATTTTCCCCTCACCCTTTCATTAATTCAAATAATTCTGTAAAAATATGGTAATTTTCAGCAGTTGATTTCAATATGTTGAAATAATGGCAGGAATGATGTTTTCTACAAATACAACTTACATGGGTATGGTGACAGAAGTTTTAGGAACAACAAATTTTGTTTCATCATTTTTTTCTACATTCTTTTTAGTGTGGAAATATTAAACAATAAAGATTTTTTAATGTTTCTGTAAATATGCACTACAATTTTTGAAGTTTTATTTTTGTACAATCATGAATAACACTAACATGACTTTATTTGGATTTTCTCAATGTAATTACTTGAGGCAGTTGGGTTTAAGAGCAACTCTAGTCATTACTTTGATTTTTTTTCTTGTACACTTTTATTTTGGGGGCAAGGATCAGGTTTATCTGTAGTGACAAAATGATAAATGGCCATAGCTTTTACCTGTGACATCAGAATAAATACCTAGCACATTACTTTCTACACAACTGATAGAAAATAGATTACTAAACAGATTGGGACTGAATTACAAGAAATTGAAAAGTCTGCTCCTACCTAGAGATAATCCTTTAGGTCACACATTACTTGTGAGTAACAGGAATATGCTTTTTAAAATATACAGCCATTGATTAAGCCACAGAGCGGACTCTCTGGGTGTGTCACTTACAAGTTGTGTGTTGGGGCAAGTTACTGTGTTAGTTTTCTCATCCGTTAAATGGGGACAAAAGGGTTGCTGTAAGGATAACGTGAGTGAAACACGTAAAACACCGAGAGAGACATTTCACCTTTAATTAATATGTTCAGCTCAGTTCAGTTCAGTTCATTCCTCTCAGTCGTGTCTGACTCTGCGACCCAATGAATCGCAGCACACCAGGCCTCCCTGTCCATCACCATCTCCTGGAATTCACTCAGATTCACATCCATCGAGTCAGTGATGCCATCCAGCCATCGCATCCTCTGTCATCCCCTTCTCCTCCTGCCCCCAATCCCTCCCAGCATCAGAGTCTTTTCCAATGAGTCAACTCTTCACATGAGGTGGCCAAAGTACTGGAGCTTCAGCTTTAGCATCATTCCTTCCAAAGAAATCCCAGGGCTGATCTCCTTCAGAATGGACTGGTTGGATCTCCTTGCAGTCCAAAGGACTCTCAAGAGTCTTCTCCAACACCACAGTTCATAAGCATCAATTCTTCGGCAGCTCAGCCTTCTTCACAGTCCAACCCTCACATCCATACATGACTACTGGAAAAACCATAGCCTTGACTAGATGGACCTTAGTCAGCAAAGTAATGTTTCTGCTTTTGAATATGTTATCTAGGTTGGTCATAACTTTTCTTCCAAAGAGTAAGCGTCTTTTAATTTCATGGCTGCAGTCACCATCTGCAGTCCCAAAAAAATCTGACACTGTTTCCACTGTTTCCCCATCTATTTCCCATGAAGTGATGGGACCGGATGCCGTGATCTTCATTTTCTGAATGTGGAGCTTTAATCCAACTTTTTCACTCTCCTCTTTCATTTTCATCAAGAGGCGTTTTAGTTCCTCTTTACTTTCTGCCATAAGGGTGGTGTCATCTGCATATCTGAGGTTATTGATATTTCTCCTGGCAATCTTGATTCCAGCTTGTGTTTCTTCCAGCCCAGCATTTCTCATGATGTACTATGTATATAAGGTAAATAAGCAGGGTGACGATATACAGCCTTGACGTACTCCTTTTCCTATTTGGAACCAGTCTGTTGTTCCATGTCCAGTTCTAACTGTTGCTTCCTGACCTGCATACAGATTTCTCAAGAGGCAGGTCAGGTGGTCTGGTATTCCCATCTCTCTCAGAATTTTCCACAGTTTATTGTGATCCACATAGTCAAAGGCTTTGGCATAGTCAATAAAGCAGAAATAGAAGTTTTATCCATTTAAAAATCTTATATTTAGCAACATTTAATAGGACATCGAAACTCCAGTACTTTGGCCACCTCATGCGAAGAGTTAACTCATTGGAAAGACTCTGATGCTGGGAGGGATTGAGGGCAGGAGAAGGGGATGGCAGAGGATGAGACGGCTGGATGACATCACTGACTCGATGGACGTGAGTTTGAGTGAACTCTGGGAGTTGGTGAGGACAGGGAGGCCTGGCGTGCTGTGATTCATGGGGTCGTAAACAGTCGGACATGAGTGAGCGACTGAACTGAACCGAATAGGGCATTATGAGGGAAGAGAAAAGATTTTCTTATTTTTAGACCTGGATATTTTTGAGGTGGTGGGGGAGGTGATTATGTAACTAAGTTGTTACATGTAAAGCAATGGTTTGCACAAGGAAGGCTTCGTAAATCTATTTCCCTTGATGTAATCAACAGCAAAAATCCTCCACATCATTGCTTTTAGAAAGGTAGAAAAAATGTTTTCCAGCTTTATTCATGTTTTGTCTTACATTGAGTTGTCATTTTTTTATTACTATCTAAGACCGGGCATACAATGAATACACAATTAACATACCTTATTCTCTCAGTATTAATTTTCCAGAGCTCTTAACACTTCAAATATTTTCACTTACTTCATATTGAAATTGAACTACAGTCACACCAAAGTGGTTTTACTTCACATTACTTTACTAGAAAAACTCCTCTCATTGATGAGTAATATGACAGTTTACACAGTCCAGAATTTAGTAAATTTTTCTTCTGAACTAGAAAATAAGGTACCTCTGATGATAGCAAGTCGTGTGATTAAACCAATACATGGGTTATCAAGAGCAGAGTCATTTCCATCAGGTTCATGAAATAAAAATATCATAACTGGAAGTCTCCTTCATGAGCTTCTAAAATAGAAAAGGTATGCCTCTTTTAATTAGGAGAGTCCTCTTTCAGTGATTTTACATTTTTAACATCTTTTTTAAAAATTATTGTTTTTCTGGGGTAAGGTGAGGATGAATGTCAGGCCATTCCCTCAGTACCCAGAAGGCAAAATCATGCTCCCCTTTCATACCTATGACCCTGCCATCTCACCCACTCTCTGAAGCATGACCCACCTACTCCATTGCAAAACAGCCTGGAACTCACTATTGAAATGCCACTCTTCCTTTTAAAGTCAAAAAAACAAAGGTCAGAAGAAACACTAACATTTTTTAAGGCAATACCATGATTTAGTAGGCAAGGCTGTAATTTAGGGTTCTGGTCTTCCTGTTCTGAGTTTTATAATATAGTCTCTTTTACTCTAAGGAACAGACAATGAGTTGGTGTCTGCTTGAAGTCTTCCTGAAGTTTTTAAAGGCTTCTATTTTTATGAATGTATTAGAGAAAAGACACTGAACTATGGAATTACTTCCAAGCAGAGGCAGTTTTATACTTACTCGTGTGTTGTTTCTTTCAGCTTTAAGTTCAGAAATTTCTTCTTCCTTTTCTAAAAGTTGTTCCCTGCAAGCATTTAATTCTTTTGTCAGAGCAGCAAATTCCTGAAAAGGGAATAAAAAAAAAAAATTGAAGACGTATACCAGATTTTTAAAAAATGTATTCCAGCAGGAAGGAAAAAAAATCAAAATATAAACTTTTGAGTGTAAAAAATAGAAAAAAAAATGGCCTATTTGACTATACATTGCTGTTATGTATACATACATTGCTGTCATTAAATCAGCCTCATCCCAACATTGAACAAATGCTAGTCCATGATACTTAACATACACATATTATTATAATATACTGTTCAGATGAGAGTATAAAATATATTTCAGAATGTATCAGATATAGCATATTGAATTTAACATTAGTATGATAACATGTTGATAATATAAAATAATTTAAACTTTGCTAATTTTGTGAACACCTCTGAAGATCTTACATTCTCATTCCATATCACAAAGTTTAGACTGAGTGTACTACATCATAAGGAAAAAACAGCCACCATCAACACCAAGCTAAAATTCTTAAATATACTATTTAGAGATTAAGAAGTTTACTTATTAAATAGGATGAAGAAAGAGAATACACCTGTATCCTACAAAATAATACAAAATAATAAATGCATCTAAGACTTGATAACCTTATCTAAGATTCTCCTATTAATTTATGTATATCTCAGTTTTTCATTCTGAGAGGTAAGCTCCATGTGAACTGGGACTTCAACTGACTTCACTGCTAAAGTCCTAGTGTCTAAGACATAGTGGGTGCTCAATTAGGATTTATTTTCAATAAAAGAACACAGGTAATATATTCTGGAGGACTTCCCAGGTGACTAACTCAGTGGTAAACACTGAGAAGCAGGAGATGGGGGTTCAATCCCTGGATCAGGAACATGCCCGGGAAAAGGGAATGGCAACCCAGGCCAGTATTCTTGCCTGGGGAATCCCTAGACAGAGGAGTCTGGTGGGGTACAGTCCATGGGTCACAAAAGAGTTGGACTCATCTTAGCAACTAAACAACAACAACATATTCTGGAGTAATCCTTTCTCCATTACAAATGACAGTTTTGAGTAATTGTCAATAGCTTCCTTCCCCAAAATGGGATCAGAGATTAAATAATGTGGGTATTTCTACCATTAGGTAGTGTGTTTAGACACAAGAAAGAATGTTTAAAAAGAAGGCAAAAATACCTATTGAACTATTCTGTTACTCCAACTTACAAATACATATTTTTAAGTAATTTTAATATATCCATATTATTATTAAATTCTTCACAGTGGTTCTTTAATAAAACTGATGGCTGTCAAATGTGTTAAGTATTTGGGAAACTTTGGCACTAGACTGGGAAAGCACTGTCAAAATATCAAAAAGAAAAAAAAAATGGAGAGACAGGTTTGGTTAACCTAACCTTCACAAAGGCAAATTTAGTAAAAAGTAAATGAATATGATGATTATGCAAAGCTGGGAAAGGCTTAGGGTTTATATTTTTGCCTCCTTCAACCACTTATTTTGCTGATTCTCTGAGTGGCTTCAAACCAAGTGGATACTTCAAAAACCTCGGAGCAGACACTTAGAGTTTAGAATCAAGATGAAAGAGTTCATTGTTTCATTTGGCTGGCATTACAGATAAATGTTTTCTCCTCTGATTGCTGCCTGCTTAAATGTTGATATTATCTGAATATAGTATTCAAGCGGAGAATGGAAATTAGCAACAAGTAGAAAACAAAAGCACTTGCATAGAAAACAAAATTTTCTTCATATAAACTGCATAGTTTTGATGGAGAAAAGAAGAGAGTAACAAAGATCCTGTACTGCTTTTTAAAATTAATCCTATATTCATGAATAGGGCTTCCCAGATGGCGCTAGTGGTAAAGAACTCGCCAGCCAATACAGGAGAGAGAAGAGACGTGAGTTCTGTCCCTGAGTCAGGAAGATTCCCTTGAGAAGGGCAAGGCAACCCACTCCAGTATTCTTGCCTGGAGAATCCCATGGACAGAGAACCCTGGAGGGCTACAGTGCAGAGGGTTGCAAAGAGTCGGACATGACTGAAGGGACTTAGCATGAACACATGCATACTTACGAATATCGTAAGACAAAATATTAATCAAATCTGTAAATTTAATATCCTACCATTTTTAAAGTGAAACATATATCTGGATTGTCTTTCTAGAGGTTTAACTTACTATTTTCAGAAAGAAAAAAGGTCAGAAGAAAATAATTTATAATTTTAACATTTCTTATCTCCAGATGGTAAAATTATAAGTGAATTTTGTTTCTTTGGCTTTCTGCTATGTATTTTGTCATCAAAACTCTCTAGAATAAATCTGCTTTTATGCCTAGTGAATAAAAGAAAATGTGAATCTATAAATTCACAGAAACAATCATGTGTTCATAACCAGTGACAGATATTAGTCAAGATGTTACTGGTGACAGACGACTTTGCATTTTTAATTTACTGTCGTGGCACTGACTCTGAATAAGCTATTTAGTGACTCCATGTATTAAGATCAGTCTTATATTTATTAACTTTCTCTCAAACTCCAGGCACTCTTTTCTCATTCATTATCCTATTTTACTCTCTCCATAACTAGTGGGGGAGTCTCATTTCCATTTGATGGCTGAGGAAACTGAATTACCAAGATAAAAGTTCAAGTTCACAAAGCTCATGACCCACAGTGAGTTATATTGTGAATACAGCTCTCCAGACTGGACTTACGATGCTTTTCCACTATACCATTTTCACCTGGCGTCTATGTATGGTTCAGAGTTGGAGTACATTCGGCAATCCTCTTCTTTATCTGGAGTATTACATAACCATTACTTATAATTACCTGATATGATCCTTCTTAATTAGTCCACAGGGAGTGTGGGGATCTAGGAAGTGGCATATTTCTTCCACGCAGGGTTACAAGTGTGAGACAAGGACATCCTGAAAATCTAGGACTGAAGAGATGTCTTCATAACTGTCTTGTATGGAGTTAATCATCAAATGTTTTTACACTTTTTCTCTGACATTTCTCTATTCGGTACCAACTTTTCCACCCATACTGTCACATGAACTGACTTTTTAAAATCAACTTTTCCTGCTGCTGCTGCTGCTGCTGCTAAGTCGCGCCAGTCATGTCCGACTCTGTGCGACCCCATAGACGGAAGCCCACCAGGCTCCCCCATCCCTGGGATTCTCCAGGCAAGAACACTGGAGTGGGTTGCCGTTTCCTTCTCCAATGCATGAAAGTGAAAAGTGAAAGTGAAGTCGCTCAGTCATGTCTGACTCTTAGCGACCCCATGGACTGTAGCCTACCAGGATCCTCCGTCCATGGGATTTCCCAGGCAAGAGTACTGGAGTGGCAACTTTTCCTAGATAACATTAATAATAATAACAGAGGTAATTAACATTGAGTGAGCCCTTACCATATGCCAGGTACTCTGCCAAGCAATTTATATTGATTATCTCAGTAATCCTAATGAAACTCTGTAAGGTGATACTAAAATCTCGCTAAACAAAGCCAAATGCTTACCATACAATTCAGCAAATCTCATTCCATGGTATCTCATTCCAAAGAAATCTCACTCCAAAGAAGTTGGAAACTATGTCCACACAAAAACCTGAATACACCGTTTATAGCAGCTCCATGCATAGTTGCTAAGACTTGGAAGCAATCAAGATGCCTTTCAGTAGGTGAAGGGATAAATAAACAGTAGCACCCTTAGACAAGGGAGTATTATCTAGCGCTAAAAAGAAATGAGCTATCAAACTAGGAAAAAACACAGAGAGACCTTCAATATATACTAGTAAATGAAAGAAGTCAATCTGAAAAAGGCTACTATATGTATGATTCCAACTGTATAACATTCTTAAAAAATAAAATTATGGGAATAGTAAGAAGATGAATGGTTGCCACAGGGGTTGCAGGTGTGGAAGGGATGAATAGACAGTGGACAGAGGATTTTTAGGGAAATGAAAAAGCTTTGTGCAATATTTGATGACCTATGCTGCTGCTGCTGCTAAGTCACTTCAGTCGTGTCCGACTCTGTGCGACCCCATAGACGGCAGCCCATCAGGCTCCTCCATCCCTGGGATTCTCCAGGCAAGAACACTGGAGTGGGTTGCCATTTCCTTCTCCAATGCATGAAAGTGAAAAGTGAAAGAGAAGTCGCTCAGTCATGTCCGACTCTTAGCGACACCATGGACTGCAGCCTACCAGGCTCCTCCATCCATGGGATTTTCCAGGCAAGAGTACTGGAGTGGGGTGCCATTGCCTTCTCCCTTGATGACCTATACATGTAATTAAACATTTGTCCAAACCTCTAAACATACAGCACCCAAACTATGGACCAGCAGTAATAAAGTTGTGTCAATGTAGGTTGATCAGTTGTAGCAGATGTACCACTTTGATGTGTGATGTAATTAATGGTGGAGATCACACATATGTAGGGGTAGAGGGTACCTGGGAAACCTCTGCACCTTCCTTTGAATTGTGCTATGACCCTAATCTACGCTATGAATATAAAATCTTTAAAAAAAAAAACACTTGAGGCCTAGATAAGTGAATAAAATTTGCAGAGTTGGACACTTAGTCATGGTATAGCTGAGTTCTGAATTCAGACAAGCTGTTTCATACTGGATGACTACAATAGACTGTTTGTTTTTTTTTTTCCCTCTCCTGACCACATTCTTTCCCCTTCTAATTTGCCCTTCTTTAGTCTTTGAAATGGAGAAGGCAATGGATTACTTCATCTCTTTCCTATTTTTCAGATGAGAATATTGAAGCTTAGCATGGATGAATAATTTGTTCAAGGTCACACAGCTAAAAATAATTCACCTTGATTACAAAATTCTGATTTCTGCAACACTGCTTCTTTCCCACTGAAAATGGAAAATCATCAAATTTTTCAATAGTAATGATTGATATAAACATATCATCCCTCTAACTCTCCATCCACACATATAACATTTATTGTGCATGTAGACATGAGTGAGAGTTGTACCTTAAAGAAAGCTGAATGCTGAAGAATTGATGCTTTTGAACTGTGGCATTGGAGAAGACTCTTGAGAGTTCCTTGGACTGCAAGGAGATCCAACCAGTACATCCTAAAGGAAATCAGTCCTGAATATTCACTGGAAGGACTGATGCTGAAGCTGAAACTCTAATACTTTGGCCACCTGATGCAAAGAGCTTACTCATTTGAAAAGACCCTGATGCTGGGAAAGATTGAAGGCAGGAGAAGAAGGAGAGGACAGAGGATGAGATGATTCGATGGCATCACTGACTCAATGGACACCAGTTTGAGCAAGCTCCAGGAGTTGGTGATGGACAGGGAAGCCTGGCCCATGCTTCAGTCCATGCGGTTGCAGAGTCGGACATGACTAAGCGACTGAACTGAACTACACATACCAGACCCTGTGTTAGGTGCTGAAAATATGGAAATAACTTAGGCATAGTTGTTGCACTTGACCTCATGGATCTGTCGGAATTCACATTTCAGGCATATCAGAAGCTTTCATCACTGATAAGCACTTAAAACCCATCACCAAAGTGCCACAGAGGAGGTAATACTGGTTTATGCGCTTAGAGGCATTGTTGACTAACCTGTAACTCTTGCTCTCTAGTACCTTCCTCTTAGCAGGTCTATCTTCTGCCTCTACCAAAGATTTCTCCTTCCTGTTTCTATCTGTACCTATAGATTTTCTCATCTCTCTTATTTTCTACTTCTTTCACATACTATTTTCTTTACCAATAATACTTTTCTCTATCCTCTCTGACTAACTGACATATTTGTAAAGTAGCTGCTTGACTTGTTAATGATCTATCATAGCTTGTTCAAGATCTAGCAATGCAGTTACTGTATTTTCCATAATAATTGAATTATTTGTTCATCTCCTCCAAATTAACAGCATGATCCTTTAAAACAATGTTGTTACCTTGTTTATTTTTGTAGCTTTAGAACTTAGCAGAATTTTGGACAAATTGCAGATAGTAAATCCTGGTAATGATAAGTGAATAGTTCATTTCCTAAATTCTGGCTTTAATACCAAAAACACTTTTTAAAAAGTATAAATAATTAAGAGTCTTTTCTTTTTTCTGAGATTGTTAGAACTTGATCATTTATGACATGCCACCTGATGCGAAGAACTGATTCATTTGAAAAGACCCTGATGCTGGGAAAGATTGAAGGCAGGAGGAGAAGGAGATGACAGAGGACGAGATGGTTGGATGGCATCACCGACTCAATGGACATGAGTTTGAGTGAACTCTGGGAGTTGGTGATGGACAGGGAGGCCTGTTGTGCTGAGCGACTGAACTGAACATGCCCAATATTCTTTTTGATTCGTTTCTGTTGTTTTCTTCAATATCTGAAATTATACTCTTCTGCTGTTCTATATTCTACAGAGCAATGGTTTTACTGTCTGCTATATTTTATTGCATGTATATGAAGTAATACTATTGTTCCTGTCAAATCACACATTCCTATTTATCTTTTGTACACTGGACATGCTATTTCAGTCTTATTCATTCTTAAAATAAAAATGCGTATTTAACCCATATGTTACTTCTCTAATCTAGAGTTTCTTAAACTATATTCCATAGAACAGTATTTCCACAAGTTTCCCAGCCAAAAGAAAAGGCCAAATAGATTTGAGAAATGATTTATGGTATATATTTTGCTCTTGAAAATGTACTAGAGACATCAGCACATAAGAGATTATGACGAAAGCTGGTTTTGTGGCCAAGAAATGGAAACAATCTAGATTCTATCTATAGGAAAATGGATGAATCAAATATAGTAAATGTACATGTGTAAAAGGCAGAACAAGTTGGCTAGCTCTTTATATAATAACATGTGAAGGTTTCAAAAATACAATCTTGCACGAAAAGAGGTAAGTTACAGAACATAATGTCTAACACAGAGCACTGTCAGAAGCTAAAGGCAGTGAAGGATAAATTTTAGATGAAAACTTCATTTCTGCCTCCCCATCTAAAGTCAAAGAAGATTGCTTTGAATCACTGAGACAGAATTAGTAGGTCGGTTGCCAATCACAAACCATATTCAACAACGTTTCAAACTAGTCATTTTGTTCCCCAAACATAGCCTGCCAAAATTCTTACTTTTCCCAAGAACCAAAATGACTTTCCCCAGTCTGCACTTTTTTCTTGGAATTTTAAGAGCGGTCAGGAAACAGAGTGCCATAGAAATCCCCCCAGACAGAAGGGAGTGTCATGTTTCTTTTTCAGCATGTATTCATGCACACCACACACACCACACACACACACACACACCACACACACACACACACCACACACACACACACACACCACACACACACACACACACACATACACACACACATTCACATGACCACTCCCTCTATGCTAGGGAGATGACAGTGAAAGAAGCAAGTTAAAGTCCCTACTTTCAAATGTTTATACACTCTCACGCACTTAGCACTCAAAATATTTTATTCAGAGCAAATCATTTCTAGTTATGTCAATCCCCTCTTAATACCAATTCAACTCATGAAATAGAGCATTAGTTCCTTTAAAAAGAGAGCAAAATAAAACACATTTCTTAAAAAGAGTTGAAGGTATAATTTCTTTTTGCATTTTTCCTACTTTCTTTTTTTTATCAGACTATAGTTGATTTTCAATGCTGGGTTAGTTTCAGTTGTACAACAGAAGAAGGTATAGCTTCTTATAAATCAACACAAAATATTTAATTTCTGTACCCTCCTAATTCTAAGTTACAAGTTTCAGAAACTGCATGAAATTTAGTTTCTCTATTGTCAATTTTTAATGCTCAAAATTCTCCTAGCCAGGTTTCAGCAATACGTGAACCGTGAACTTCCAGAGGTTCAAGCTGGTTTTAGAAAAGGCAGAGGAACCAGAGATCAAATTGCCAAAATCCGCTGGATCATCAAAAAAGCAAGAGAGTTCCAGAAAAAACATCTATTTCTGCTTGATTGACTATGCCAAAGCCTTTGACTGTGTGGATCACAATAAACTGTGGAAAATTCTGAAAGAGATGAGAATACCAGACCACCTGACCTGCCTCTTGAGAAATCTATATGCAGGTCAGGAAGCAACAGTTAGAACTGGACATGGAACAACAGACTGGTTCCAAATAGGAAAAGGAGTGTGTCAAGGCTGTATATTGTCACCCTGCTTATTTAACTTCTATGCAGAGTACATCATGAGAAATGTTGGGCTGGAAGAAGCACAAGCTGGAATCAAGATTTCTGGGAGAAATATCAATAACCTCAGATATGCAGATGACACCACCCTTATGGCAGAAAGTGAGGAGAAACTAAAGATCCTCTTGATGAAAGTGAAAGAGAAGAGTGAAAAAGCTGGCTTAAAGCTCAACATTCAGAAAACGAAGATCATGGCATCTGGTCCCATCACTTCATGGGAAACAGTGGAAACAGTGTCAGACTTTATTTTTCTGGGCTGCAAAATATCTGCAGATGGTGATTGCAGCCATGAAATTAAAAGGCACTTACTGCTTGGAAGGAAAGTTATGACCAACCTAGATAGTATATTCAAAAGCAGAGACATTACTTTGCCGACTAAGGTCCATCTAGTCAAGGCCATGGTTTTTCCTGTGGTCATGTATGGATGTGAGAGTTGGACTGTGAAGAAGGCTGAGCGTCAAAGAATTGATGCTTTTGAACTGTGGTGTTGGAGAAGACTCTTGAGAGTCCCCTGGACTGCAAGGACATCCAACCAGTCCATTCTAAAGGAAATCAAGCCCGAGTGTTCTTTGAAAGGACTGATGCTAAAGCTGAAACTCCAATACTTTGGCCACCTCATGCAAAGAGTTGACTCATTGGAAAAGACTCTGATGCTGGGAGGGATAGTGGGCAGGAGGAAAAAGGGATGACAGAGGATGAGATGGCTGGATGGCATCACCATCTTGATGGACGTGAGTCTGAGTGAACTACGGGAGTTGGTGATGGACAGGGAGGCCTGGCGTGCTGCAATTCATGGGGTCGCAAAGAGTCGGACATGACTGAATGACTGAACTGAACTGAACTGAACACTAACTTCTTGGTATTAACTCTTTTCTCTCCCGCCCACCTCATCCTTTTTTTAAGCTATTGTTTCTTGAGCACTTATTATAGGTTAGAGATAGTGTTAGGATCTTTTCATTTGTTATATCATTTATTCATCATGACAGCTTTATTCTTTCTGGATGAGAAAACCTGAATGAAAGAGACTAAATAACTCTAGCAAGGCTCATGCTGATACACAACAATATCCGTGCTGGTAGCAACATCCCTCAAGCTTGTCAGCTTCCCAGAGAGAGACACCTGCCTTTGTATCTTAACAGTGGTTTTGCTGGTGCATGCTGGCAAGTGAGCTAAGGAGGGTCATCAGGATATTATGCCTGAGCTGCTAATGCTTCAATAAATATCCCATAGGTTAGTGGGATGTTCTCAGTTTAGTGCAAAGAAACTTCTCCTGTTTTGGTCCCTCCATATTTATTTTCAAAGGAAAAGATACATCAGCAAAGTACAGATTGACTCAGAGCCTGTGCCTACTTGCATTCTATAGAATCTGGTCAGGTGAAAAGTGTATGGATTCAGAGCCTCCTCAGGCCACCCTTCCTCTTCTCTCCTCTTGCCACCTTGTCAGTCACCACAGACTGCCTGCCTCACACAGATATGGAACAGTATGCATGTTCATCTGCAAATGTGGTTTTTCACAGCTAATATTAAAGATGGAAGGATGGAAAGAGACTCCTGACTTCTTTGCCTCACTTCAGGATGGTGTGCTTACTTGAGGAGATTTATTTGCAGAAAAAATGATATATTTTCTCACTAACTGTCCAAAAGGTCTTGACTTAAAAGATGAGTCCTCACCTTCTAAAAGCAGGTCAGGAGAAGCTTCGTGACAGGAGGGGTATTCAGTCTTTTAATTTCATATCATTGACACCAGGCAGCAGTCTCCAGAGTAATCTATGACAATCCGTTCATCATAATTACAATTTTAACACTCTTTATCTTTCAATTAAACCTGTACTCTGTGGGCCACTTAATTAATGAACTGACAATGGCCTTATTTCTGCAACCATATATGAGTAAGCACTGGCTGAAAAATCATGAGTGCAAATAAGACAGAGGAAAAAAAGCATAAAGGATGAGCTAAAATGCAGCTTTCCTACATACCACCAACACCCTCCCTAACCACAGAAAGCATTTTTAAAATTTATTCTCCAAGCATCTAACATTTGTGCAATTCAAAAATAGCTCTGAGGAAAGCATATGGCATGAAAGCATGCTGACTTGACCATCTAGCATTTAAATTAGACAAATTAACTACTTCAACATGTTTTTATAATGACTTCCTTAGGCTGTGCCCCCAACTTAGTATATTTTGGTTTCTCTTCTTTTGAAAATTGAAAATTCTTCAAGCAATTCTATTTGTAATACTTGGTAGAAAGCTCCGGATTTTAACCCTACATTTATCTGGATATAACTTGTCATAAGTTTACAGGTATAAAGATATACATCTTCTCCACACCATACATCCTGGAATTAATAACGGAAGTATTACACTAGAGAAGTGAAAACAAATCAGCTAAAATAATTGATATAGTCCCTAAATTTTATATCTGTACAAATCTCAGAATATTAGTTGCTATAAGTTCCCAAGAGTCTTCATAAATTTAGTTTGGAAACAAACAAAAAAAACCCACATTTATTTCCTAAGAATCCTTATCTCTTCTTCTCTACATATATTGTTTCCTATTTTATTATGTTATGTAATCAAATGTGGTGTTAATGACCTCTGGTCTTATAATTGCCTCCTAGACTTGCACAAGCCCAGAGAAAGCTGTCATCCAAAATTACTGTGTGGAACAGCCGCCGTCTCACAGGCAGCCTTGGGCTAGACAGCTCGAAGGTAGAGTTGCCTGCATAACTAATACAATTTGACAGGCACAACTGGACTTCTAGAGTCTTCACAGAAACTGTTGAGTAAGCCTGCTCAATTTAAAAGGAAAATTAGAGTCAAGCTTTATGCAAATACTATTTTGTATCCCTTTGATTTTTATGTATGCCTGTTTCAATAAGACACTGTTTTGTCTTTTTGCTAAAACTGCATAACAGAAGATTATGCTAATATAAGAAGATTCTGTTAATAATGACCTGAGAGACGCAGCTGTGTTTAACATCAAACATGCTTACAAATGACACTTCATGGTAGATGTGGACATGGGTACTGGGTGATTTTGTTTTAAAAAATCTTCCAATCAAGGTAATTGTCATTATCCAAAAGTGGATGTTTGCTGAGTCAGATACAGTGCTGCCAGGCTGCTTCAGGCTCCCTGAGCATCAATTCATGTTCCTATCATGCCTCACTTACTCACTCCCACTGAAATGTGCCTATCTTATATATTACCCCTGCTGGTTTTGCAGACTTTAACTTGTCAGTATGTGCACAGAGCTGCCCCAGGTATTGGGTGCTCTTTAACAGCATCATTTGACATGATTCAGCTTTGTTGTTGAATTCTCGAGAGCAGGCAATGTATATATTGGAAAAAAACAAAGATGTCCTTCAATAGGTACAAAGATAAATAAACTTTTAAAAAGAGAAATGGTACATCCATACAATTGAATATTATTCAGTACTAAAGAGAAATGAACTACCAAACTATAAAAAGACATAGAGAAACCTGAAATGCACTTTACTAAGTGAAAGAAGCCATCTAAAAAGACTACATACTGTATTAGTTCAACTATGTGACATTCTGAAAAAGTTAAAACGGTGGAGACAGTCACTTTTATCACCAGTGGTTACCAGGGTTTGAATTGGAGTGGGCTGTGATGAAACAAAGCACAGAGGATTTTTTGGGCAGTGAAAATGCTCTGTTACAATACTGTGATGACTAACACAGGTCTTTATACATTTTCAAAACCCCAGAATGTACAATATCAAAAGTAAACTATAATGTAAACTAGAGACTTCTAAATGATAATGCGTCAAAGTATCATCTGGTGGTGGCTATATGGATAACAGGGAGGCTGTCCACGTGGGGGGACAGGAGTATATGGCAAGTCTATGTACTTTCCTCTCAATTTTGTTATGAATTTAATACTGCTCTGAAAAATAAAGTCTTAAGAATAAAAAAATGAGACATTAGTAGAAATGTGAATAGCATAGGTCCTCATTATAATAGATATTCATAAGTGATATATACTAGTAGTTTTTGAGCTAAATGTAGTTATTTGACAGTTAATATTTTTCTCCCAATACAAAATTTTCCGTGTTAGGATGAGACATTTCACTAGGTGCTTCAGGAAATTAAAGAAAATATGTGTTTTTTTTTCTTTATGGTAACTGAAATTACATGAATCTCATTGTTAATTATCTATCCCCTCTTTTTGAGGAAGATCCTGACATCACTCTTAATAATAAATCAGGGAGAGAAAGATTGTTCTCAAGAGTAACTATAAAGAAGAGAGGGTTCCATTCTATCATTAGAGGACTAGAATGATAAAAAATTATCGAAAATACTGTGACACAGTAAACTCAGCACATTTTTCTAGGAGAAAGTGCTTATTTTACCCCTCTGTTCCTTTGCACTTAGTAAACTATCGCTGATCAATTAATCAGGTTATTATTATGCAACACACTGAATAACACAGTATATCCTCTTATTAAACTAAGCCATAATATTAACAGCTGTAAAGATAGAAACTACGAGAAAAATCACTGAACATCACAAAATTGTTCTTTAAAGTTTCTTAGAAAACATGTCTCTGACCTTATCTGCTATTATTCTCTCCACATTTTGTTTGATTGTATCTATTACCATTACCCTGGGGCTTACAATCTCAAGATAATGTCTGGTGTCAGATGTGAAATGACAGAGTAAAACATATTTAAGGAGCTTTCAATGAATCCTTCTGTTGGCTTTGATAAGATCCTATTTCAGAGGAGTGTGGTTGCCTATAAGTCTGGCAGAATTCAGGGTTATAATGTAAAACCTTTCATAGATTTCCTGACCCAAGAGATGAGGATGAACGATGTTTAATGAAGAGCTCACCTCCTTGGGCTTGGTCTCGAAGCTTGAGTAGCTTCTCTGACTCCTCCACCCTGCCCTCTGCCTAGTATTACAAATTAGAATGAGAAAGATAAACTCAAAGGCCTAGAATCAAGATTAAAGTTACCCATTTCACACATCCTTTCCCTTTAACCTCCTCCAGCTCCCAGTGTACTTTTAGTCGAACAGAAAAAGCCCTTGGGCCTGATCTTATTGTATCAGATGTACGGAAGCAGAGAGAGGGAGGTCACCAGAGAGCAATCCTCACAGAGGAACCAAGGCTTCTAATTCTATAACCCAGTTAATGATTTTGTCCTTGATTTAGACTCATCTTTATGGAAAGGGGAAAATAATATTTTATCTCCACCAATGTCCAAAATATATCTGCTTATTTGGTAGTTGAAAAATTTGGACACTTATTAAAACTCAACATTCTAGATATATTAGTAAGATCACCTGGCCCAGCAAGCACTGTAGCTAAAGCATGTCAGGCTTAGTCACTGCCAGCCAAAAACCCTGTTGGCAGGAAAAGCCAATTTTCAACAGCTCTGACAGTGTAAAGCAGGAGGCATGTTTGACAAGATGCTGCGTATTAATTTAAAAGGCTTTAGCATCTGGTTAGGTAACACCTGCTGTGGCGAGCACCCCCAGGCACATAAAATAGCATTCAGGCTGAATATTTAAATCTCCCAGCATAGCCCAACAAAGCTCTAACTCTAAATAAAACAAAACTAAATCACGTCTCTCTAGATATCAACAAGAGTTATAATTATATAGCCAAAAAGATTTGCTCTATGATATTGTTTGCATAGTGGTAAAGAATCTGCCTGGCATTGCAGGAGACGCAAGAGAGGTGGGTTTGATCCCTGGGTCGGGAAGATCCCTTGGAGTAGGAATTGGCAACCTACTCCAGTATTCTTGCCTGGAAAATTCCATGGACAGAGAAGCCTGGCAGGCCAGGGTCCACAGAGTCATAAGAAAGACACAAGTGAACGATTGAGCACATACACACACAAATCACAAATTAAAATGCTGCAGGAGGTGTTATAGAAATTATAAAATATATTAAAATGTACTGTTCTGTGTTGGAGAATTCTACTGTGTGCAGTATTTAGAAGAGGATCAAGGCCCAGAGAAAAACACTTTGTGTTCTATTATGTTGTATTGATATATAACTAAAGCAGAAATTGTCACTGAAAAGAGGGAGATGGTGGCATCAAATAGCAAAGAAACACAGGCTATAGGACAGGAAGAGCTGGCAGGGCTCTTCTAGGTACTCTGTCTTTGAAAGGGAGTCAAAGCTCAAGGATTAGAGTCATCAGGGAGAGGGGAGAGAGAAGTGGAGTTCCAGAAGTCTAGAACTGTCAGGACACACTACAGAAATTAGTACCATTAAAATTTCAGTAACACGCGTATGCAGAGTACATCATGAGAAACGCTGGGCTGGATGAAGCACAAGGTGGAATCGAGATTGCCGGGAGAAATATAAATAACCTCAGGTATGCAGATGACACCACCCTTATGGCAGAATGTGAAGAACTAAAAAGCCTCTTGATGAAAGTGAAAGTGGAGAGTGAAAAAGTTGGCTTAAAGTTCAACATTCAGAAAACCAAGATCATGGCATCCAGTCCCATCACTTCATGGCAAATAGATGGGAAAACAACAGAAACAGTGAGATACTTTATTTTTGGGGGCTCCAAAATCACTACAGATAGTGACTGCAGCCATGAAATTAAAAGATGCTTACTCCTTGGAAGCAAAGTTATGACCAACCTAGATAGCATATTCAAAAGCAGAGACATTACTTTGCCAACAAAGACATTACTTTGCCAACAAAGGTCTGTCTAGTCTGGTTTTTCCGGTATTCATGTGTGGATGTGAGAGTTGGACTATAAAGAAAGCTGAGTGTCAAAGAATTGATGCTTTTGAACTGTGGTGTTGGAGAAGACTCTTGAGAGTCCCTTGGACTGCAACAAGAACCAACCAGTGCATCCTAAAGGAAATCAGTCCTGAATATTCATTGGAAGTACTGATGTGAAGCTGAAACTCCAATACTTTGGCCACCTGATGCAAAGAACAGACTCCTTTGAAAAGACCCTGATGTTGAGAAAGACTGAAGACAGGAGGAGAAGGGGATGGCAGAATATGAAATGGCTGGATAGCATCACTGACTCTATGGACATGAATTTGAGTAAACTCTGGGAGTTGATGATGGAAAGGGAAGCCTGGCATGCTGCAGTTCATAGGGTTGCAAAGAGTTGGACACAACTGAGTGATTGAACTGAACTGAACATGTTCTGA
Source organism: Oryx dammah (assembly GCF_014754425.2). Classification (NCBI taxonomy): domain Eukaryota; kingdom Metazoa; phylum Chordata; class Mammalia; order Artiodactyla; family Bovidae; genus Oryx; species Oryx dammah. The sequence goes on along the minus strand of NW_024070213.1, from coordinate 105,878,580 downwards.
GGCCATGGATACCAAGAAATATTCTTAGAATAACTGAATTTTCTGTGTAGTTTCCTATAGTGAAGAGATCTGTCAACCCAGTTTGGATACCAGGTTATTTGACAATTTTTTTCTCACTGTAAATGAATAAGCTGATATTTTGAAAATTCCTTTATTAACTCCACAAAATATTATTGACTGCCCAATATGTAGGGGATTCTGCAATTTTTTTCAGATGTTGCAATGTGAACAATGGTGAAAAAGACATAATAAACCAAGGTAAGTGAAGCGATTACAATATAATATGAGAAATACTATGGTGGAGCTATAACCAGGGTATTCAGCATGCACAGGCATGTTTCAACTAACCCCTGGAGTGGGTATGGGTATGGAGGGAGCATGTAATACAACATGTGAAAAATAAGTAAGAGTTAGCTAGGTAAAGTATCTGTTGAGTAAAAAAATTTTCCAGATCAAATGAGCAGCACAAACAACACCCACCGCCAAAAAAAAACCCTTAAAACATTAAAATTGTAACACTTCTAGAAACAGCCACAAGGGTAAATTAGAATCTTGGATTAGGTGATGACTTCTTTGAGATGACACTGAAAGCTCAAGCAACATATGAAAAAATAGATAAATTGTACACCATCTGCTATGGCCTGAAATGTGTTCACCCAATTCACATGTTTAAGCCCTGACCCCTGATGTGATGGTATTTGGAGATGGGGCCTTTGGGAGATGATTCAGTTTAGATGAGGTCATGGCAGTGGGATTATTGGCCTTTGTAAGAAAACAAAGAGGCAGTAAATTGAGATTTGTCTCTCTGCCATTTGAGGAAAAGCCAGAAAACAGCCATATGTAAGCCAGGAAGAGGACGTGGCCATGCTGGTATCATGAACTCAGATTTCCAGTCCTCAGAACTGTGAGGAAATAAATGTTTAAGCCACCACATCTATGGTATTTGGTTATGGCAGTCCAAACTGACTAATACACTATCAAAACTAATAAATTTTGCACTTCAAATGAAATCACCCAGAAAAGGCAACCCATACAATGAAAGAACATTTTTGAAAATCATGTACTTTATTATAAGTACTTGTTTCCAGAATGTATGAATAACTGTTACAATTCAAGAATAAAAACACAAAGAGCCCAATTTAAAAATGAGCAAAGAATCTGAATAGACAGTTCCCCAAAGATGTACACACGGCCAGTAAGCAAAAGAAAAGATGTTCAACATCATTAACCATCAGAGAAACGCAAATCAAAACCATAATGAGATACCACTTCACATGTACTAGAATGGATATAATCACAAAGATAAATAATAAATGTTAGCAAAGATGTAGAGAAACTTCAGACACTGCTGATGGAAGTGTAAAATGGCACAGCTGCTTTGAAAACCAGTCTGGTCATATCTCAAATGGTAAAAGAGATATCGTATGTTCCAACAATTCCACTGCTAGGAATATACCCAAGAAAATGGCAAACATACATCCTCACAGAAACTTGGACATGAATGTTCACAGCAGAATTATTATTCATTACAGCTAAAAGTGGAAACAAACTAAATGTTCAACAACTGAAGGACTGATGGAAAGGGTAGTATATACATAAAATGAAAATTATGCAGAAATAAAAGAAAGAAAAGTCCTAATACTTACATATCATTCATGAACCTTAAAAATCTTGTGCTAAGCTAATGAAGGCAGTCACAGAGGATGGTATATTTTATAATTCGATTCACATCAAATGTCCAGAATAGACAAATATATAGAAATGGGAAACTGGTGCTTGCTAATACTAGGGGAGAAGGGAAAGTTGGAAGAGGTGATATTTGGGGGCAATAAACTGTTCTAAAATTGATTGTGGTGATGGATACAGAGCTCCATGATTCTACTGAAAGCCAATGGACTGCACTTTAAGTGGGTACATTAGATGGCATGTGAATGATGTTTCAATAAAACTGTTTGAAAAAGACAGTGTGGATTCAGTATGGATTCATTGGAGTGTGTATGTGTGTGCTCAGTTGTGTCTGACTGTTTGCAAGTCCATGGACTGTGGCCCATAGGCTCCTCTGTCTTTGGAAATTTTCCAGGCAAGAATGCTGGAGTGGGTTGCCATTTCCTACTCCAGGGGATCTTCCCGACCCAGGGTTCGAACTTGTGCCTCCTGCATCTCCTAAATTGGCAGGAGGATTCTTTACCACTGAGCCACCTGGGGAGCCCTTCAGTGTAGAGTATGATATGCTAAATATTTCGAACTCTGGTAAAGGGCAATGGCAGCTATAGGAGAGATTTAAGCAGGAGAATGACATTATTAATTTTATCTTCCTTCTTATGAGTTCGGCAACCACTCAGAGATAGTAAAACAACGAAATTCTGGACTTGCCAAGCTAAAGGAAGGATTCTGGGTCTTATTAAATGTATCAAGGTAACAATACCTTGGCATATTCCTTTTAATAATTTCAATAACATTCATTGATTGTTAACATTAGAAATTTTTCCATTCCTGTTTTTTGGACCATCTTGATATCGTTTCTCCAGTAACAAAACATGTTAGAACAATACTTTACTTAAGAAATATGACACTTTCACTTCTCCTTCAAGGACAAATCCCCTAACATCTGAGTATCTTTCTGGTCAGTAGATGCAGGAAGAAACTCAGGAGGCTACTTTCTCAGGAAGTACTCTTCAAGATAAATTTTTCAAGAAGAAAATATGTGGAAAATATCTCACATATATTCTTAACCTCTTCAACTATCTCACATATAGTCTTAACCTCTTCAATTGCTCATAAGAAATCTACAAAGACTTAGGCAAAGCTAGGAAAATCTTTGGAGTTCCCTCTACCCTATGGATATTTATTTATAAAACAAATCCTATCAATACTGAATTGCCGCACAAACATACATATGCATAAAATTACATAAGAGTATAATGTATAATGCTGTATATAATACATAGATTTTTTTTTACTATCTTATAAAGCCTTTCTACAACTTCATGAAATAAATCACATATGTGTTGGCACCATATCTTCCCTTGCCTGAGACAACATGAAATAATCACTTATTTACTGAAGCAGTCTTGTAATATTCCTTGATGCTGAACTTTAAGTAGCAACTACTTAGTTACCCAAACTGGCAGAGGAGATGAACTCTATTTACCATCCTGTTTTCTTGCCTGGAGAATTCTATGGACAGAACAAGACTGGCAGGCTGCAGTCCATGAGGTTGCAAAAAGTTAGACACAACTCAATGACTTTCGTTTTGTGGACCAAAAAATTGTACATTTTTTTCATGTCTTCTCAAAAAAATAAAGTATTGCAAATAGTCCAAACCATTAACTTCCATAGAAGACTTTTTCAACTGCAGAACCATATCTTAGATTATCTTTTGTCTACACACATAAATTGAATCAGAATGATTGACTCTTGTCCACATTATGCAGATAAAGCAATGCTGGAAAGTCTCTTTATTTGACTGAAAGTCCATAGTACTCCTTGTTTTTAATTTACTTAAGCTAATGTTCCTTGGGAGAATGGAAAATAGCTATGAGTCAAAGTAAATATTCAGATGTTCCTTTTTCCCAATTTTATTTTTCAGTGTGGAAATGGTTTAATATTAGTTTGCTTAATTTGTTTAATATTAGCTTTCAATGTGGAAATAGTTTGTTTAATATTCCTCAAAGAGAAGATTATATTTTATGAGTAAGATATTTATACAGTGAAAAGTAAAAGGAGATTATTTTTTTCAAGGAAGAAAACATTTTCCACACTTTCTTCATGCTGAGTTTTTACATACTCATTTAACAGCCCCATACATGTGAATACATACTAGCACTCAGACTCACGGTAATAGCATTAATTACTCTGAAATATATTACTGCCTTTCATTTTACTGTGTTTTTAAAAAATCTTGTATTTATACTTCATATACGCAGGTCAGGAAGCAACAGTTAGAACTGGACATGGAACAACAGACTGGTTCCAAATAGGAAAAGGAGTACGTCAAGGCTGTATATCGTCACCCTGCTTATTTAACTTATATACATAGTACATCATGAGAAATGCTGGGCTGGAAGAAGCATAAGCCGGAATCTTGATTGCCAAGAGAAATATCAGTAACCTCAGATATGCAGATGACACCACCCTTATGGCAGAAAGTGAAGAGGAACTAAAAAGTCTCTTGATGAAAGTGAAAGAGGAGAGTGAAAAAGCTGGCTTAAAACTCAACATTCAGAAAACGAAGATCATGGTATCTGGTCCCATCACTTCATGGGAAATAGATGGAGAAACAGTGGAAACAGTGTCTACTATCTCCTGGGCTCCAAAATCACTGCAGATGGTGATTGCAGCCATGAAATTAAAAGACGCTTACTGCTTGGAAGAAAAGTTATGACCAACCTAGACAGTATATTTAAAGCAGAGACATTACTTTGCCAACTAAGGTCCGTCTAGTCAAGGCGATGGTTTTTCCTGTGGTCATGTATGGATGTGAGAGTTGGACTGTGAAGAAGGCTGAGCACCGAAGAATTGATGCTTTTGAGCTGTGGTGTTGGAGAAGACTCTTGAGAGTCCCTTGGACTGCAAGGAGATCAGCCCTGGGATTTCCTCTGAAGGACAGATGCTGAAGCTGAAACTCCAGTACTTTGGCCACCTCATGTGAAGAGCTGACTCATTGGAAAAGACTCTGATGCTGGGAGGGATTGGGGGCAGGAGGAGAAGGGGACGACAGATGATGAGATGGCTGGATGGCATCACGGACTCGATGGACATGAGTCTGAGTGAACTCCGGGAGTTGGTGATGGACAGGGAGGCCTGGCGTGCTGCGATTCATGGGGTTGCAAAGAGTCAGACACAACTGAGCGACTGAACTGAACTGAACTGAACTGAAGTAAGCAAAAATCAAATTAGCTGTTCTATTTATCTGTTTTTAAAGCATTAAAGAAAATTTAGTCTTATTTGGCCATGAGTTTGCTAATTTTCAAGAAATTACTCTTAGAATTATTTAAGTGGTGAAGTCAATGGTACAGGCGAAAGGAGGACCCAGATTGGTTAAAGAGTCATCAGAGATGTTAAATATAAATTGTTTAGAGCACAACGATACATATAACATTAAAATAAAATGTTCTTTTAAAGTTAATGATATTTTCTTTAGGTGGCTTATCTCATTTAAATTAGTCATGCCACTCCTCCTTGAATTTTTGTTACTCAAGGGTAGTGACTCTTCAGATCCCAGTAAGATGGCAGACTAGAAGTTTCCATTTTAATCCAATATAATAAATAACTGCATCTAGGTGGTAAATTCTGTGAGGGCCAGATCTAAGGCTTTCTTCCCTCTGTTATAGTGCCAATTCCTCACTCTGGGTCTGTTATTTATTTGTTAAATAAAGACAGTGTTAAACTGTTCACATTTAGTAATGAAAACTTTAATGCAGATGAATTAGCACCAGAAAAAAACACAACTAAAATATTATTCTGATAAAGCTACTGAGGTATGAACTTTAAAACATGCCATACCAGGTTCATTCTTTTAAAAGTGCTAGTCCTTTACATTTTGAACACATATTGCATTCTTTATAATGCTAATATTTGATATCCTTGAGAATAGAAACTGTTTTTTTCTGATTTTTGCATAGGGCAACTTAGTTCTCGGGATTTAAAATAGTGCTTGCAAGCTCATGTTTGGTTATTTTAATGTGTGGGAATTCTGTGAGGTCTGGCTGAAAGAACTTCTTTCAGAGAGAATATATTTTTCCTTCTGGTAGGTACTGTGAAGCAGGGGCTAGTAATTTAAAATTCTGAGTTCAAAGAGAGCACTGTGGTAATCAGTGTTTTTTCCTAGGCCTTAGCTCAGGTTCATAGTGACAGTCTGAACATCTTTTTGCTGGTGATAGTCTTCTTCTAGGCTATCCTTACTTTGAGGGTATAGTCCTTCTGTGGTTCTGGATTTATACAGGGGTTTTAATTTTTTTTCTTCCTAGATTCAAGGCCCTGCTCCCAGTGTACCCCACTGACAATAAGCCCTGAATTTTTAGCTCCTGGGATCAGCAAAGGTCATCAGGATGCTCAAGTCTTCAGAAAACACTGCATTAGTTTTTCAACAGCCTATCTGTTATTTTTTATCCAGGCTTTTGTACTATAAAGGTCCTTAGGCTTTCCTATTTGCTACATTAGCAGAAAGTGGAAGTTGAACATGATAAAATATTCATAGATGCTTATTTCCCATACTGAATTAACATTAAACATAATTCAAGCCATCAGGGAATTATCATTGGGAATTTTTTTTTTTTTCTCTGCTGGTTACCTAGTTTGTGAGACACATGATCAAATGTGACATAAAACATTAATGAGTCCATAAAAGAAAACACAAGGAATCTAGGTTTATATAACATAAAATATGATCTGTATTTAAAATAATTCAGTCAACTAAAATATTCATATTTCCTCAGTGAAAGAGCTTTTTGTTAAGATGTTTGGTCTGAAGAAGAAAAACAAAACCTCAGGACTGAGAGAAGAGAGGATGGGAGCTACCTTCAATTATTTGAAAAAAATCTAAATGAAAAATGGCTTTCATACAAGACAGTTTCCCCAATTTTTGAAATCTATTATTTTCAATTCTATAGGATATAGTGAAAGTAGTGTTAGTCACTCAGTCTTGTCACACTCTGAGACCCCATGGACTGTAGCCATGGGGCCTTTGAAGGGCCTTCGGGGTAGGGATCACTTTTTAAATGCCATATTCCTTCATCTGCAGTCATATATTCTTAAAAGAGACTGAAAAAATTAAATGTTGGATTGCCTGGGCAAAGGTCATTTCCTTATTAAAACCTCCATTATATTCTAATAATTTTAGTTTCATTTTACTGCCCTATTAAGACCAAATAAATGGCTGAAAATGCCACCAGGGTAAGAACCAAATACTCTTGAGGTAGGTATAAGGCACACATAAAAAAAATATTAGTCCACATTGCTTTATGCTTGACTCTCTGCTAGACATTTTTGAATAAGATGTAGTTTCAACCACATTGATTCTGATTATCTACTGGGAAAAACAAAGCAGACAGCTATTTACTTGGGATAGGGCCTTATGGTTAAGTCTGTCATTGAGTCTGTCATTAGTTTATTTACATGAGAGAGAAAGGTGACTTCTGGGAAGGTAAATTAGGAAATTGATTAAAATCTCCAACTCTGGAGGCAATCATTCTTCTTAGAATCCCAGCCCTTTAGCAGCTGCTTGGAAATGTACCTTTTGTATTTCATACTGTATCATCTGTAAAATAGAGATGAATCTCAGAACTAATCTCACATCTCATTGGGTTGCTGTGAGAAATTACTACTTTATTCATGTAAAGTGCTTAGAAGTATAAGTACTTACTGATTAACACTATTATTGTTATTAATTGTTTTTATTATTACTAGAACAAACTCAGAGCCTTTATCTTTAAGGAGAAAAGCTCATGTCACAGGTGATTATAGGAGTAAACTTTATATTCCTAAGCCCCCCTATCAATAGGGACTGATATTGTCACATTAATCACCAGCTTGCATGGACGATATTTCCCATCTATGCTCTCAAGCCCCTCCTCAGAATTCTATGATAGTCAATTTCAGTTAATTCTGTCATAGAGAGAAAAAAACAGTGGCATTTGGGTCAAATATCATAAAAATATGATGTTTGATGGTCAACTTGATGTTTAAAGTATCTGAACAGAACTGGACAAAAAAAATAATTAATATAAATGGCCACATATATAAAAGGCAAAAAATATATCATACTAACAAACAAGTTAGAATGTGTGTGAGGATAATGAGTCTCATAATCTGATATTTTGATTAGCATTAGCATTTCCATTTAAATTTTTATTTATTTTCATATTTAAATTAGCGATTTAAAATACATTAACATTGTTAAATGCTTTGTAAATACATTAATTATTGCTGAGAATTCTAGCACTAATCCAAAGAAAAGTCCTTTTATGTAACAATACTACACAAAATAAATTACAGAGTTGACAGTTTCTCTTTCAAGTTTATCTTTCACTATCTTTTCCTGTTATTTTATTATTCCAAGTTTTTAAAATATTTGCATTTGGAGAATAAGATGGGACAAATGTGAAACATTTGTCACATACAGAGGGTATGGCCATATTGAACCAGAATCCACTCCAATTTTCATGAGCGAATTAGTAAAAGGCACTACTTTGTCATCTGTTTCCTCCCACCAGCACTACTGATAATTTGCATCACCTGCCATTATGACATTTCAGGCTTTTTAAATTAAGGTATAATTAACATATAACATTATATTGATTTCAGGTATACAACATGATTCAATATTTGTATATATTGTGAAATAATCACCACAAGAAGTCTAGTCTGGTTTAATGTCTCAGCAACTCTCAAATATAGGCAACAGAGTATTGCAAACTATTGTTACCATGCTGTACATGACATCCCCATGCATTTCTTTTATAAATGTAAGTTTGTACCTTTTCATCACTTGCATCCAGTTCGCCTATCCCTCACCCTAACTGCGGCAACCACCTATCTGTTCTCTGTATCTATAAGCGCCTTTCTTTTTTTTTTCAGAGTCCCTCTATAATTGAGATCATACACTATTTGTCTTTCTCTGGCTGATTTATTTCACTTAGCACAGTGAAAAGCAGTTTCAAGTTCCATCTACGTTGTTACAAATGGCAAGATTTCCTTCTTTCTTTTGGCTGAATAATAGTCCATTGTGTGTATATATATGTATATGTGTGTGTATGTATATATATATATATATGAAAGTGAAAAGTGTTAGTCGTTCAGTCATGCCTGACTCTTTGCAACCACATGGACTGTAGCCCTCCAGGCTCCTCTGTCCATGGAATTCTCCAGGCAGGAATGCTGGAATGGGTAGATCCCTTCTCTAGGAGATCTTCTTGACCCAGGGTTCGAGTCCGGGTCTCCTGCATTGCAGGCAGTTTCTTTAGCATCTGAATCATATGCTAGTTCAATTTTTAGCTTTTGGAGGCCCCCCCATAATCCTTTCCATACACAGTAACTGCACTAATTTACAATACCACCAGCAAGGTACCATAGTTCCCTTTTCTCCATATCCTCACTAACTTTTGTTGCTTTTAAATGTTTTCATAACCATTTTGATAGGTATGATGTGGTATCTCATTGTGAGTTTTGCATTGCTCTGATGATGAGAGATGCTGAGGTTTTTACTCCCATGCAACTGATGGCAATTTGCACATCTTCTTTGAAAATGTCTATTTAGTCTTTTGTCCATTTTTAATTGAGTTCCTTTTTTTAAAAATATTGAGTTGTTTGAGCTACTTATAAATTTTGACTGTTAACCCCTGATTGATCATATCATTTGCAAATCTTCTCTCCCATTAGTAGGTTATCTTTTTGTTTGGTTTGTAGTTTCCTCTGCTGTACAAAAACTTTCACATAAACTAGTCCATTTTATGTCATAGAGTGTTCTGCCTATGTCTTCCTCTAGGAGTTTCATGATTTGAGATGTTATGCTTAGGTCTTTAATCCATATTGAGTTTGTTTTAGTTTACAATGTGAGGAAATCTTCTAACATCATTGTTTTATATTTAGATGCTCAGTTTTCATAACACCACTTTTTTTTTTTGGCTGTACCATAGGGTTTGTGGGATATTAGTTCCCCAGTGAGGGACTGAACCCAGGCTCAAGGCAACAAAGGTGCTGAGTCTGAACCACTGGACCACCAGGGAACTTCCTAGCACCACTTACTGAAGAGACTGTCTTTCCTCAAAAATATATACTATTTCCTGCTTTGTGGAAGGTTAATCAATCATAAATAAGTACATGGGTTTATTTATGCATAATTTCCTATTGATATAGTATCCATCTTTCAAGGTTCATTTTGTATTCTACCACTATAGAGAGGCCTACTCAAATATCCTCCTAGTTAGAAATAAGTAGTCCTTATATTTCTTTTTCATCTACCGATCTATCTATCTATATCACTTGTTCTTATTATTGCAGTCTTTCTTTTGTATATATGTCCAGTTTCCCCATTACAAGATCGTTCCTGTTATAAGACTTAACATTCATTTTGGTATTATGATAAACAAACATTAGTAGTGTTGAGCATATGGTAGATGACTAATAAATTCATATGGTAATTAAACTGATTAATTATTTTGGAAATACAAATCTCAACCTTATGACATCTGCTGATTTATAGTTGGGTCTACCCAGGGAATTTTAGGAGCTGTAAGGTCACATTTCAGGAAATTCTGATTTTTTTGTCTATGTTGCTAATTTTACCCTGGGTATATAGCTTTGTAGGATATTTCTATCATAGAAAGGCAACCCACTGAAAATTGCAAATGAAAATATTAGAAACTCAGCATAAACATAAACACCTGCCTAATGGAAGCTCATAATTGTCAAAGAGAGAAAAGTGTATCTGGGTATCAACATCTTTCTTTTCCATTGTTCTATCACCATTTTGCAACCAATAATGTTTCTAAATAAGCAACATACTATTTCTTCTAAATTGGATGCTTATGTTAAGAAAATGAAAAAATAAGAGAACTGAATACAACTGGAGGTTACATTAAATTTGTATATTTAGATACTATAGGAATTCTGTGTGTCATATTCATATCAGATAAAAGTAATTTTTGTTACATAGCTCTATGCAAGGGAAAAAGCAACAAAAATTTCTTCAGACTTCTTTGACTTCCAAATCCTTGGATTCTTTATCACAGAACTCTCCCTTACTTTTCCAATATGCATTTTCCTTCAGTCTCACTAGATTTTTCCTGCTTTCTTCTTTTGAAACTTAGGCATTTGCTTAAAACATGTTCCATTGACTTCACTCATTTTCACCCTCAATCCATTCTTTCTTTGACATATAAGTCCTCTGCTAAGAATCTTTCAATGGAAGGAAACGACAGCCTAACTTGTCAACTGTAAGTGATTATTCAACTTAATTTTTTCAAGGCCTCTGACAATTTCTGGCCTCATCTGCTGCCATTTCTTATTTGAGCATGACGCTACTTTTACCCATTCCTCTGTTACATCAGACTCTTGCCTAGAGATGGGCTTCCCATTTGCTTTTCTTTAAGTCTGGAATGGTCTTCTGTCTTGAATGCCATCTTCTGAGAGAGGGCTTCTTTTTCACCTACTCTAAGCTAGTTTCTGCAACCTCTCCATAACAGTTTCTCTCTATTCTGTCATGCTTTTGGAAAATTATCTTCTGATATTTTCTTTGAATTTAGCTTTTTTTTTTCCCCTTTATTTCCACTCTACTAAAATAATTGCCAATCTGGATTTTCTGCCTTCAATCTTTCTTATGTTTAATTCATCTTACAGTTAGAATACACTGATCCCAACACTTAACCATCTCATTCCTCCACTCTTCTACTAAAATATAACAAATATTTGATAAATACCCCATGCCCAGAGGATAAAAGTAAAAGTCCTTAGCCCTTTGTTCAAAGTCACCATGTAAAGCCCCTATCTACAGCCCTAAAGCATAACTTGTTGTTTAGTTGCTAAGTTATGTCCAATTCTTTTGCAGTCCCATGAACTCTATCCTTCTCCAGGCTTCCCTTCCCATGAGATTTCCCAGGCAAGAATACTGGAGTGGGTTGCCCTTCCTTCTCTAGAGAATCTTCCCAACCCAGGGATTGAACCCGAGTCTCCTGCATTGGCAGGCAGATTCTTTACCACTGAGCCACCAGGAAAACCTCAAACTACAACTTTTATTAGCCCTTTAAAAGGAATGCTTTGCCTCAGGGAATAAAAAATCTTGTTAACATACATTCTTGCCTGTTCAGTTCAGTTTCACATCATTTCTATTGCCTTATTCACTCATTTACATTTCTAAATCTTTCTTCTTTATTTTACTAACACTTCAATGAACACTTCTCCAACTGTTCCAGAATTTAACGATCACTCCCTTTTTCTTCATACCTACTCAGATCTAAGCAGAAAGATTTTTGTGTTCCTAAATATTAAGACAATTTAAAATAGTCATAAATTGTTGTATGAAAGAATCATTATGCTGTTTGTATTTGATAAAGTTGCAAAAAAAATCCTCTCAATTATCATTTTTTTTTAGATTCATCTCATTCACCCAAAAACACTGACAGGCTTCCTAGTTGAGGATCCAGCACTCTGTCAGAAAATGGAAATAGAGCAGGACACCATATTCCGTCAAAACAGACAAAAATCGTTGCCCTTAGGGAGCTTCATTCTTGAAGAGATGGTGGTGGGGGCTAAGAAGACAGACAGTAAAGAAGACAAGTAGGCAAATATAGAGAACAGTAGATGGTGGTGAGTGCTAAGTGAGAGTCACTCAGTCGTCTCCGACTCTTTGCGACCCCATGGACTATACAGTTCACGGGATTCTCCAAGCCAGAATAGTGCAGTGTGTTGCCATGCCCTCCTCCAGGGGGTCTTTGCCACCCAGTGATTGAACCCAGGTCTCCCCATTGCAGGTAGGTTCTTTACCCTCTGAGTCACCAGGGAAGCATTGGTAAGCGCTAAGGAGTGTAACAAAACAGGGAGGGATGGGGTTGCAACATAGACAAGGAGCGCAGAAAGCACTCAGGCAGACTGTGACATTTGAGGAAAGGCCAGAGATGATGAGGGAGCTAGACATGAATATCTAAGGGGTGGGTGAAGTGCTTCTGGTATGATGGAAGGGCAAATATAAAGGATGGAGTATTCTGAGCAATACACCTGGTCAGCGGTAAAGAATGCACCTGCAAAGCAGGAGGCGGAGGAGACGTGGGTTTGATCCCCGGATTGGGAGATCCCTTGGAGGAGGGCATGACAACCCACTCCAGGAGTGTCGCCTGGTCCCAGGTACAGAGGAGCCTGGCAGGCCACAGTCTATAGGGTTGCCAAGAGTTGGACACAACTGAAACAACAGCATGCATGCATATTCTGAGCAAAGGGAGCAAGGAAGAGAAAGCGACCAAGTCCCAGAGGTAACTTGGGGCTCAAGCATGTAGAATTTTGTAGGCCACTGTGAGGACTTGGCTTTAGGGAAGCATTTGGAAATGACATGATGGGATTTCTGTGTTAATGGAATCCGTTGAGTAGCTGCTTGAGAGAGAGCAATTTAAGAGCAGCAAGAAAAGAAGTAGGGAGACCGGTGAAAGGGCTCTTGCAAAAATCCAGAGAAAGGCAATGGTGACTTGGACCAGACTGAAGCAGCCAGTTTCAGGAACCAGTGTATAATATGAATATACTTTAAAGATAAAGCTAATAGGATATGTTGTAAAATTATGTCTGGGTGTGAGATAAAGAGGAAAGTGTAAGGATGATGGGTGATGATTTGGAGAATTTGGGCCAAAGCATCTGAAAAACAGAATAGAGATCTGGAAAATTATGAGAAGTGCAGGTTTGGATCAAGGTCAGAGAGTTAGGAAGTAAGTTTTTGATGTCTTAAATGCAGATGTCATTTATAAAGCTAAGGTGGATTTTTTTGAAGTCTGAAGTTTAGCAGAGGAATACACGTTGGTGACACCAATGTGAGAATCATTACATATAAAATGGTACTTAAATCTGTAACTTAGCCAAAATTATCAAAGGGATGAGATAAAATGAATAAAATGTGAAAAGGTTCACAGACTGAGTGTGGGGCACGTCTCAGTGTTTGGATGGGGGAGATGAGGAAGGAGTCAATAAAAGAAACTAATAGAGTCTAAGAGGCAGTAGAAGAAAAAAACATAGAAATGTTATTACTAGAAGGCTGGAAGATGTTGCAAGGTGAGAGTAATCAAGTCTGCCAAATATCCCTGAAGACTAGAAATTCTAATCACTGGATTTGGCAACACTGAGATCACTAATGTTCTTAATATTATCAGTTTCACTGGAGAGCTGGTGGCAAGAGCCTGAGAGAATTAGAAGAAATTGGAGACATTGAACATTCACAATTTTCTGAGTCACTTTGCTGTACAAGAAATGAGAGAGACAGGGGTGGGGAGTAATTAAAGCCACAAGTGGAGTCAAGAGAACTTGTACAAATATTATTATTAATATTGGAAAGTAATAGAGTTTTGAACATTGATGGAAAAGCAAAGGAGAGAGAGAGAGGAAGAGTACAGAAATTGTCTCTGAGTAGGCAAGAGGGGATTGGAGAAGAAAATGGCAACCCACTCCAGTACTCTTGCGTGGAAAATCCCATGGATGGAGGCACCTGCTAGGCTGCAGTCCATGGGGTCGGGAAGAGTCGGACATGACTAAGCAAAGTCACTTTCACCTTTCACTTTCATGCATTGGAGAAAGAAATGGCAGCCCACTCCAGGGTTCTTGCCTGGAGAATCCCAGGGACAGGGGAGCCTGGTGGGCTGCCATCTATGGGGTTGCACAGAGCCAGACACGACTGAAGCAACTTAGCAGCAGCAGCAGCAGCAGCAGCAGGCAAGAGGGGATGGTGATTGCAGCCATGAAATTAAAAGAGGCTTACTCCTTGGAAGGAAAGTTATGACCAACCTAGATAGCATATTCAAAAGCAGAGACATTACTTTGCCAAAAAAAAATCTGTCTAGTCAAAGCTATGGTTTTTCAAGTGGTCATGTATGGATGTGACAGTTGGACTGTGAAGAAAGCTGAGTGCCAAAGAATTGATGCTTTTGAACTGTGGTGTTGGAGAAGACTCTTGAGAGTCCCTTGGACTGCAAGGAGATCCAACCAGTCCATCCTAAAGGAGATCAGTCCTGGGCGTTCATTGGAAGGACTGATGCTGAAGCTGAAACTCCAATACTTTGGCCACCTCATGCAAAGAGTTGATTCATTGGAAAAGACCCTGATGCTGGGATGGATTGGGAGCAGGAGGAGAAGGGGATGGACAGAGGACGAGATGGCTGGATGGCATCACCGATTCTATGGACATGAGTCTGGGTAAATTTAGGGAGTTGGTGATGGACGGGGAGGCCTGGCGTGCTGTGGTTCATGGGGTTGGTTGCAAAGAGTCGGACACGACTGAGTGACTGAACTGAACTGAACTGAACTGATGCTAAGCTTTTTAGGGTTGGGTTGAGGCACAATGTAATTTGCCACTTAATTTATAATGTTTCAGATAAAAAGTCAGAGAAAGAAACAAGTGAAGCAAATGTGCAAAATATCATAAATGTAGGTGAAGGGAAAACTTGATAAGAATAAAATTTTGACTCTATATGTTTTGTCAGCTTTAGTACACATGGTCAGAGTTCAGTGTTTCTATTAACAGTACCCAACCTGCTGTATAGTACGGGATAATTCAACACCTAGCAATGAAACAGAAGGGATATGCCAAGTATTAATATATGTGTGTCATAGGATGTTGATGATGTTATGTTTATATGAGTAAGACTAGATAGATGGTTTAGTACAATAGAAAAAGAGATAGATTTGAGGCATAAAAATAAACTTGAGAAGCTGGTATATTATGCAAGGTACCACAACTTGCTCTTCTTGAATATAGCATGCCTCAGAGCAAGTAGAGCTGACTTAATATTAAAATGGCTTTAGTCCTACTGGCCACTGTCTCCCTGGAGAGTGAGGGTACAGATTGTTTTCTAAAATGCAATGATCAGTGGTGAAAGTCTGCCATAATGAATAGTCCAAAATCATAAAGGTCAAAATATATGTTCTAACCCACGCTTAGTTTCTCATGCATATGAGCTGTTTGGCAGCAGCCCACTTCCCTAGAGACAACCAAATGCTTTATTCATCAATGACAGTTGTGTCTACAGAAATAATCCTCTTACAGATTGTTCTTTGTGATTAATAGTAATGAAAACAGAAACCATTGTGCTGAGGCCACATTTTTAGGTCATTTCCTGATTATACTTGGTTCAACAATATTGAAAATTAAAGATTAAAAAAATGAGATGTCTTTGAATTCCTAAGATGAGACTGGTGACTTGAGATCTTTTCTTACTGAGATTATTTGTAAATTAATCTTTTTACTAGAACACAGGTTTCCCTATGTGTTTCTGGCATATGGGTTATATAAGAAAATGTAATAGGGATGAATTATAAACGGCCTCCTCTCTGCCCTCATAGCAGTCATAATGATCTTGTGTCTAAATAAGGCCCCATAACTCACAGTTAGGGTCCTTTCTGATCCTCTTAAGCACAAGCTTAAGTTCTAGATTTAGTGTTTCTTTCACATTTCATGGGCCATGCTCAATTTCTTTTTTCCATAATTTTGCTTTTCCCAGGCTCTTCAATATATTGATTTAGAGGAAGGGGACACAGTATTCCAAATACTTATAATATAAACAAAAAGCCCTAATAGGTGTTTCTCTCACAAATTTACATAAAGTTGGCTTGGCTGGTGAGCGCATACTGTGGAATATGCTATAAAGGACTTTTTTTTTCCTTCAAATGTTCAGTTCAGTTCAGTCGCTCAATCGTGTCCGACTCTTTGCGACCCCATGAATCACAGCACGCCAGGCCTCCCTGTCCATCACCAACTCCCGGAGTTCACTCAAACTCACGTCCATCGAGTCAGTGATGCTGTCCAGCCATCTCATCCTCTGTTGTCCCCTTCTCCTCCTGCCCCCAATCCCTTCCAGCATCAGAGTTTTTTCCAATGAGTTAGCCCTTTGCATGAGGTGGCCAAAGTATTGGAGTTTCAGCTTCAGCATCAGTCCTTCCAATGAACACCCAGGACTGATCTCCTTTAGGATGGACTGGTTGGATCTCCTTGCAGTCCAAGGGACTCTCAAGAGTCTTCTCCAACACCACAAATGTAGTGTGAACTAATTCTAAATTTATAGAAGAGTTACAAATATAGTACAGCGAATTCCCATATATTCTGTACCCAAGTTCACCTACTGTTAACATCTTATATAAGCATGGAATATCTACCGAAGCTAAGAAATTAACACTGGTACAAAATTGTCAACTAAACTCTTCAGGTTTCCCATGTTTCTCCACTAATAATCTTAGTCTGTCCCAGATTCAATCCTGAGACACCATCCTGTATTTAGTCATCAGGTACTCTTAGCCCCCTCTATAATCTGTGACAATTTCTTAGTCTTCCCTGATCTTGACATTTCTGAAAAGGACTGGCCACATATTTTGTAGAATGACCTTCGATTTGGGTTTATCTGATATCCTCATGATTACATGGAGATGATGAATTTTTATGCCCCTCTTATTGTGTCCTCAGGGCATGCAGTTATAGAGATTTAGAAATGCATGTTTCCCCTTGGGAAAGAAAAGCATAATGCATGAAGCAATGGAAGAAAAAAGGTTATTATGATCCTCTTTCCCTGCTGGCATTTTTGGCCTGCTCCCATAAGCCAGCACTAGAATTCAGCACATAGGTTGCTGAAAGGACTCCGGTACCTCTACCATATTCATCTTTGCAGGCCCTACTGCCCCTGCAGTGAATGCATGGAACGTTCTCACTGCCAGGACACACATTCTGAGTTGGCACCATGACTCTGCAATGCCTCTTCAAAGGGTGTACCGTTACACAGCTGCTCTCCATCTTCTATTGTCAACAATTACAAGAATAAAGGGAGTCCCTGACTGTTATTTGTTGTTGCTGTTGTTCAAGCTAAGAAAATTGCTGATAACTTCAAAAAAATGGCTATTAACTTTTATTTTCTTTCATTTTCTCAATTGCCTCTTTTAATCTACATCAGAGCAGAGAGGCAGAGTCAAAAGCTGTGCCCCAGGGGAGTCCACACTCTTCCCTAAGTTAATTCTCACCTTGGAGATAGTGGCTCAGCTAATAATAATTATATTGCTGAAGAACAACAAAAGGGGAGGAAGGGAAGATGAGTCATAATGGATGTACCATGCTCAGCACTTTCCATCAGATTCCATTTAAATCTGAGAACCTATGAGGTGAATATTATTTTCCCTGTTTTACAGATGAGGAGAGAAGAGTTCAGTAGGATTAAAAAAATTCTTCAAAGACAGTCAGGTAGTAAGGGGTAAAGACAAAGGTCCCTCCCTTTCTTACCAGAAATATAGATCACACACACTCTCTGAGTTCAAGGTTAAAAGGCACACATTTTCATGCTATCACCAATCAAATCTAATCCTGATACCATTCCCCTAGAGGGTGAGTACCCAGATAATCACCCTGAGATAATTGGTAAAGGCTATTTCTATGACTCTGATCCCCTTTAAAAGGAAGAGATGGATGTAAACAATAATATCCATAGCACAAAGGTTTCCACAAAGTTCTTATTCAATTCTATTTGATTGTATATGGATTGGACCCTGTTAGAGGTCTGAGAAGGATTTCGTTCATCTCCCTAAGAGTTCAGTGCCTCTGCTTTCACATGGCTAGTCCTACTTTAATACAAAAATGTACAAACAAAAATGTTTTTCCCCTGTTTCTGATGGCTCCCTGTGTCATATACAACTATAACTAAGAATTCCTTGTAGGAACGTAGCAAAATAAGAAACTAAAGAAAAAGATTCTGACCTTAAGTCTTGGCTTTATTTATCTGTAAAGATCTTAAATTTAAAGAACAAATTTCTTCATGCTCAAGGCCATGAAGTGCTAAAGCGAAAGTGTTAGTCGCTCAGTCATGTCCAACTCTTTGCGACCCCAAGGACTGTAGCCTGCCAGGCTCTTCTGTCCAAGGAATTCTCCAGGCAAGAATACTGGAGTGGTTTGCCATTTCCTTCTCCAGGGGATCTTCCCTATCCAGGGATCAAACCTGGATCTCCTGCATAGCAGACAGATTCTTTACTACTCAAGGTCTTAGGGCTCCCTATTTCTCCTGGCATCATAGGCAGTCCAGCACTGTTGGAAAACTTAATTTCTTAAGAGATTCCACATCTGGGTCTCTGATTATTCTTACGCCTAAGTGCCTACATTACACTCTTGCTCCAGAACACTACCCTTGCAATATTATACACTGTGATTTTGAGCCCTTAGCAGGAAACTTCACTTACTGGGCTTCACTAGTGGGTGGTTCGGCATAAAGAATCTGCCTGCAATCAGTGCAGGAGATGCAGGCTGATCACTGGGCCAGGAAAATCCCCTGGAAAATAAATGAGATGGCAACCCAATCCAGCATTCTTGCCTGGGAAATCCCATGGACAGAGGAGCCTGGAGGGCCACAGTCCACGAGTCGCAAGAGTTGGACCCAACTTAGCGACTAAACCACCATCCCCAGGAAACCTTACATCTAAGGACATGATCCTCCTGATCTGACTTACTTCAGCCAGTGCAACTCTGATCAGTCCCTCAAGGAAACTGTCTGTGGATGTCATTAGGGATGCTTACAAATGTCCCCGGTCTTCTTTTCTTCTGGGTACATAGCAATATGCACTTTCCTTCCCTCTTTGAAGTTAGCTGTGCTTGCCTTCAAATCCTAATTCTTCCCTTTGCTAGTAACCTGGACAAGATAGTTAACATCCCCAAACCTTATTTCATCTGTGACATGAGGAACACATACTTGATTCATAGGTTTGTTTTAAGGGTTAAGAGAGTATGTAAAGCATCAAGAATAGATATTGCAGGATTTTCTTTTCCTCATTATTGCAAACAGATTCAAACATTACCTTGTTGCCACTCCACTCTCAGGGCATATAACTTACAGGCAGATTTAGGAAACACACATTCACATAGTTTAACAGTTGATATTTTACAAGTTCTTTTTCTCATCATATTGGAAAAGGGTGGGCAAAGATTGTTTCTTATAAAGGTTTGCATTTTCAGTTCCAGTACAGTTTTAGGATATAGCATACAACATGATAAATGCATGTTAAATAAACGACTGACAATGAATGAATGATGACCTCCACCTGGAAACTCAAATGCATTCTTCAAAATTCAGCTTATTGGCTCTCTCCTCACATCTTTCTTGATTCTGCCAGAAACCTTCAGATATCTTTCTTGCAATTACATTGAGCCATCTATCTCTATATACTACCCAATCTATTTTATAACACATAACATTGTGAAATGTAGAGTTTGCTATCATAACTTGTAAACTCTTAAACTCAGACAAAAAGCAGCAACAGAGCAATTAGCACCATTAACTGAGTCGCTGTGATGTGCTGGACTCTTTAAGTACTGTATATAATTATGTAATCTTCCATCAGCCCTATAAGACAAAGCTCCATTTACACTTGAGGAAACTGAGGTTTAGAAAGATGAAATTATTTACTTAGTGTCATAAAACTACCCAGTAGGTGTGCTGAAGTTCTAGTCTCTTTGGCTGAAAACCTGACTTCTGAACCGCTGCAGTAAACACGCTCTATCCTATGCATGCTTGCAACATCCAGCCCTGCCCAGCCCCTTCTTGTAAGATCCTTGGAACACAATGAGCATTCCACCACTTTGAGAACTTCCATAAGCTTTCATTTTGAGTTCATTTTTTTAGTTCATTTTTCATTTCGAGTTCATTTATAATTTTACCCCAAATTTTAGCCACTTCAGGTTGGAAAGCTTCCAGATCAAAGAACATAGTCCTCGTACAGCACTACTTTTGGCAAAAAGCATCCAACATCTTGTCATGATAAAAACCTGCTGCCACGGATACACAGTAGAAGCTGCTCACTTTCTATGTTCAAAAAATACAGTAAATTATTTGTTTTAAAAATCTAACAACATAATTCACATATTTGTCTTGCTTGGGTATCATGTTACATTAAATAGCATTAAAGACGCTGTTTACTGAAAGTAGCATTTAGGGTGTCACATGGTCACTCATTCATTTGTGCTAATAATGTTCAAATCCTGACCTGCTATATGACCCATATCTTTGAACTGTGGGCTTTTCTGAATTTTATCTGTTAATCTGAGCCTGATTTCTCAACTGCTGTTTCAGTTTGTCTATGGACTTAACTCTTGTACTCCTGATTTCTGCTACTCATAATCAGATTAATTCAGATAAAGCTGCATCAGGGAAGAGGTCAAAACCATTGCCAATAATAGTAGTTGCCCTACTTCGGTCTATTTTCAACACCAGCTGGGAGATTCTGTTCACACCAAAGTGAGCTCAGCACCTCCACCCACTGTTCACAATCTTTGAGGGCCCTCTTTCTTCACTCACAGTAGAAGAAAGACAAAGTCACTGCTCTTGCCTGCAATGTCCTACATGATCTGCACACCTCTCCTCTGATTGTATCACTGATTACTTTTCCCCTAACCTGTTCTTTTATAGCAGAATTGTCCTTTTTTGCTCAAACATTCCAGGAATGCTTTCACCACAGACTTTCCACTTGCTATTTCCCTTGCCTTAACCAGAGAGTTTCTCCCTCCTGTGATCAAGGCATCCTGTCACCTTACTTAAATTTGTAATACCTTTTCTTTGCTTTATTTTCAACAAGGATATTTATCACTATCCAACTTACTATATATTTGCTTAGATTGTTGTGTTTATTGCCTAGTCCCCCTGACCACTGTAAACTCCATGATAAAGGCGCGTTTCTGTATTTTGACCACTGTTATCTTATGGAGCCTAGAGAAATACCTGGCACCTAACAGATGCTTGAAACATATTTATCAAGTGACTGAATAAATAAATGGGCATGTCATTATCAACTTTTGCAAATGTTTGTGGCATGGATTATTTTTACTAAATAATATGAGCCAGTTCTTAGAAGCTGATATGTGGTCTTACTGTACTAAATCTTTATACTTAAAAATTAGTATTTTTATTTTTTAATGAAAAATTTAAAATAATATGCTAAAGGCAGTATTATTTCCAAGATGAAGATGGTCTCTTAAGTAAATTTAGTGCTTCTAATACTCCTATTGCCAATTTGCTGCTAAGGTAGATCAAAGAAGAAGAAACTGAAAGTCAAGGGTGCCCAGAGCTAGAGACATTAGTGTGGCTTTGAAGAGAGAGAGATCTGAGCACTGGCCTGGAGAGGAAGTTACATAATAAGGAACATTTTTCTCTCAGAAAAAGGGATGTGCATTTGGGGGGCACTTCTTTGTTTCCCAGTGGAATACCATATTTTTGTGGAATCCATGCCTTGACCTGGTTTATAATTTTAAGAAAATAGATAAAATTACCTTTTCTTATTATAAGCAAACCTTTCAGTTTTTCTTAGTTTCAGCCTTAGATAATCGGAACTCAAGCTAATCTACAGTTATTTTTCATCATTAATCTAAATAAGATCTAAGATTAGTAAACGTAGGCCACTGTCTCTTATCTAATAACACATACTTTTCCTTTACTTGGTGAGTCTGCTAGGAAAAAGCCCAGCCTCCATCACAAGCTACCTGCCTTTAGAAACTTCAAAAGAGTAGAGACAGAGACAGGAAGATAAAGAGAGAGAGAGAGAGACAGACAGACAGAGAACGCTTACTTTAAGAACAAACAAGAACACCTCAATCATTTTGAAACCCTGTGTGTGACTTTTATTCTCAGACTGAACGTCTTCATCTCCTATAACCACTTCTCTTAGTGCAAACTTTCTCTTATTCTCTCCTCACTGCCACAGCCCTGGTCCAGATTGGTTCTTCTGGCAAGGGTTATGGTAATAGCCTTCTAATTAGTTTTGTTTCTGTAATCTTTGCATTCCAGATAACCCTTCAGATCTCCAAAAGATATCCCTGAAACTCAGATCTGCTCATCACACTGTTAAAAAAAAAAAAAAAGAAGTCCAACAAATTCCCAATTGTTCACATGATAAAGTTCAAAGATTAAGAGGTTTGGCATGATGTACAAGGTTTTCCATAACTTGACTCTGATCAAATTTTTTGGTGCAACTCTAGCTAGCCATGTCTAGATATACAGAATTATTCACTCCTTTGTTGTTTTGTAAAAAGAATAACCTTTACTAACTGAAAAAAAACAAAAAGACACAAATAGTACTTTGTCAATGCATTTTTGATAGCCTTTTGGTAAAATATGAGCTGAAATCACAATCTTTGTATAGAAATTTATTTTCCTTGGTCTCTGGTAAGTTGAGAAGATTGTTCATTTTTTCCTATGTATCTTACATTTAAAAAATTGACCTCAAAGGCCAAGTAGTCATGCCAAACCTCATGAATAAACATACAAAAAAGTTATTTTAATATGAATCTACAATGTATAGAAAACTGGGTCAGACTTCTAAGTAATACTTGGTATAAAACTCATTAAAAAGAAATAAAAACTCCTTTTGTTTTTGTTATAGCAGCCCCAAAGAACTGAACAGATCCCATATATTTTTATAACTTTTATATACTTTGCTCCTGGGTGGCCTTTTCTTAGAATCATTTTTCTTTCTTGTCTTCCTAGCAAATTCCAAGGTGTTTTGTTTTGTTGTTGTTGTTTTTTAACAGCTCAGGCCGAATGCCTACTCTGTATAGAACTTTTCCCATTTCACCACCAGAACTAACTTACATTCGGATACCACTTAGCTTATAACTTTACCTTAATGTTGCCACATAGCATTATATTTTTATGTACATTTTCTCTATTTAGATATTAGTTGATTGACATTGACAACATGGATTGTGGCTCATTCTTTACTCCAAACAAAATACAATACTGTTATATGCTAAAGATACTATTTGTTGATAAATGGATATTAGGTTTATTCCTATACTGTTCTGTTCATCTTTATCTCAAAACTAATGTTTACTGGTGTCTTTTGTGATAAATGTGACATAATATTTAGATATTATATAACCAGAAAGGTCTACAGTCTGTCTATTATTTTCATTGATCCAGACTATCAGTTGGATAGTAAAGGACGAGATAGAAAATATTTTCAGATTTGCAGACCATACACTCTCTTTCCCACCACTCAACTCTACTATTGCAACACAAAAGCAGCATGGATATGATGTAAATGAGTGGGTGTGGCTGTGTTCCAATAAACGTTTATTTACAAAAACAGGGAACCAGACACATGTGGCTCTCCTCTAGAGCAGTCTTCCTCAATCATGATTACACACAAAATAAGGCATTTTAAAGAACATAAACAAGACCACCTCACTGGGGTCTGAACGAAAGCAGAGCTATCTGTCTGTTAATTCCCAGTGAAGTATGGATGTGTAGATGGTGGAAATCTGGGTGGTGCCTTTCCACAGTGGTTCTCAGACTTCAGATATTACACAGAAATTGGAAAATAGTAAGGGAAAAAAGATTTTTAACATTAACCTTCCTGCTGGTGAGAGAAGACCTTCAAGTTATATTACTAGTACACCTGTTCCATCATCCTCTTCTCCCACCTTTGGTCTGAGATCATACATCAAGGCCAAATCCAAAATACAATGCCAAGGTGAACAAGCTTTTATTTACAGTGATTTATATAAAGTCCTCTCTGTCCTAGGGATCTTAGGACTCTTGATATATCTCTGAACCGTGTCCTCTTGCTTCAGGGAACACTTCCAGGCCTCGTTGTCTGAACCTGCTTACTCTACCTAACCCCATATAAGGACCCTTCACTTCAAGTTTAGTTCTTGATTTTTTAAACAATTTAAACATAATATTGAACTTTTAATTTTGTATTGGGGTAAAGACAATTAACAATGTTGTGATGATTTCGGGTGCACAGCAAAAGGACTCAGCCATACGAATACATGGATCCATTTTCTCTTTAAACCTGAAATTGTATAATGCCTTCTTGTGTGAAATTCAGTCTTTGGTTTCTCTCTGCCCTAAGTTCAAAGCTCTAGGTCACCTCTGCTCATTCCCCTATCAAAAGTGGCTTCTTTCAATCCAGGACAGGTCAGGTTCTGAAAACGGAGCTTGAACAAAAGAGAAAGCCAGACACCACCTTTAAAGAAAATATTCTCCCTTTTTCCCTGACAACAAAGAACTCAAGATCCTTTCTGTGTGAACTCAACTTTGTGTTTCTTCATCAGAAGTAATGTGAACATTTTAAAAAGTTCAGAACCATTATATTCTATCTATTAGATGTTAAGGAAGACTAGAAAAGGAAAAAAGAAAGGTGCATATTCCACAAATATAGAGCAACTTAAATATTCTAACTACCTGATTGCCTATGCCTTATAATTTGGTTTCTTCACTTGCCAGATTGCAAATACATATTCCAAATCTCAGCTAAGCCCCCCAAAGTTGAATATTTTTCACACAGCTATTTTATATATATTCCCATAATAACTTATATACACATAGACACATAAGAGATGCATTTGTGTGTATATGTACATATTATATGCATAATAACTTTCCTCAGAAATATACCATTCTCAGGTAATTTGAACCTCAAATGTCTATATGTTAGTTTTTCCAATTTTTTCATATAAATTCACATTTGTTTTTAAGTTTGAATTTGATCCTTATGTAACTTTATCAGTACAGCCATAATAAAATCATTGACTACGGAACAGAATTTTAAAAGAATCCTATATGTAACCTGATTTACCACCTGTTAGATACAAGGTAGTATTCAAAGCTCTTTACAAATGTTAATGTGTTTAATTCTGAAAACAATGCTATGAGATAAGTTTCATTATACCAATTTTATACCAATTTTAGTGAAAACAAAATAGGTACAGAAAGTTACAAATACATATGGCAAGGCAGGGATTTATACCCAGGCTATGACCCAGAGTTTTCATTCAAAACTACTTCTGCTTTTCTTTTTATCCAAATCAATGTCATGGTACTCTAATTTTGTACAGTTATCATAAAAGAAGAGTCTTCAGAGAAATTGCTATTGCAAACAAAATATTCATGACAAGGAAAAATAAAAAGAGCCAAGTCTGAACATATATCCACCCATGCAAAACTAACCGAGCTTCAGCTAGTGAAGTTTATGTACTTTTTAAAGTACTCTAATTAGATCTCTTCTGTTTTTCCTTTGTTTTCCATCTTTATTTCTTCCATAGTCTTCAGAAAGAAATGGGATGGATGTATAGTGGTTAAATTCACAATAATAATTTACTAGTAAAAGAAAAAGCCACATACTATAAGATTTTCATTGCAGAATGTATGACAGATTTTCTGAAAGTAACAGCAATAGAAAATTCTGAAAAAAAATTCAAATAAAACAATGAAAGCGGAAAACTCTCTGGCATACAAAGAAGTTTCCGTAAAATTCTAGTTCAGTCATGTGACCACTTCTGACCCACCTTTGAATATTTCCCAACAATATGTCAAGAGAAAATATTTACATTTGAAAAACCATTTACAAAAAACTGTCTCATCATTGCTTCTGAACACTTTGTGGGAGGTGCTGCTGCTGCTGCTAAGTCTCTTCAGTCGTGTCCGATTCTGTGTGACCCAATAGACGGCCTCCTACCAGGCTCCCCTATCCCTGGGATTCTCCAGGCAAGAACACTGGAGTGGGTTGCCATTTCCTTCTCCAATGCATGAAAGTGAAAAGTGAAAGTGAAGTTGCTCATTTGTGTCCTACTCTTAGTGACCTCATGGACTGCAGCTTTCAAGGCTCCTCCGCTCATGGGATTTTCCAGGCAAGAGTACTGGAGTGGGGTGCCATTGCCTTCTCTGGTTAACTGGTATAACCTTCTGCAAAGTTAATTTTTTAAACAAATAATATATCCTAAAAGGAATCACCATAAGAATAATCAGAAATGCAAATCAAACTTTATATATAAAGATATCAGTAATTAAAATTGACTAAAATACAACTTATAATCATTCAAATGGTTTAGAAAAATATTCCTAAATAGTACTGTTTTATAAATCACTGGACAATAATATGTATATGTATATATAAAATTTTATTTCAAATACATAAAAATACACTGAAAGCTGCATAAAGTTCCCTTCTATACTGGAGAGTCTTTGGGGGGGAAATTGTGCTGTTCACTTTCACGTCTCAGGCATGTAATTTACATAATTAATGCTCAAGGCAGAGTGCATCATGAGAAATGCCGGGCTGGAGGATGCACAAGCTGAAATCAAGATTGCTGGGAGAAATATCAATAACCTTAGATATGCAGATGACACGATCCTTATGGCAGAAAGAGAAGAAGAACTAAAGAGCCTCTTGATGAAAGGGAAAAAGGAGAGTGAAAAAGTTGGCTTAAAGCTCAACATTCAGAAAACTAAGATCATGGCATCAGGTCCCATAACTTCATGGCAAATAGATGGGGAAACAGTGGCTGACTTTATTTTGGGGGGCTCCAAAATCACTGTAGAAGGTGACTGCAACTATGAAATTAAAAGGTGCTTACTCCTTGGAAGGAAAGTTATGACCAACTAGACAGCATATTAAAAAGCAGAGGCATTATTTTGCCAACAAAGGTCTGTCTAGTCAAGGCTATGGTTTTTTCATTAGTCATATATGGATATGAGAGTTGGACTATAAAGAAAGCTGAGCGCCAAATAATTGATGCTTTTGAACTGTGGTGTTGGAGAAGACTCTTGAGAGTCCCTTGGACTGCAAGGAGAGCGAACCAGTCCATCCTAAAGGAGGTCTTGGGTGTTCATTGGAAGGACAGATGTTGAAACTGAAGTTCCAATACTTTGGCCATCTCATGTGAAGATATGACTCATTGGAAAAGACCCTGATGCTGGGAAAGATTGAGGGCAGGAGGAGAAGGGGATGACAGGATGAGATGGTTGGATGGCATCACCGACTCAATGGACATGGGTTTGGGTAAACTCTGGCAGTTGGTGATGGACAGGGAGGCCTGGCATGCTGCGGTTTATGGGCTTGCAAAGAATCGGACACAACTGAGTGACTGAACTGAATGCTCAATGCAAAAAAATAAAATTAACAAACGAATGAATGTTTACAGTTGGATATCTGGTAAGGGGGCTTCCCTTATAGCTCAGTTGGTAAGGATCAGCCTGCAATTCAGGAGACCCAGGTTGGGTTCAATTCCTGGGTTGGGAAGATCCATGGCAGAAGGGATAGGTTACCCACTCCAGTATTCTTGGGCTTCCCTTGTGGCTCAGCTGGTAAAGAATCTGCCTGCAATGTGGGAGACCAGGGAGACTTGGGTTCAATCCCTGGGTTGAGAAGATCCCCCCGGGGAAGGGAAAGGCCACTCACTCCAATATTCTGGCCTGGAAAATTCCATGGACTGTACAGTTCATGGGGTCGCAAAGAGTCAGATATGACTGAGCAACTTTCACTTCACTTCATCTGGTAAGAAGTCCTTTAAAGATCTTACCATTTCCAACTCCTGAACTGATTGTTTATCTCAAAAGACCAAGCACATCTACACAAGCAGATACTCTTGCATTCTCTTTCAGCACTGCAAAATTAAGTTCTTGTTGTTTAGCTGCTAAATCCTGTCTCACTCTTTTGCAAAATCAAGTAGTAAAGTGTTTTTATTTGCTCATGAAAAAGAAAAGATAATAACCTAGTTACAATCTATAGAATTTTTGTGCAGTTTAGATGACACAAGGCACAGAAAGCATTTTACACATAAAGATAGAGCATGAAAGAAATAAGTGCTGCAGTTACTGCAGTACAGTTGTCTCTTGGTATCTGAGGGGAATCCATCCCAGCACCCCACAGATATCAAAATCGGAGGATACTCAAGTCCCTCATATAAAACGGCATAGTATTTGAATATAACCTAGGCACATCCTCCCATATACTTAAAGCATTTCTAGATGATTTATAATACCTAATAACAAATAAATATTATGTAAACATGCTGCGATTCATGGGGTTGCAAAGAATCGGACACGACTGAGCGACTGAACTGAACTGAACAGTGTAAATCATTTCCAGCCTGTGGCAAATTCAAGTTTTACTTTACAGAACTTTCCTGATTGTTTTTTCTGTGTTTTTTTTTTTTTTTTTTTTTTTTTTTAGTATTTTTGACCTGCCCTAAGTTGAATCCTGGGAAGCAGAACCTGGGGATACAACGTGCTGGCTATAAATTGGAGCCCTTAGGGCCTACTGAGATGCAGTGTTTTCTGCCCACTTTCGGTTCTGCCTAGTTTCAGTTCTATTTTCTATAGTGTCCATCAATGTCAGCATGTTAGCTAACAGTATATTCAGTACTTGGTAGATGTTGCCTTATCATCCTTCCTTTAATTCCCCATAATATCTCCCCAATGTTTGCATGACAAAGTCTGAAATCCTCATGCTGACACAAGCCACCCTGGACAGCCTGGCACCCCCTGACCTGTCCTATCCCATCTGCCACAAGTAGGTGGTGCCCTCAGCCAAACCACATTACTTATCGTCCCTGACTTCTCGCCTCTGTGGACTTTGCCATGCTGTACCCCAGCTTAGAACACACTTTTCCCTTGACCTGATTTCCAATCTTTCTTTAAAATTTAAAACTGCCACCTTTTCTTTCAGCTGGACTTGTGGTCTTTCTTCCATATTTGCATGTTTGCATGCTAAGTCACTTCAGTCCTGTCCGACTCTTTGTGACCCTGTGGACCATAGACCGCTAGGCTCCTCTGTCCATGGGACTGTCCAAGCAAGAATACTGGAATGGCTTGTCATGCCGTTCTCCAGGAGATCTTCCCAACCCAGGGATCAAACCAGTGTCTCTTTAATTTCCTGCACTGGCAGGTGGGTTCTTTACCACTAACAACATCTGGGAAGCCCATACGTGCCTCCAATAGCACTGCAACTTTCCTTGACTGTCCTCCCCCTAAACTGGCACACATTCAAAGTCAAGTACTGTGTTATACTCTCTTTTCTAGTGCCCAAAACAAAGCTTAGCCTCAGATTATGAAATCATTTCATTGATGTGCTGCTATACTAAATTAGTTTCTCAAATTTTCAGAGAAATTTTAATTCTTTAAGGCAGGTTTACCAAAGAGACAAGTTAAGCCTAACAGCACTCTCAACATGGATCTGGCTTTCCTAGGTACTTTGCAAATTAGAAATGAAATACTTTATGTTCATGAGCATCTCATTGGCATGCCTCTTTTCCTAATATAGTACTTTATTGTTACAGGCTTTGATCATCTGCCTTTTTTCCATCATAAGTATATGTATAACCTTGTGTGTGATAAAGTCATTTATCATATTTCAAATACCATTAAGACTTCTTTCCTAATATAGTCTAACAGCTAATGGGAAGGCCTTAATACTTTCTAATAAAACTAAAAAAAATATTTGAGAGTACATGTAACTTACTCCCTAATGTCTTCAAAGAGGAGACCTGGAAAAATATAAAATAAGGAAACCAAAAAGTTAATACTCTCGTTCATTTTTTTTACTGGGATGTGTGAAGAGTGTTAATGTTTAAATAGATACATAAAACCCATCATAGAGTTATTGGCAAACAGTGTCAGTGGCTATCAAATGGGAAGGCCTTAATACTTTCTAATAAAACTAAAAAAATATTTGAGAGTACATGTAACTTACTCCCTAATGTCTTCAAAGATGAGACCTGGAAAAATATAAAATAGGTAAACCAAAAAGTTAATACTCTTGTTCATATTTTTTTATTGGGATGTGTGAAGAGTGTTAATATTTAAATAGATACATAAAACCCATCATAGAGTTATTGGCAAACAGTGTCAGTGGCTATCAATGAAAAACAAGGGCTTGGTAAGATTAACTCAAAACAATCAAAATTTAGAGATAAATTTAAAAACATGAATACCTTGCATTTTTAAAAAACTAAACCAAACTTGTTTTGTAAAATTGGGTAAAAGGCAGAAAAAGAGGCTTTATTAAATAATACAACAGGTCAGTAAACAGAAAAAATAAATATCCATATGACTATATATACGTTTTCCTCATTTATAAAAGGAAGCTAGTGTTTCCTCATAGTATAGTTGTCACATATAAGATCATTAAAGTCACAAATATCATTTATAAGGTGATTTAGGCAGAGCAGGCACACATTTAACTAGTGAAGCATAAGTTACACATTTCTTTGGAAAACAACTTAGTAATATTTATCAAAGTTGAAAATGCAGGTACTCTTTAATTCTGTTTCTAAAAATTTATCCTACCACATAATTCTAAAGAAGAGGGCATGGCAACCCAATCCATTGTTTTTGCCTGAGAAATGGACAGAGGGGACTGGCAGGCTATTGTCCATGGTCTTAGAGAGTCAGACATGACCAAGGCGACTGAGCATGCACGCATATACAATTAAAAGTATTTAGTGAAAGTGAAGTTGCTCAGTCGTGTCCGACTCTTCCCAACCCGTGGACTGTAGCCCACCAAGCTCCTCCGTCCATGGGATTCTCCAGGCAAGAATACTGGAGTGGGGTGCCATATGTAAATGGAAGCTTACTGCACTACTTTTTCTGTCAGCAAAAAACTGGAAACCACTCAACAGCCATTATTCACATACGAATACATGCAGTAGTATATAGCCACACGGTGGAATACTATACAGTCATTAAAAGAAGCAGATTGTGTGTTTTAGGTTTTACTGAATTTTCTTTTATAACTTTAGTTTTTTAAAAACAATGTTTACTTTCTTAACTGTTTGTTACAAATACTTTCAGATTTATAGGAGACCTCTTTCTGTCAACATGAAATATTTCTCCATTGATTTAGTTATTTGATTTCATTCATCAGTTTTGTATTTTTTGTTACATTGATCTTGTATATATTTTATTTCATTAATACCTAAGCATTTCATTTGCTGGGAGCTAACGTGAATGTTGTATTTTTAATCTCAAATTTCACTTGTTCACTGTTGGTATATAGGAAAGCAATTGACTTAGTGTGTTAGCCTATCACCTTGTTTATTAGGCCCAGAAGTTTTTGTCAAGATTCTTTTTGACTTTATCCAGAGACTATTATATCATCTTTGAACAAAGACAGTTTATATTCTTTTCAAAGAGCTCTAAATTTATAGTTCCCATATACTCTTCATCCTAATGTTCTTAATATCAACATCTTCCATCATGCTGGTATATATATCAAACTAAGAAATTAACACTCACTTTTTAAAAAATTATTTATGTATTTTTAAAAAGCTATATCATTTGAAATAGATCAATAACACATAATAAATGTAGACTAACCAAGCATAGATAGGTAGACTGATCTCAAGATCAGTTTTCTAACAGCAATTGATCAGACAAATCTAGATTTACTTCTCATTTGTGACATTTAAATAGCAACAAATTACCAGCCCATCTTATATATGATTTTCCCTTTTGTGCCACAATTAAACCACACTGCTCTATAAAAATAAACAAATGAAACAATAAAATAAAATAAGTGTGATATGCAAGAAATTGTGTTTCATCTTCTCATTTATTTATATGATTATTTCTCGAAGCCATCCTGAACCAGTACTACAAGAGCAGACTGAGCTGGAATTGTGAGGATACACTGAAAATCTTTTAAAGTTCTGTTTCAATAGAATTCTTAGAAGGATCTAAGTAAAAACTATATTTGCTAATTGGTCTTGCTCCCTCTCTCTTTTTTTTTTTTTTTTTTTTGCATTTCTTTTCCATGGGGATGGTCTTGATCCCTGTCTCCTGTACAATGTCACGATGCAGAGTACATCATGAGAAACGCTGGGCTGGAAGAAGCACA
The DNA here is from genome assembly GCF_014754425.2 of Oryx dammah. Lineage (NCBI taxonomy): Eukaryota > Metazoa > Chordata > Mammalia > Artiodactyla > Bovidae > Oryx > Oryx dammah. Next base: position 105,846,264 of record NW_024070213.1, on the reverse strand, counting down.
AGCTGGAATCAAGACTGCCAAGAGAAATATCAATAACCTCAGATATGCAGATGACACCACCCTTATGGCAGAGAGTGAAGAGGAGCTAAAAAGCCTCTTGATGAAAGTGAAAGAGAAGAGCAAAAAAGTTGGCTTAAAGCTCAACATTCAGAAAATGAAGATCATGGCATCTGGTCCCATCACTTCATGGGAAATAGATGGGGAAACAGTGGAAACAGTGTCAGACTTTATTTTTTGGGGCTCCAAAATCACTGCGGACGGTGATTGCAGCCATGAAATGGAAAGACGCCTACTCCTTGGAAGGAAAGTTATGATCAACCTAGATAGCATATTGAAAAGCAGAGACATTACTTTGCCAACAAAGGTCCATCTAGTCAAGGCTATGGTTTTTCCAGTAGTCATGTATGGATGTGAGAGTTGGACTGTGAAGAAAGCTCTGTGCCAAAGAATTAGTGCTTTTGAACTGTGGTGTTGGAGAAGACTCTTGAGAGTCCCTTGGACTGCAAGGAGATCCATCTAGTCCATCCTAAAGGAAATCAGTCCTGAATATTCATTGGAAGGACTGATGTTGAAGGTGAAACTCCAATACTTTGGCCACCTGATGTGAAGAACTGACTCATTGGAAAAGACTCTGATGCTGGGAGGGATTGGGGGCAGGAGGAGAAGGGGACGACAGAGGATGAGATGGCTGGATGGCATCACGGGCTCGATGGACGTGAGTCTGAGTGAACTGCGGGAGTTGGTGATGAACAGGGAGGCCTGGTGTGCTGCGATTCATGGGGTTGCAAAGAGTCAGGCACGACTGAGCGACTGAACTGAACTGAATTTGCCCTTTTCTGTCTCAGCCCAGATTCCTCCCCTGAACCCTTCGACACAAATTAAATACATAGAGTCAGTGTAATAAGGTGATGTGCTCAGAAAATTTCTTCTTTTCTTTAAGCCCTACCCACATGTACAGTCCTATTGATGCTATCATTCAGCATATATCACCTTCTTTTTACCCTGGGCAGACTAATTTACAAGCAAAATGAAGGCCTTGATTTTTACATCCTATGACAGTAATTCACATACTGAATTGCTAAATAATAAAGGCCTATAACTTATCTTTTGCAATCATCTGAGAAAATGAATTGATTGTAATTGAGGATATTTTATTTTAACCCTTTTAGAAGTATCTTTTTAGATGAGCATTTTCACCCACACAAAGTGAGGATCTTTATGGAGATACGCACTCTCTCATAGGGCTTCCCAGGTGGTGCTAGCGGTAAAGAACTCACCTGCCAACACAGGAGAGGTAAGAGAGCTCTGGGTTCAATCCCTAGGTTTGGAAGATCCTCTGGAAATGGCAACCCACTGCAGTCTCCTTGCCTGGAGAATCCTCATGGACAGAAGAGCCTGGTGGGCTGCAGTCCATGGGGTTGCAAAGAGTTGGACTCGACTGAAGTGACAGGACGCACGCAGGCACTTTCTCATATCTTATTCACATATCAATAAACACTTTATTGAGGCCAGGAAATTAGGGTGAAAAACATCTTTAAGGAGGTATCATAGTCCTCTGAAGCAAATAAACAATACATTATTGACAACGTTAGAAATTCAAAGTAATCACTTTTATACAATAAATAAATTTGATTTCTATTGCTTATAGTAAACATACTGAACTATGCTACATGGTTTAGTTTTTTCCTTTCTGCAATCCTTTTCCTTTCCTTGATAACAGATTGTGGAAATAAATTAACTCATTTGTTATTCTATGTCATTCTAGTATTTAAGCTGTCACCAATGCTTTTATTATAAAGAAGAATCACTTGTGGATTCTGTGTTTTCCTTCTTACTTATTTTTTTGGCATTCCTTCAGTGTTCTTTCCTGCTATTAGCTTTAATCTGTGAGATGACATACATGGAAACTAAAAGGGATTTAATGATAGAAAAAGTATAATATGTTCCTAATACTGACATTTCCATGAATTTTATAACACTCATTTGCTTTTAAGTATTTTTAAATCACTATAAACGTGGACTGACAATTAAAGTTATACTTTATGTGTAATGAGCAGTATCTGACAGTTGAAAAATAACAGATAATGCTAACTCAACAGTAATGTAATCTACAACAAGGCTACTTGCCTCCTTCCTACCCCCTTGATGTGCTGGATCATCGGCAAAGGGTAAATCAAAAGGAAACTTACACGGAGGACAAAACCTGTTGTTTCTTAGAAATCTGGAGTATCAACTAACGTGCATAAATACGCTTTAATGACTATAAATCATACACAAATCCAAAAGGATATTATTTATGTTGATCAACATACTTTGCTTACTTAATAAAAAAGGAAATGGCAAAACATTCTCAACACTCTGCCACAATTATGTCAGCTTCATCATCTATTTTTCTGATTTCTGACTCATATATGGAATTGGCTGCTTTTCAACATTTACTCTGATGTTCAGTCCAGGCCTCCAAAGACTATCACCAGCTTCTTCCACTGGCTCAGATTCTCATATCTGAACTTGGTGTGCATCGCCTGAATTTTTCAGTCCCCTCAAACTCAATGGCTTCAAAACTTACTTTCTCTGTATCTTCTCTTTTTAAATACAGTTTTATATATACATGAATGCTTTTATGACTGAGAGAGAAAAGAAAGTGAAGTCATTCAGTCATGTCTAACTCTTTGTGACCCCCTGGACTGTAGCCCATCAAGCTCCTCCATCCATGGAATTTTCCAGGCAAGAGTACTGGGGTGGACTGCCATTTCTTTCTCCAGGGGATCTCCCTGACCCATGGATCAAACTTGGGTCTCCCACATTGCAGGCAGATGCTTTACCATCTGAGCCACCAGAGAAGTTTGTGACTGAACTTTTTTCAAATCAGGAACTTGGGAGTCATTCAAAACCTTTTTTCTTTCATTGTTACACATCCAATGACTCATCAAGACTTATAAACTTTATACCAGATACATTTCCCGGGTCTTATTCATCTCTTCCACCCCACCATCATCACCTCTTACCAAAACTCTTACTAGAGTTTCCACACAGCAGCATTACATATCTGGAAGGACCTTAAATTCTCAGCATATCAAATTTTCTATTCCTCATGCTTGAAACTTCCCTGCATGGACTTCCCTGGTGGCTCAGACAATAAAGCGTCTGCCTACAATGTGGGAGACCCAGGTTCAATCCCTGGCCCAGGAAGATCCTCTGGAGAAGGCAATGGCAACCCACTCCAATACTCTTGCCTGGAAAATCCCATGGATGGAGGAGCCTACTGGTAGTCTACAATTCTTGGGATCACAAAGAGTCAGACACAACTGAGTGACTAAACTGAAACTCATGCTTGAAATAGTTCTAACAACATTATTTTTTCCATGAATATTGTGAAAATAAAGGAAATATGCTTTCTACAGTAGATTTATAATTCTTGTGTAGATTTATATTTGGGGAGAACAGTGTAGAAGAGTAGAAAAGTGAACTGGATTTGTTTCAAATAGACTAATTTTAGAACTTTAGAGTTCAAATAGTTTTTTTTTCTTGTTTAAATTTGGCTAAATAGTGCAAATATCCAGAATGTCAACATCCTATATAATCTTGGTACATTAGTGAATTAGATATAACATACAATCTTGTCTCTTTATCAACTCTACTATACATTTCCTTTTCATTTGCCAGACATTTACATTTTTACTAGGTTTTTGTTATGGGATGAATTGTGTTCCCCTCAAAGATGCTAAAGTACTAATACCTAGTACCTATAAATGCCTTATTTGGAAATAAGTTCTTTGCAAATGATCACACTAAGATAAGGCCATTTGGTTGTATCCTAATCCACTATGCTTGTGTCCTTATAAGTAGAGGGGGAATTTGGGTAGACAGACACTTACAGAGGAATGACAATGTGAAGCCACAGGGAAAACATTATCTAAAGCCATGGAATCCCTGAGGCGATAAGAAGCATGGATCAGATTCTCCCATATAACTCTCAGAAGAAATTAACTCTGCCAATAGCTTGATTTCAGACTTTGAGCATCAAAAACTGTTAGACAATAAATTTCTATTGTCTAAGCCACCCAGTTTGTAATACCTTGTAAAAGAAAATCCAGCAAAGTAAAGCAGCAGTTTTGTTTCATGTAAACGTGTCCGTTCTTGTGTTAACCATTTTAGAAGGTTATGTAAGAAAAAAGACACACCTGAATATGTAGATCATGTGTCTTGTATCACTTAGTACACAGGTAACGAGATAATTCAAGATATTTATAATGCTACACATGAAATTCTATAAAACTCAGAGGGAAACATGTCAAAATAATTACACTTACATTCTACCAAGCCAAAGGGAAGCCTTCAAGATCAAAAGAGAAGCTGAACAAAGTCATTTGTGTAACATTTTCCTTAACTCCTCTCTGTATGACTACCGTTGAAATTCTGTGCAATTTTTCTAACTGCTGGATTATTGTGCTATTAAAGAGGCTTCTACTAGAAAGACCATATTTTAAGTGAATCACTGAGAGGGCTAAATAAACTTTAGATTAAACATTTAGTAACTAACCTAAAGCAAACCCAAAGAACACAGATCCAGGGGACCTGCTCTCTTTTCCAGTCAGGAAGTCTCCAGCTTTCAGACAACACACAGTGATCAGGAAAACAGCAGCGGCAGCAGCTCCAGAAGCCCAGCTTAGCTGCTAGCGCCGGCACCAGTGAGATCTGCGCCACACGCTTTGCCTCTCAGCATCCACAAAGTGCCAAAAGGATGCTGAGACCTTTGCTAACTCCGCCACAGAAGTTCTACATTCCTCTCTGCTGTGCATTTCAGTGGATAGGACATTGACAGAACCTGAATCAAATCACGTTAGGAGCTCTGACCGCAAGAGAATCTTGAAAATGTAGGTCGTAGCTGTCTGCCTTCTGCTAGTCATCAAGACCCATTGGAAGCAGGATGGTGTTGAGCACCAACCTACCATGCCACCAGATAAACTAGCAATGCCAGTTTGATATGGAGGTGACTGAGGTGCACGGTGAAATTTCTGGTATAGCAGTTCTTACTCTTCATTGCTGCTTCAAGACTGTTTCCTTCCTAAAAGCCTCCAGGTTTGAAATCCAACTCTTAGGCTACACTGCCAGCCACACTTCTTTCTGTAGTAAAGTTGTGATTTAATTACTTTCTTTCATGCATTAACTATTTTAGCATCTGGCTCAAAATAATTTTTTTTTCCAAATCAGAATTTTGATGCATACAAAATAATCTTGACCTGTTTTTTAATGATTTGATCCTCAATTGTACCTTAGTCACCCAGGTTTGATCATAGAAAAAGTAACAGAATTCCAAAAAAAACATCGACTTCTGCTTCATTGACTACACCAAGGCCTTTGACTATGTGGATCACAACAAATTGTGGAATATACTTAAAGAGATGGGAACACCAGACCACCTTACCTGCCTCCTAAGAAACTTGTATGCAGGACAAGAAGCAACATTTAGAGCTGGACACAGAACAAATGACTGGTTCCAAATTGGGAGAGTAATATGTCTAGGCTGTATATTGTCATCTTGCTTATTTAACTTATATGCAGAATACATCATGCAAAATGCTGGGCTGCATTAAACACAAGCTGGAATCAAAATTGCCAGGCGAAATATCAATAACCTCAGATATGTAGAAGAACAACTTTAATGGCAGAAAGTGAAGAGGAACTAAAGAGCCTCCTGATGAAGGTGAAAGAGAGTGAAAAAGTTGGCTTAAAGCTCAACATTCAGAAAACGAAGATCATGGCATCAGGTCCCATCACTTCATGTCAAATAGATGAGGAAAAAATAGAAATAGTGACAGATTTCATTTTCTTGATCTCCAAATCATTGTAGACAGTAACTACAGCCATGAAATTGAAAGACATTGTCTCCCTGGAAGAAAATCTATGACAAACCTAGACAGTATATTAAAAAGCAGAGACATTACTTTACCAATGAAGGTCCATGTAGTCAAAGCTATGTTTTTTTCCAGTAATCATGCATGGATGTGAAAGTTGGACCATAAAGAAGTCTGAGCACCAAAGAATTGATGCTTTCAAACTGTGGTGCTGGAGAAGTCCCTTGGACTGCAAGGAGATCAAACCAGTCAGTTATAAAGGAAATCAACCCTGAATACTCATTGTAAGGTCTGGTGATGAAACTGAAGCTTCAATACTTTGATGCAAAGTATTGAATGATACTTTGAAGTATTGATGATGCGAAGAACTGAATCACTGGAAAAAAACCCTAATGCTAGGAAAGACTTAGGGCAAGAGGAGAAGGGGGCAACAGAGGATGAGATGGTTGAATGGCATCACTGACTCAATGGACATGAGTTTGAACAAACTCAGGGAGATAGTGAAGGACATGGAAGCCTGGTGTGCTGCAGTTCGTGGGGTCGCAGAGCCGGACAGGACTTAGCAACTAAACACTACCACCTGCTTTCAAGGTCATGCTTTGTCTTGCTAACATCAATAAATGAGTGAAAGTCACTCAGTCATGTCCAACTCTTTGTGACCCTGTGTACTGTCCTTGGAATTCTCCAAGCCAGAATACTGGAGTGGGTAGCCTTTCCCTTCTCCAGGGGATCTTCCCAACTCAAGGATTGGAACTAGGTCTCCCACATGGCAGGCAGATTCTTTACCAGCTGACCTATCAGGGAAGCCCACTGCCAACATCAATAACTATACCTCATATCATAATCTAAATTCTAAATACCTCATTTCTATATACCATCTTCTGGATTTCTAACTATTCCCTTTAATACCCAAGACTCAGTAATTCTCCAAAGTGAGAAGGGCCTGAATCCACGGCATATCATCTCTTCATTCTGTCTCAAGTGCTTACATCTCTAGACATCCATCTTAGATACTGTAATTTATAATTAAAATTGTGCAGACATCTACTCCTTTCCAAGCATCTCCTTGTCTTCTCCAGCACTTTCTAAATCACTTTTCCTGATGTATAATTTTCCCTAACACCTGTGTAGCCATCTATCTATTTATCTGCTTCTTTTTTCACTTGACTACAATTGCCATGAGGCCAAAGGCTGTTTTATTCACTGCTGCTGCTTCAGATTGTACAGTAATGTCTGGAATGTAATAAGAACTCAAATAATATTTTCTGAGTAAATAAATGATTTAGTTATCTTATAATAATTTTTTAATTTAACTAGATAGTGGCTGTCAGATTGTAGGTGCTCAAATACTTTTTTGAATAAATAAGTCATAACGAATTGCAATTCTAAGATGAAGTAAGCCCTTACAATTCTATTTGGTATATCCTTTAAAGGTAACTGGAAAAGACCATTTTGTAAAGTCAATAATACTTAAGAAATACAAAGTTATCTTGATTTTTACTTATATTTTGTGAAATTTAAAATTTCATATAAAATTAAAATTTTCAAAATATAAAATTAAAAATTTTTCCTCTTTTATTTTCCCTTATAAAATTTCCCACCTTTTTAATGATAATTACTTCAACTAAAGTAACAATGGGCTTGCCTGGTAGCTCAGCTGGTAAAGAACACTCCTGTAATACAGAAGACCCTGGTTCGATTCCTGGCTTGGGAAGGTCCTCTGGAAAAGGGATAGGCTACCCATTCCAATATTCATGGGCTTCCCTGGTGGCTCAGATGGTAAAGAATCTGCCTTCAATGCTGGAGACCTGGGTTCAATCCCTGGGTTGGGAAGATCCCCTGGAGGAGGGCATAGCATCCCACCCCAGTATTCCTGCCTGGAGAGTCCCTATGGACTGAGGAGCCTGGCGGGCTACAGTTCATGGGGTCACAAAGAGTTGGACACAACTGAGTGACTAAGCACACAAAGTAACAATATAATCTCTAAAGATTAAAAATATGCGTGATAACTAAATGAATGAATTCTCAGATTGGTCAATTGAAATAACTATAGTTATATTAATGTTATACTGAAACTTTTATTCTTTTCAAATTGATCCTACTCTCTTCAATTTGTCTTTAAGAAAGGAAATTAAATAGCTTGAAAATATTTAAAGATTCATTTTAATGATGCCTTTCAGCAGTCGTAATGTAGTTCCAAAGCTATTAATTACATCAGGTAAGTCAACCATGACAATCTGTTAATAGGAAATGAAGAAGAAAATTAAATTAGAGGAAACTACTTAAACTGATTACCTAATTATAGAGGCTCACATCACATAAGCATGCAAAAGGAGAGCCTATATTTGTACACTTACACGCACCTAACTTTGATTGCTGACCGTGATGTTGCTTTCAGGACTCTGGTGAACCTTCCAGAGATCTATAGTATGTCAAATTGCATGAAGCAGTCTATTAAAAAAAATATATGTTTCAAGTCCTTTAGTAATTAACATGTTCCTAAAACCTACACTATCTTTAGCTGTAGAAGCATATCACAACAAAACGCTATTTAGAGATTATCATATAACATTTACGATGGGTTATTTAAAGAATGGAATTATCTGATTTTGTGTATTTTGTCACTTCTCACAATACAAAAGGCAACCGCTGCGTTCTTCCCCTTTTCCTTTCTGATTTTTTCTTTCCTTCCTTCCACGAATATTTTTTAGTTACCTGCTACGTGCCAGGTACTTTGACAAGTCTGGCAGGCTAACACATAGCAAGACAGAAAAAAAGTGTCTGAGATCTGAAAGACAAGAAGCAGTCAATTAAGAGAATAGCTGTAAGGAAGGGGGTCAGGATGCTTCCCTGTTTTTCTGGTGGGAAAAGCATAGCATATTCTAAGAGTTAGTGTCTTGGGACAGAAGGGATGACAGTAAGTGTATGAAAGGGTGGGGGATAGTAGGTGATCAGCATTCACACCATGCCGTGTCTGGTGGCCCAGAGCAGGAATCTGCATTCTATCGTATGCACAATGAGAAGCCAGTATAGCGCTTTGGGGTCTTCCCCCTGTAGCAGTGGCTGAGTGGTAAAAGAATCCCCTGCAGTGTAGGAGACAGATGCAGGAGCTGCAAATTCAATCCCTGGGTCAGGACGATCCCCTGGAGGAAGACATGGCAACCCACTCCATTATTCTTCCCTTGAACAGAAAAACCTGGCAAGCTACAGTTCATGGGGCCACAAAGAGTCAGGCAGGACTAAGGCGCCTGAGCACGGCACACAGTGCTTTTCAGGAGGGAGCCCAGATGGGTTAGTGTCAAATTATCTAAGTATCATAAAAGATAATAGCAGAAACTTCTTTTTATTATATGCTGCCCTACCTTGTGTTTAATGTTAGAGAATAACATAAATCCAAAAACTATAGTATATATATTTTTTAAATAAGGACGGTGCTAAATATTCATAGATGGATTACTAGAGTATAACTAAATGATTAGTTAATAGAAAACAATGTATTGTTGACCCTTACAAATTTAAGGAGTCACATGAAGGAAAATGTGGCCTAATGATCATTAACAAAAGATCAAAGTGAGTTTTGAGACTTCTGCATACCCTAGATAACAGTCCTTATATAAATACTGCTTAATGCAGTAACTCTGGTGAGTGGTAATTTGAGATATTAATCATCTAATTGAGTAAATGGAGGTTTATTTTAATCTTTACTAATCATTAACTCTTGGGGAAAAAACAATATATTGCAAGCTTCTGCAAGAGCAATGTATGTATCAGTAAGCACTCAATATGGCTATTTTCCTAACAGAAGTATTTTAAGTAGTGACGAGGCATCCAAATGAAAAAAAAAAATTAATGTTAATAGATGTTGTTAAAACTTTCACATTTTATATATTTATCAATTTTTTATCTTATGAAGAAGATAAATTATATCCAGGACTGCTTGATTTTATAACATAAAATTTACACTATAGGTTGTTATTAATATGTAAAGAAAACAGCAAGAATTGATTTTTGCAGTAGTTCTTATTCCAACCAAACATAATCAGAGAATACATTTCTCTAAGGGAATAATTGTCATGCATTCAGGAAAACACCAAAAATATAGCTTCTTACAGATATTTGACCCACCATGACTTTTTGAAAATATTAAATCTGTAGATTTGAATATATAAGAAATATGAACTGGGCTGCAAGCATCCATTATTCAAGATATTTAAAGCTAGCTATTTCACTGATTCAAAATAATCTATTGCAGGTTATATTTTTCCTTTGATTTTTCCACTGCCTACACCTCCCTCTGAAATGGACATGTATTCTCATAGGTCTACATTTAACTTCATCCAAGAAATATGCATTGACTCTCTACTGTGGATTCTATACGTAAAACACAATATAGGCAAAATCTGGTGTAACTCTATGTGTCTTTATGTTCAGAAGGCATGATACATTAAAATTGACTATCATTCCTATCTGAAGATTGCATGCCTGTTAAGTCGCTCATTTGTGTCTGACTCTTTGCGATCCTGTGGACTATAGCGGCCAGGTTCCTCTGCCCATGGGATTCTCCAGGCAAGAATAGCCGAGTGAGTTGCTATTTCCTCCTCCAGGGACGCTTCCCGACCCAGGGACTGAACCCACGTCTTTACCACTGAGCCACCTGAGAAGCCATCTGAACATCAGCTCTCTAAAAAAATGTTTTGACAATTCTCATACAGAAAACTTTAGATATAAAAACTTGAGTCAATCATTCTACATCTGTCTCAGTACACACAGTATTTTTGACTCAGAAATCACACAAGCTTTCTGCCTCCAAGCTCCTGTTAGTTCAGTAGTACAGTCCACCCTACATATTACTGTAAAAGCTACATCAGTTCTTTATTTCACCCCATTTTCTTCCCCCCCATCCAAATTTTTCCATGGGAGCCCTTTACTGCAATAATAACTCTCTTCTTTGCTTTCCTTACAAAATACTTTTCCAATTGCATGCCCTTACTGAAACCAAGCTTTCTTTAGAAGGCATCACTCTCCTGTCCCCTTATCTGTGGGGCTAGTATTCCATATCAGTTAAGGGGATGGTAGCTTCTATAACAGTCAGTCAGTTCAGTCACTCAGTTGTGTCCGACTCTGTGACCCCATGGACGGCAGCATACCAGGCTTCCCTGTCCATCACCAATTTCTGGAGCAGAGAAAGTCTTACATCTCAGTAGAAGTATTTTCTAATTAGTGGGCTGGGAACTTTGCTCCACGTCCTCTATCAAGGACCCAGGGTGATGGAGGTTCTGCAGCTTTTAACATGTTGCTTTTAGTTTACTTGGGGAATCAACACCCACCTGTCAGAAGATTACATGGGATTTTATAGGCCAGAAACTGGAGTTTGCTTTTGTGCCACTAATTCGTTGACCATAAATCTGTCAGTTGGCTGCTCTTAAGAACAAGGGAAGAAGGGGCATATACTATAACCAAGTGCCTGGAAGGAAAGGAAACCAGTTTTGCTAAATAGCTAAGCAGTCTCTCAGTATCCTATGCTTCACGTACAACAGACACATGTTGCTGACATTTTCTATTTATAAAACAGTTCTTTATTCATTGAGACTTGCATAGGAATCACATGTTAGAATTGACTACCTTCTATATTTTCATCAATGTGAGAAGTTGTAGTCTTTATGTGGTCGACCCATTCCAAAACCTAGCTTCCAGATTTTTTTAAAAATTTATTTCAACATAAGTAATTGTTCTTTACCTTTCATCTCTTCTGTCACCCATATTCACGGACACTTTTGTGAACTGCTTTATGCATTCTTGTCATTTGCACATTTGAATTATTGCAGTTCTTGAATTCTGCATTCTTTTTCTCATCAGCATTCCTCTTGCAACTGTTATTAAGCTCTATTTACAAGGGATTCTTTCCTGGCCTTTCCTTCTACTGTCTGAAGATGGATCTGTACTCTGTTATCTAAGAAACTAGAACTTAACTCTATAATGTGAAGGATTTTGAAAAATGAAAAATTTGTACTAACTTCAGCAAATTAGTCTGAATTTTCCCACCTAAATCTCTTGTTTTGCTAAACCCATATTGACCCATCAATAGCTGTTAAACCACGGCCCCAGTGATGCTCTCTCTATATCCAGTTTTAAGCTGCTACGTTTGTAATGTATTATTCAACACCAAGGAAGACTTAACATACTGTACGTATGGCACATTCCTGCCTTTCTTCATGGTGAGACTCTAAGTTCCTTGAAGGTGAGAAGCACATTTCATCTATAAAACTTAATAAATCAGTAAATATTTTCTTGCTGAATTAAATGACATACTTACATGTCTAAGAAATCTAGTCATTAGTAAAAGAGATAAAATTCAAAAATCAAGACATTCTAATAAAATCTAGGTCTCAGTAGCGGACATTGCTGTGTCCTTTTCTTCTTTCTAAATATCTAGATTTTAGAACAGTTATTTCTCCCTCCTACATGCATCCCAGGTAGCCTGGGAAAAGCTAATTAATCTCCTAATTTCAGAGTATGTTTTTGACTTGAGATAACCAGAATTTTCTTTTCTCTGTTCTTGGGCACTATCCTAAGGATGTACCCTTAGTGAATCTCTTACTTGGAATCCTGGAAACAGAAAGTGTTTTGTCTTCTACTAGATGTGAATAAATATTCATGTGGTCCTGCTTGCTAATGGAAGATAACTTTTGGCTGTGAGATTTGCCTGTTTGGGGATGGTGATGACATTTCTGGAGGGCTGAGCAGAGAAACATGAAACTGTGCTCTTGATGACATAGTTGAAGCACTGTACCACCTAGTGATGAATCCTACCTTATTTTTGCAGGCTGCTAAGTTGCTTCAGTCGTGTCCGACTCTGCGACCCCGGAGACGGCAGCCCACCAGGCTCCCCCACCCCTGGGATTCTCCAGGCAAGAACGCTGGAGTGGGTTGCCATTTCCTTCTCCATATTTTTGGATGAGTTACTGGTAAATCTCTTCATGGTTTAAAACTAGTCTTAGATGAGATTTCGTTCCTTTAACATATTTACAGTTTCTTAAATGATATTCTTATGACTTGATATAAACATTTAGTCATTTGACTAGTTGTTTATGGAATATCAAATAAATGAACTGATAATTTTGACATGTTAATACAGTCCTCATATGATAATGTAAACAGAAAATAATGCATTTCTTATGTTCATGTTGCTATATAACGAGAAATAATCAATATCAGATACTTTAAAATATTTAATATGCTTAATTTCTTAATAGTGTTTACCTCTAGCTCTTCATACTCAAGTGGTTCTGCATAAGTTTAGGCTACATATGATTTATATCTGTTTTAAATTAAATAGTTATTCATATTTTTGAATTCCAATAATAAAATTATACTTATGCTTCTAGAAGGGAGTATGACTTAATGGTTAAATTAAAGAATTTCCACAAAAATTTAAATTAGCCTTTGATTAAAACCAAGGCATTGATCTAATAGCAAAACTGATGGGAAATTCTGCTAGTTTTGAAAGAAAATGCATGCAGATTATATGGTCAAAGTGTTTGAGTCTTGATCTATTTTTTAACCATAATATAGGAACTGGGATAATTAATATTTAAACTTAATAAGTGTCAGTACTACATGAAAACAGACTAATTACCCAGAATTACGCATCTAACGCATCATTGCTTTCCTCTTCTCACTGGATAATTTCCATCCTAAAAGACGCTTTATTTATCCTTCTGTCTCCTTCTACCTACTCCTACCATTTTTTTACTTTCCTTTAGAATAAAATTCTTTTTAAAAAGTGTCTCTACTCATGGTATTTACCTACACTCGTGCTATTCCCTCTTAAATCCTCTTGACCAAAACTTATTTTTGACAAGGTACACAGTGACACCACACACACACAAATATCTGCACAGTACCTTCCTCACCTCTTTTGAGTTCATGTCCAAATGTAACATTCTTAGATTAGCCTTACCTAAACCTCCAGCACCCCTGCTTCACCATTCTCTTTAGTGCTTAATGATCATCTGATAGTCTCTATATTTTATTTATATATTTGTCATCATCACCAGTCACTCTCACTAGAATGTAGGCTCCACAAAGGAAGCTTCTATTGTTTCTTCATTTCAGTATCACAGGTCCTAGAACAATGCTTGGCCATTTGTAAACACACAATAATTTTTGTTGAATAAATGAGAGAGAACCATTGATCAAGTAAGCAAGAATTAGGAAAGCCACTATTGATAGACAGAGGATGTCAAGGTACAGTCTAAAACACACAGGCTGATTGAAAAGGATTAAGAAGTCAAAAAATGGTATAGGTAACAGGAATTCAGATTCTACAAAAGACTAGGTAAAATGAAAGAGCAGAACTAGATAAAACATCAGCTTTCTACTGAAAATAATTCTCATACATACTTCATATATTCTAGAGCCAGAGCTTATTTTAAACAGAGCTTTTTTTATAAGTGGAAGCAGGCAAATATAACTTCTGTGGGGTGAAATAAAAATGAGTTCCTGACAAGGAGAGGGAATCTACATTCCATTCAAATTACTGGGTACTTATGTGTTCAGCCCTAAGCAGTAGTGACTTATAACTGTCTATGCCCACAAAATACAATTTAAGTTCACAAATTTGCAAATAAGTAAGCAGAAATGTTATACAGCAACGCAGCTACCAAAAGCATGATTAAAAGTACTTCCAGAGCAACATCAGCATAATTATCTCTATAATCAGCAGCAGAGGAAATGCACTAAAGCCAAGTTTTATTTTTCTCAGATTCATGGGACTGTGGAATTTACCCACACAACAGAATCAGTAGCATGAAATTATATTTTACACATAAATCAGTCATTGTGCACTCTAAAATTATACAGAAACCAATGAGTGTAAAAAACATACTTTATAACAATAGCTATGAAAAGAAACTAGTGGTATTTTTCAACATCAGTAAAATGGATCATATTCCAATTTTGTATTATTTCTAAAATTAAAGCATTGCATCAAGAGTTCCAGTTTTATTTTATTTTTTATTTTTTCACAATGGAAAACATTTTATTTAAATAAAATGAGGATAATATTTTACTGGGGAATACATCCAACAATTCATTTTCTCTCCATATCTACATCCAATAGTAGTGTTTTATAGGGCCAATTTTAAACAAACACAAATTCTTAAAAAATAATGGAAGCCATGTTTTGCTCAGGGATACTATTATCCACATACCATACAGGTTATATTATAGCAGATACTAGTCTGCTAAATTTCAGATGGCAGAATGCTAAGCAGTGAGTTGGGTATTGTCCAGCTAGTTGTTTCTTGTCATCCTGGAGAATCTGTCAATGTGTAATGATGAGACCATCTTGTCACCACCACTTCTCTTCTCAGAGGTGACTTCACTGTGATAGAACATTCATATTCTTAAGATGCAAGGCCTAGCAAAAAGCCTCCCACAAATCCACTGGATATCACAATGTTCTGTTTGACAAATTCTGTTGCTTCTTCTATTATGTTATTGATTTCAGGTGCTGCCTTATTTGCTCGTTTCTTAATCTGTCTTTTTGCTTTGTTTACATCTTTTTCCACCCTCTTCCAGTCGATCTGCACATAGCCACTGTGACTGGCAATCTGAAGGAGAAGAAAGCCACCACCTACTGCAGTTGCTGCAAGTTTTCCAACTTTCTGGAACAAAAATCCCGCACACCAGCCACTCACTCCACCCATTACAATCTGGGTGGCTACCGAGTATTTTTCTACCATAGGTCCGGAACTGTGGCCAAACACTCGATTCCACCAGTGATGTCTTCTGGCATACTCAGTTAAATCCAACACTTCGTAAGAATCATCATCACTTTCATATTCTTGGGGAGGGGGGTTCCGGGTCGCCATGATACCGCCGGCGGCCTGTACTGAGGCGGTCCCAACCCGCCCGCCTCTCGCCCCTACTTTAAAAACCGCTCTAGGCCCCAAGAGTTCCAGTTTTAAAAGAAGACATGCAAGAAATCATTTTCATTTATAACTCATTCATGAAACTATTTTCTTCTCAGCACAAAGAACAACTCATCTGAAAACAAAGAAGGCACAGACTAGTAGAGTCAATGTCTCAGAGGGAAAAAAAAAAAAAAAAAACTGACCACCAAAATGAGAATTATTTTCATTTTAATAAACATCATTAACAAAGAAAACATTTCTGTATAATAACACGTGTATACCCGTGGTAGATTCATGTTGATGTATGGCAACACCAATACAATACTGTAATTAGCCTCCAATTAAAATAAATAAATTTATAATAAAAAAATAAATAAATATTTAAGAAACAAAATATAAAAATGAGGTTGTTATAGATTTCTCCAGACAGTCAAAGAAGACTTCTGAGCCTAATGCTAATATCTTATTTTCCTTTCCAACATCAGGTGATGAGCTAACATCTTAATTTCTTCCAAATTATATTTTCCTATTTTCAATATAATATTCTTAGTGTTTTATTTTACAATTCTAAAATAATGAGTAAGGCATTAAAAAACAAAAAAAAAGTGGGGAGAAGGAGAGAAAAAAAATGGGAGGTCAAATGAGAGTACTAAATCCCAATCCAATAGTCTACCAAGAAGGACTAACCTCTAGGAAGAATGTAATCTGTATATTTATTCCAGTTATAGGTGTATAGATGGAGATGAGAGAGGAAGAGGGAGATGGAAATAGAAACCGAGAAAAATTATCTATGTAACAAGATTGTTCTAGTTACAATGGTGACCAAGGTTATTTCCAATTCTATGTCAGTTAGAATTGTTATTTTAAGTAAAATATTTACTAAGTTTGCAATATTAAAATATTTAAGGAAATTTAGACTTGCATATATTATACTTATTAAAGTGTAATTTAAGCAATTTATAATGTTATCTTTCAAATAATTTAAACCATTAAAGAGAAATTAAGGTATTCACTGTACAAATGCAAACCAAAATATAAAAAGGTACTAAGTTTGTAAATGACAACATATAAATTTAACAAAGATCTGCAAAGGTGAATGTTAAAATTTGCTAGAATTATGAGCAGAAAAATATGATTGCCAATTAAAATTTAAGGTTTATAAATGAGAGATATAACTTTAAACCAATGAATAGTAATTCTTAAAATTAAAATAATCATCTAATAAATATTTTCTACATGTCTCTCTAGATATTTTTGAAGGGTGGGAATGAAACAAAAAAACCCAATAATCATAATGCATATTATTTTACATAGTAATGTATATTAAAAGAAAGTGGATCACAGTATGATGAGACAAACACAAATTGAACTCTTGACCAGGGAAGGTAAGAGTAAGGAGGTAAGGAGGTGTCATTTAAGAGGGAGTCAAAAATCTGGGGGCAGAGCACTCCTACCATGCATGAGCATAGGAGGGGAGGACTATGTAGGCCAGAGTCAGGATGTGAAGAATTCTTTCTACCAGGTACATTGGAAAACCTTGGAGGGTTCAAGTATGGAACATAGGAGACTTGATACATATTTTAAGAGACCATCTTAGTTGCTATGGTAGAGAGACAAAATGGAAGCATGGAAGGCCTGCTGAAGGGCTATTCTATTTCACTGAAGAGGTGACATTGTCTTATGCTGGAAGGGAATTAGAGTATTTGGATGTATGACATCAGGTAACGTTGACAGAATGTGCTGATTTTCACTGAGAATTGGGTGATGAGGTATACACAAGCAAAAGGGTAAGATCAAGAATGAATCCTAAAAAGGAAAAACTGAATACTAGAGTTTTGGAAGAATCTGAAAGAGACAATGTTATTTACTGAAATGGAGATGGCTAGAAGTACACAGGCTTGAGGGTGGAAAATCCTCCTTTGAGGATGTCTGAGGCCCAAAAAAGGTGCCCTTTTCATTATAGGGGACTGGAATGCAAAAGTAGGAAGTCAAGAAACAACTGAAGTAACAGGCAAATTTGGCCTTGGAATACGGAATGAAGCAGGGCAAAGACTAATAGAGTTTTGCCAAGAAAATGCACTGGTTATAGCAAACACCCTCTTCCAACAACACAAGAGAAGACTCTATACATGGACATCACCAGATGGTCAACACCAAAATCAGATTGATTATATTCTTTGCAGCCAAAGATGGAGAAGCTCTATAGAGTCAACAAAAACAAGACCAGGAGATGACTGTGCCTCAGATCATGAACTCCTTATGGCCAAATTCAGGTTGAAATTGAAGAAAGTAGGGAAAACTGCTAGACCATTCAGGTATGACCTAAATCAAATCCCTTATGATTATACAGTGGAAGTGAGAAATAGATTTAAGGGCCTAGATCTGATAGATAGAGTGCCTGATGAACTACGGACAGAGGTTCATGACATTGTACAGGAGACAGGGATCAAGACCATCCTCATGGAAAAGAAATGCAAAAAAGCAAACTGGCTGTCTGGGGAGGGCTTACAAATAGCTCTGAAAAGAAGAGAAGCAAAAAGCAAAGGAGAAAAGGAAAGATAAGCATCTGAATGCAGAGTTCCAAAGAATAGCAAGAAGAGATAAGAAAGCCTTCTCCAGAGATCAATGCAAAGAAATAGAGGACAAGAACAGAATAGGAAAGACTAGAGATCTCTTCAAGAAAATTAGAGATACCAAGGGAACATTTCATGCAAAGATGGGCTCAATAAAGGACAGAAATGATATGAACCTAACAGGAGCAGAAGATATTAAGAAGAGGTGGCAAGAATACACAGAAGAACTGTACAAAAAAGATCTTCATGACCCAGATAATCATGATGGTGTGATCACTCATCTAGAGCCAGACATCCTGGAATGTGAAGTCAAGTGGGCCTTAGAAAGCATCACTACGAACAAAGCTAGTGGAGGTGATGGAATTCCATTTGAGTTATTTCAAATTCTGAAAGATGATGCTGTGAAAGTGCTGCACTCAATATGCCAGCACATTTGGAAAACTCAGCAGTGGCCACAGGACTGGAAAAGGTCAGTTTTCATTCCAATCCCAAATAAAGGCAATGCCAAAGAATGCTCAAACTACCTCACAATTGCACTCATCTCACACACTAGTAAAGTAATGCTCTAAATTCTCCAAGCCAGGCTTCAGCAATGCATGAACTGTGAAATTCCAGATGTTCAAGTTGGTTTTAGAAAAGGCAGAGGAACCAGAGATCAAATTGCCAATATCAGCTGGATCATGGAAAAAGCAAGAGAATTCCAGAAAAACATCTATTTCTGCTTTATTGACTGTGCCAAAGCCTTTGACTGTGAGGATCACAAAAAACTTTGGAAAATTCTGACAGAGATGGAAATACCAGACCACCTGACCTGCCTCTTGAGAAACCTATATGCAGGTCAGGAAGCAACAGTTAGAACTGGACATGGAACAACAGACTGGTTCCAAATAGGAAAAGGAGTACGTCAAGGCTGTATATTGTCACCCTGCTTATTTAACTTCTATGCAGACTACATCATGCAAAATGCTGGACTGGAAGAAACACAAGCTGGAATCAAGATTGCTGGGAGAAATCTCAATAACCTCAGATATGCAGATGACACCACCCTTATGGCAGAAAGTGAAGAGGAACTAAAAAGTCTCTTGATGAAAGTGAAAGAGGAGAGTGAAAAAGTTGGCTTAAAGCTCAACATTCAGAAAATGAAGATCATGACATCTGGTCCCATCACTTCATGGGAAATAGATGGGGAAACAGTGGAAACAGTGTCAGACTTTATTTTTTGGGCTCCAAAATCACTGTAGATGGTGATTGCAGCCATGAAATTAAAAGATGCTTACTCCTTGGAAGAAAAGTTATGACCAGCCTAGATAGCATATTGAAAAGCAGGGACATTACTTTGCCGACTAAGGTCCGTCTAGTCAAGCTATGGTTTTTCCAGTGGTCATGTATGGATGTGAGAGTTAGACTGTGAAGAAAGCTGAGTGCCAAAGAATTGATGCTTTTGAACTGTGGTGTTGGAGAAGACTCTTGAGTGTCCCTTGGACTGCAAGGACATCCAACCAGTCCATTCTGAAGATCAGCCTTGGGATTTCTTTAGAGGGAATGATGCTGAAGCTGAAACTCCAGTACTTTGGCCACCTGATGTGAAGAGTTGACTCATTGGAAAAGACTCTGTTGCTGGGAGGAATTGGGGGCAGGAGGAGAAGGGGACGACAGAGGATGAGATGGCTGGATGGCATCACTGACTCGATGGACATGAGTCTGAGTGAACTCCGGGAGTTGGTGATGGACAGGGAGGCCTGGCGTGCTGCGATTCATGGGGTCGCAAAGAGTCAGACACAACTGAGTAACTGAACTGAACTGAGGTATATATTTAGACATCTCAGTAGAGATGTAAGGTATGCGGCTGGATATATACGTTATGTATGGCTCTGTGGAAGTCAGGGCAGCAGAAATATACTTGAGACTTATAACTGTTTATTTGGTTCTTAGTTTTAATATGCTTCAAATTCATTTGTATCAGTTTCGTCATAAGCCTAAAGTGTAATTGTCAAACGTAATTTTGATTTCAGTTCAGTGTAGTTCAGTCACTCAGTCGTGTCTGACCCTTTGTGACTATGATGGCTACTCCATTTCTTCTAACTTATTTAACTTATGTATAACTTATTTAAGCTTATTTAACTTATACGCAGAGTACATGATGGGAAACGTTGGGCTGGATGAAGCACAAGTTGGAATCAAGATTGCTGGGAGATTTCAAAGATTTCAAAATGCAGTACTTGGATGCAGTCTCAAAAATGACATAATGATCTCTGTTCGTTTCCAAGACAAACCATTCAATATTATGGTAATCCAAGTCTATGCCCCAACCAGTAACGCTGAGGAAGCTGAATGGTTCTAAGAAAACCTACAAGACCTCCTAGAACTAACATCCCAAAAAAGATGTCCTTTGCATTATAGGGGACTGGAATGCAAAAGTAGGAAGTCAAGAAATACCTGGAGTTACAGGAAAATTTGGCCTTGGAGTACAGAATGAAGCAGGGCAAAGGCTAATAGTTTTTGCCAAGAGAACACACTGGTCATAGCAAACACTCTCTTCCAACAACACAAGAAAAGACTCTACACATGGACATCACCAGATGGTCAATACTGAAATCAGATTGATTATATTCTTTGCAGCCAAAGATGGAGAAGTTCTATACATTCAGAAAAAAGAAGACCACGAGCTGACTATGGCTTAGATCATGAACTCCTTACTGCCAAATTCAGACTTAATTTGAAGAAAATAGGGAAAACCAGTAGACCATTCAGGTATGATCTAAATCAAATCCCTTATGATTATACAGTGGAAATGAGAAATAGACTGAGGGGTTCAGATCTGATAGGCAGAGTGCCTGAAGAACTATGGACAGAGGTTCATGACCGGAGGTTTGGACTGGAGGCAGGGATCGAGACCATCCCCAAGAAAAAGAAATGCAAAAAGGCAAAATGGTTGTCTGAGGAGGTCTTAACAAATAGCTGTGAAAAGAAGAGAAGCAAAAGGCAAAGGAGAAAAGGAAAGATATACCCATTTGAATGCAGAGTTCCAAAGAAAAGTAAGGAGAGATAAGAAAGCCTTCCTCAGTGATCAATGCAAAGAAGTAGAGGAAAACAACAGAATGGGAAAGACTAGGGATCTCTTCAAGAAAATTAGAGATACCAAGGGAACTTTGATTTACCATAGCCATAATTGTGATTTAAAAAAAAACAAAAACACTGATGTTAGTATTAAACCCTAAAAAGGTAGTATTTTTCTATTATGCCAATGTTTTAGTGTTGAAAACTTACTAGAGATCATTTAGTTATAATTCTTTGGAAATAAAAATATAAAATAGAATATTATTATTGTACTCTATCATTCACCTTTCTCAAGAGGAAATTTCCATTTTTCTAATATCTAGGAAATAGAAACCATGCCAGCAAATCACACTGACATAAATAGTATTATAACATTTATTCATTAAAAAATGCCTGTTGAGTAATTAGTTACTATGTGCCTGGGATTCAACAAGGCTCTCAGTTCAGTTCAGTTGCTCAGTTAGGTCCAACTCTTTGTGACCCCCATGGACTGCAGCACACCAGACTTCCCTGTCATCACCAACTCCCAGAACCTCAAACTCAATCCAACCATCTCATCCTCTGTCATCCCCTTCTCCTCCTGTCTTCAATCTTTCCCAGCATCAGGGTCTTTTCCAATGAGTTAGTTCTTTGCATCAGGTGACCAAAGTATTGGAATTTCAGCTTCAGCATCAGTCCTTCCAATGAATACTGGGACTGATTTCCTTTAGGATGGACTGGTTGGATGTCCTTGCAGTCCAAGAGACTCTCAAGAGTCTTCTCCAACACCACAGTTCAAAAGCTTCAATTCTTCATCACTCAGCATTCTTTATAGTCCAACTCTCACAAAGATAAAAGATAATAAAATGAGAGAAAAAATATGATGATAGAGTAAGTAGAGTATACCATGACATCACAGAAAAGGGAGAAAAATACACCATCAAAGAATCAGAGACTTTCACAATGAGTTAATGTTTAGATGGAATTCTGAATAATGAGTTAACGTAGGTTATGACTCAATCAGTCAAACTGCAGAAAAACAAAAACCATAGAAATGATGAAGAAGATAATAATTGGCAACCAGCAAGTGATCAGATGATTGACATACTGGAATATAAGGATATGGGAAGATATGAGATAGGAAGGAAGAAGGTCTTCATTCCCACATATCTTTTAGGATATGAAAGGGAAGATTTCTTCCAAAGGGTGCTGGGGAGTTTTGAAGGGCTTTTTTTGTTTGTTTGGTTTTGGTTTTTTTAAAGAGAATGACACAGGAGGAGTAAGACTGAAATGGACCAAGACTGGAGGCAAGGAGGTGATTTTAAGGGCTACGATAATAACTAATTTGGTAAGAAATAATGAGAACAACAAAAATTGAAAATTAGAAAGAAACTCAGAGATAAACTCCAGGTTTACAATATCACTTCTGGGAATAACAGATTTATGAATGTTAATTTAAAAAATAAACATAATAGAAACATTTCCTGGGAACTGTGTTGCTCAGTTTTTGAAATAGTCAGCATTATCTTTAATGTCTTCCCAACCACAACCTTTGGTTACAATTAATTGGATAAAAATAATCTTCTGAAATAAATGCAGCTAGGACATTGGCTGGACAGACTATATGACTTGGGTGGTCTGGCTTTAACAGATGAGTTAATCCAATCACATTAGAGATTGAGAGATTGTTACTAGTGAGCTGTAGACTTTATACCTGGAAGAGTTTGTATCGTTAGGTTCTGGGGTGGATATTTTCAGACTTGTGCAAACTGATGACTAAGCCAACTTTTAGAGATAAAAAAGAAAGTGAGATAATATTCATGCAGTCCCAGAGAGACTGTTCATGCAGCTCAGCTCCCAGCCTGAACTGGCTCATTCTGCTGGTTCTGAGTCAGCTAATCCTTTCACTCCTATCCTTGGATTTTGTGAGGTCCTTTAACACTTTATAATTAATATTCTCTGTTATTTGATCTAGTTCACATACATTTGTTGCTTGCAACTAAAAGAACACTGGGTGAAAAATGCAAGAAATCAATAGTCAAACACACAAGATGCTATGCAGTTAGGATTTCCTTTTATTTTATGTACAAAAGAAAATCCAGCTTCTTTGTGAATACCTAGTTAATAAAATATATATTTTTGGATACACTATTTTATTTTTAGAATTTTAGGTATCAAGTATTAGCAGTTTCTTAATATTATGATGAAATTATCAAAGCATGAACTATGCCTATTGCTTCCTTTTTTTCCTCATCCCCAAACCTCCTATCTTTAGCAGTATGCCTTAGAAAGTTTTAAAGTTTGTTATCTGAATCTTCCTCTATTTCAACATATTAATAGAAGTAGCTTCTCACTAAAAGAAGCAAAAGCCCCTTTATCTCAATAAAGTTGTCTCCATTTATCAAATATCACTTAAGAATTTTCTATTAATAGTGTATGTCTCACGTATCTGGTTTTGGCCAAAATGTAGCTGACATTTCAACTTTGTATCATAACATTGGTATGAAATGCTGTGAAGGGGCACTTAGCTTTCCGAGCAAAGTAGGGTTCAGTTTCATATTCAATGTCACCAATGCCTTTGCTGAAGAAAGGAATGAATGAAATGCAGTGGGTAACCAGATGGAAGGGGCACTGATCAAAATGTTCAAAATGTTTATATGTATTCAATTTGGTACTGTTATAAATAATGCAACATTTGATGTAAAAGGGTATTCTATAAAGGTACTAATCTCCTCCAAGTTTCATAGATAAATCTAGGGTCTATCAGATATATACATATATTCTTTAAATAGTGTGTGTCCCTTTTTATCCTATTCTTTAGGTACAGTTTATTTAAAAACAAACAAAAAATACAACTGAGCAGATCTCAAAATCCATAGCAATAAGGGCTTATAGATTGTACTCAGTTATAGACTTTCCACAGTGATTTTCACTACTTTAAAATTTTTACTACTTTCACGACTTCTTAATTTTAAAATCTGTAAAAATTTTGAGTGGGAATGAAATTGGGTGAGAAAATTTTGACTTAGAATAGTACTATAGTGACAAATGTGTGAAATATAAACTACAACTTATCAATATTATGACAAAGATCCTCTTCAATTACAATGGTTCCTAAACTCACATTTCCTTGCTTCAAATCATTGTTCTATCCTAATGTCTTATTCTGGTTCTCAATGACCTTGAAAAATATCATATTTATCTTTCAATCATCACTTCCTAGCTGGATATTTCACCAAAGAAGAGTGCAACTAAGAAGGCCCAAAGTTTTGAAATATTTTCAGTGCATTTTTCTATCTTGGAAATTAAATTACTTTCTTGTTGCTTTTCATTCTTTAAGAATTATTTTAGGGAAGACCATGAGGGAACCTCTAGGACTAAAAGTTCATTGCTGAACTTTGAACTTCAAATTGAAACTACAAAAATCATAGCTAAGCAGACTTTCAAAAGATTAAAAAAGTTTTCTCTTGAAGCAATCAAAGGAGAATTTATATCTATCAAGAAACAAACTTTAGATGATAGATCATGATATCAGAACAAAGAGCAGTAAAGTAACTGACATACAAATAGATTTAGGCATATTGAATCAACTCAGGTTGATTAGAGAAACTGATCATCTTCGAGAAATTCCCTGCTTTTTCCTGTGTAGTCTTGGCAAGCCACAATGCCCTCAGAGAAACGCCATGTTACCAGGTGCTACGGTTCCCACAACTCAACACCATAATCAATGACCAGAGAGGCTGTCTAGATGAATAAACATGAGAGCATCCTCAGCAGCTCTGGCACAGTCCAGTCTGAAATACAATACATGTACTCAAAATTGGTGTCCAGGACAATGGACACCAATGGCTACATATACATACACACACATTATTTGACATGGAAAAACAGACTGGTTCCAAATAGGAAAAGGAGTACGTCAAGGCTGTACATTGTCACCCTGCTTATTTAACTTCTATGCAGAGTACATCATGAGAAATGCTAGGCTGGAAGAAGCACAAGCTGGAATCAAGATTGCAGGGAGAAATCTCAATAACCTCAGATATACAGATGACACCACCCTTATGGCAGAAAGTGAAGAGGAACTAAAAAGTCTCTTGATGAAAGTGAAAGAGGAGAGTGAAAAAGTTGGCTTAAAGCTCAACATTCAGAAAACGAAGATCATGGCATTTGGTCCCATCACTTCATGGGAAATAGATGGGGAAACAGTGGAAACAGTGTCGGACTTTATTTTGGGGGGCTCCAAAATCACTGCAGATGGTGATTGCAGCCATGAAATTAAAAGATGCTTACTCCTTGGAAGGAAAGTTATGACCAACCTAGATAGCATATTCAAAAGCAGAGACATTACTTTGCCAACAAAGGTCTGTCTAGTCAAGGCTATGTTTTTTCCAGTATGGATGTGAAAGTTCGACTGTGAAGAAAGCTGAGCACCAAAGAATTGATGCTTTTGAACTGTGGTGTTGGAGAGGACTCTTGAGAGTCCCTTGGACTGCAAGGAGATCCAACCAGTCCATCCTAAAGGACATCAGTCCTGGGTGTTCATTGGAAGGACTGATGCTAAAGCTGAAACTCCAGTACTTTGACCACCTCATGAGAAGAGTTGACTCATTGGAAAAGACCCTGAAGGGGACGACAGAGGATGAGATGGCTGGATGGCATCACCAACTCGATGGACATGAGTTTGGGTAAACTCCTGGAGTTGGTGATGGACAGGGAGGCCTGGCATGCTGCGATTCATGGGGTCGCAAAGAGTTGGACATTACTGAGTGACTTAACTGAACTGATCTGAAGTTCTCTTATAAGACTCACAACTTGAAAAACTCATGTATTCTTTGTTGTAGCTCAGTACTATAATATAAGGTAACATCTAGGAAAGAAAGCATTAGCAAAGTGTGCTGTTTAGTCACATCACTAAATTAGGCAAGTAATAAAAGACAAGCAAAGTCAGATTTTCAGATCTGTTCCTCAAGTTCATTTTCATACATCGTTAAAGCAAACTCTTCAGTGAAAATATGAGTATTATAAATATAGTAGGCATCTTAGCATGTGTAGAATACACTATAAGAATCAAATGTCAAAGCACTTAAAAATCATCAATTATTATGACAAAGCTAACAGCTTTACTTATTTCCACATCAGATTAGCTGAAGAGAAACATGAAACAAGGTAAATGTATCATCCATTCTGAATTATCTATCCAGCACTCCTCACTGAGTCAGCATAACTTCTAAATTTTAATCTAACATAGTCAGATATTTAATATTACACATAAACTATAATTTTAAATCTCAGATTCTTATTGTACTTTACAAATAGAGTTTAATTGTATATTCCAAACTACTCAAGTACCATATTAAAAATTACTTTTAGATATCAGCTAAAGACTTTTTATATTCCCCTGAGTGACTTCATTAGAGAAAATTAAAAATAAATATTTTTTAAAGTCATATATGGTTCCCTACCAATGCTTGACAATTTTATGTTTTTTTTTAATATCAGTAAATACTAATTTATCAATCATGCAGTATTTGTAAAACACAGACCCTAAAACCTAGGTGGAAAGTAGAAGGAGAAAGAATTTAAAATAAGGATCTTCCAGTAAAGCACTTAAATATGTACATATGTACTTTATAGATGAAAATACAAAGTTTGATCTGAAACAGTTATAGAGAAATCAGCAACAGAGAATAATTATTTGATGTGATATAAGGTTTAAAAAAATCTCTGCTGGGACAATTAAGCTGTAGATGACATTCAGCATCTAGACATTTGACTGACTTTTATAATTTTTTTCACAAATCCTTCCCACTGGCCATCTAGCCACTGTCTCTAAATCCTTTACTCTCTAACTTGCAAGAAAAAAGACAAAGAAGTAAAGGAGGCGAGGGAGGGAGAGAGTGAACAGCACAGAGTGGCCCCAACTAGAACTGAGGACATCTAAGAATATATCAGCTTTTCTCAGACTGTCTCTTTGACCATGCAGAGCACTGTAGTTAGATTCCCTCTCCTGCTTTCAACCAACATTTTCTGGATAATTTACTCACCTAACCCAGATCCCTGAGGTGGCCTCTTATACCTCCTGGTAAATGTAGATGCCCTTGGTAGATAATTTATTTTATTGTCAACATATCTCTACTAAAGTGCAGATCACAAGTATTTTAAGAATCCCATCTTCTTCTTAGTGAGTAAACTCTGTTTCACTAATGTTTTCCAAGGTCTGACGCAGTGCATATATTAATGCTTTTACTTACTTTCATATTCCTTATACTCTCATTTTCCATTTCTATAAAGGCACAATTGCTTGGAGCTAGTTTTATCTTCCCAAAGTTTTATTAACTTCAAGGTCTTTCTATTTAATCTGATTAAATCTGATTAAAGCAACTAAAGTTAACTAAAGCTTTATTTAACCAGGGATAAGTGACATTCAAAACAGGACCTCATTTACCCAAATGAATTCCCATAGTGGGAGGGGGGCAGAGGGCCAGAGAGGGGATAAATGAACCAGTAGAGGTTTGGGTAAATGGCCGATTTTACACAGATTTTACACTTCTCATCAGCTACCACTCCTGCCTTACCAAAGCACACAAACCAAATAAAATGGCAAATAGCAAGAGAATAAACACACAAATCAGGGAATAAATACCTGACAGGCCTTTTGAAGTTCTCTCTAATGTTTAAGGAAGGTAGGATGACTTATTGTAAGAGCAAGTGAGAATGAAAACAACTGTGTTGGATTCTAACTCAACGACTAATCTGTGTAAAGTGATTTATCATCTCAGAACCTCCTCACGTTCAACAACAAATATGTACACAACTAGAAAGCTTTTCCTGCAAACCTGCCATGAAGGCTGAGATGAATCTCTCATGTGAAAAAACCTTTTTCAAGCTAGGAACTCAGTAAAGGTTAAGTTGCTATTAAAATAGATGGAAGAAATTATCTCTCATTTAAAAAGGAAACTTTGACACGGGGAATTTATCATCATTTAATATTAAATAAATATAGCTCTTTATGGCTTTAAAAATATTGTTAAGAGTATAAAGCATATGTCTATGTATTTATTTGTGCTATTATTGACAAAACCAGGGAGTGTTCAAAACAAAAATTTACACACTCAAATAAATATCCATATTTTAAAAATATTTCACTTTAGAATTCTAAGATATTTTATTCCATTTGAATGAAACTAACAGACAGAAAAGCACAGAAATGATATAGCAGACAACCCTTACATATCAAGACTTTAGAAATGCTTCATATTTCCGTATTAACTATAGATCTCTCCTTAGGAAAAAGAATACATATCAGACATACAATTAAAGCCTGTACCCCCTCAGCTCAACCTCCTTTATCTCTTTTTCCAGGGATATCCACTATACTGAAGAGGGAGCATATTATTCCCACAATGATTCTTGCATATTATACAAATATACATGTATTTATAAGCACCATGTAGTATTGTGTCCAAAGTCTGCATAAATAACTTAGTTTTTTTACTTAACATTATATTTGAAATTTATTACTATGGATACATGTAGCTGTCATCCATTTGTTTTCATTGCGAAACAGTCTTCTACTAAAAGAACAAAACAGTTTATTCTCATAAAGAAATCAAGTCATTTCCCACTGTTTTTTCTTCTCGCATTGCAAACAGCTCATGGGCAAGCGTTTTCTCTTTTTAATGAGTGCAATTCAAATGAGCTCAGCTGTAGGAAACTTTCCATGGCACAGTCAAATCTGACAATACTGACCATAAGCCTCACCTCAACAGCTGTCCATACGAACGCAAGATAATTTTATGTATAAATTAATGTTTCTGTAAGAAGTTTCCATGAAAAAAGTTGTCTTCTGTGGTGGGAAATCAAGGGCAAAAGGAAAACAATAATCTCCAAGAAAAAATACACAACACAGTAAATTTGTTTTGGTGGCTCTCCACGTGATGTTTACAGTATCAATGACAATTTGAAAAAAGGCTTTATTTTCTTTTGTGGAAAATGAAACAGACTTGTGAAAAAAAATGTTATTGCTCAACGAAATAGCTCCTTTTAAAAAAAAATATTACTCAGATTGATTATGTCTTTAAAGTGATCAGTAAACAAAAGACTAGTATTTTCTTGAGTATTTAGGATAACTATGATCAGGCTTCTGACAAAAAAGCACTTTTTCTTGAGTTGACTTGCTCCGGAATTGACCTGCTCCAGGCTCTAACTTTTGAACTCACTGCAGACACATAATGGAATTGAACAATTAAGTAATGTTTGGCCAACGGGGGCAGCTAGTTTTCTCTCTTGGATTGATAGGTTATAGAGAAGCAAGGGAAGAAGACTAGAATGATCAATATGAAACTGAAATAGGGTTAGAGACATTAGTGTGAATTCATGCTTAGTTTAATAGAGATAAAGAGGAACATTGTAGTGGAATACTTGCGTGTGTCCTAAGTCACTTCAGTAGTGTCTGACACTTTGCGACCCAAGGACTGCAGCCCACCAGGCTCCTCTGTCCATGGGATTATCTAGGCAAGAATACCTGAGTGGGTAGCCACTTCCTTCTCCAGGGGACCCAGGGATTGAGCCCGACGCTCCTGCCACGTCTCCCGCATTGGCAGGCAGATTGTTTACTGCTGAGCCACTGGGAAAGCCCTGAGTGGGACACTTAAGAATCCTAAAAGGATCCATTTGTCCTAATCCTTGGAACCTATTAATATTATCTTAGTTGGTAAAAGATGTAAGTAAGTTAAGAATCTAGTTGTGGTTGTTTAGTCACTAAGCTGTGTCCAACTCTTGCAATCCATGGACGTAGCCTGCCAGGCTCCTCGGTTCATGGGATTCTCCAGGCAAGAATGCTGGAGTGGGCAGCCTTTTCCTTCTCAAGGGGATCTTCACAACCCAGGGATCCAACCCAAGGCTCCTGCCACGTCTCCTGCAATAGTAGGTGGATTCTTTACCACCGAGCCACCTGGCAAGCCCCTAGCTTATTCTAGTTTATCCTGGGGGCCCTAAATGCAGTCACATGTATCTCTACAAGAGAAAGCAGAGGAAGTTTTGAGACAAAAGACGAGGAGGCAATGATATGACAGAAGCAAAGACTGGAGTGATGTGGCCAAAAGTCAAGGAATACCTGGACCCACGAAAACTGGAAGAGGCAAGGAATGAATTCCCCTCTAGAGTCCTGGAATAGAGCATGGCTCTGCCTCAGTTTTGGGCTTCTAGCTTCCAGACTGTGAGAGAATATATTTCTGGTTTTTTTTTTTTTTTTTTGCTATTCAGTTTATGACAATTTATTATAGCAGTTTCTGGAAATGAATATAGATCTACATATCTATATTATCTATCTATCTAATTTATCTAGACAGATATCTAGATACATTTCTTTGTGGATAGATAGACATTCATAGATAGATAGATTAGCATGCATATATTTAATTACTCTTTCAGGTGAAAGGGCCTAGAAATCATGATACCCTGATAGCAAAGGGAATACTGACCAGACCCTATTTTATATGAAAACATTTTGGAAAGCCTAACTACTAATGACTCACCAATATCACACCAATATAACCAATATAAGTCACCAATATAACATATCTCATCAGTCATATGCACAGAAATTCTGTATATAAGTAAATGCACCTTAAACATTCATTATGTCTGGGCATGCCCGAACATTTACATATTAAAATATGTGCTATATATTACTGCATTAACTTTCTTTTACATTTCTGGAGAAAGAAATGGCAACCCACTCCAGTATTCTTGCCTGGAAAATCCCATGGACAGAGGAACCTTGTGGGCTACAGTCCATGGGATCGCAAGAGTCGGACATGACTTAGCGAATAAACCACCACAGTATTTCTTTTATACTTCAGTTAGAGTGTTACATTGACTTTTAAAAAATTTAGATGAATTATATTTTGTAAGAATTCCACTTATGGAGGTAAAAAAGAGCATCACAATGGAAAGCACTGGATTTATTACAAGTCAGGGCTGTAGGGTCTAGGAAGTCTGAACACCACTGGTCCAGGAGCTTCTGATCTTTTTTTTCCTGCAGTATAGAGACAGCAGGCTGTGATTCCTCAGTTTCTAATCATGCCCTAAGCCTGGCAGTGATAAGTGTGGCAGATGCTGGGGGTGGGTGTTCTGGAAGGGAAAAGAAAATAATATTTTCCAGTCTCTAGATTTTGGTGTTGGCAGTAAAATTATTTGTCCATGACAATCTGCATTTATCTTCTGTGGAAACTGTGCTCAATTTATGGAACTATGCTCACTTTAACTACAAACCTAAGTTATATTGTATAAGTTGCACTGGCATTTCATTTTATTACCAAAAAAATGTATTGATCAATAATATATTTTGAATGATTTCAAATCCAGGTATCAAAAGTCTACTTCTGAGTCTCAGTTCAAAACAAAGTTATACACTCTTCACCTTATGGTAACTGTTAACTTGCTGACTAATAAATGGATGTGATGTATTTAATGAAAGAGGCAACAAAATTAGAGAAAGAATGAAGAGAATAGCAAATTTGAGCTATATTTCACTATAATTTGTTCTGGAACAAATTTAAAATTCTTTAACAAATGATGTAAATTCCATGTGACTAATGTTTTATTAAGGAAAACAGGAATAATAAGTGATCTTTAATTAAAAGTATCTAGGAACAATAAAAGTATCTAGGAAAATATAATAAGGAAATGAAGTGGAACTCTGTTGTGTTTTACCAGCTAAGGACTATTATTACTTTTTAAAAAGTGAGAGAGAATTAGAATATTTGCTTTCCTTTAAATAATAACAATATTAATTCATGACTCCTATAGCCTTAGTTAGGAATTATGAGGTCGGTCATTAAACTAATATTACAATAGGTACTATGATTTATACACAAAGAGACTGCAGGTGCTTTTCATACAATCATAACACTACATTTGCAAAAAAGATATTTCTGCCATTCCAAAGACTTAGTTGGTAAGCTTTTAATTAGCAAAAAATATAAGGAAGCTTAGTTTCTCACAAGAGAAATAAATAGCAAAATTCAATGTCTTTGAGCCATAGCTTGCCTCCACACAAGTAGTGAATCATCCTCTCCCATCTGTCCCAACATGGTTGCATCCTTTAGGAACACATGCCTCTTTGGAAAGAGCACTGTCACATATATTTATTATTCCTCTCATTTATATATAGTTCTAGCTTTGCCACTATATTCAGAGAGCCTTCTGTCCTTTAATGATGTTGAGTAAGCTTTGCTGGAAAGATGCCAGTCACTACCATTCATAAATGGAGATAATATTTGAAGTGACAAGTGAAATATTAATGTATTCTAAGAAAAAAATCAACTTTTAAGATATCTGATGATATATGTAGATACTAGAGAAACAGAGAGATTTTAGCTTCTACAGAAATATGACCGAGATGTCAACTGAGGCCTTTTACATTTTGAGATTTAAGTAATATTGATGGTTACTCCCATATCATGTCCAATGGAAAGTGTAACACATTCCTTGATGTTTTTAAAAATATGGGCATGTTGATTCTCATAACAGCCTCTGCACTTCAAAATTGTTGTCTCACTGAATTTTGAATATGGCCCTTTCCCTCAAAGGGTCTCAAAGCATTATTTATATGACTTATTTGCATGTTTAATAAATAATAGTAATAGGTTAAACAGTAGTTATGCATAATAACAACACAATAAATAGTAGTAATCCGAGTATGAGGCAGTCTTATTCTGAAATGCTATTTTAGCCACTTCCCACATCACTATGAATTTGTTGCCACCAAGCTGACCGGTGTTCTGTTGGGAAGTCTATTACTTTCTCTCCATATCCACAGACCCCAATTAACTTATTATGTAAAGCAATTAACTTGTCTCTGCCTATCCCAAATCAGCCTCAGATCATTTTATCTTAATTTAAGAAAATGAGTCATTAAGATACATTCTGAAGCAAAGACAGTAGCTTTCTATCTGAGATGAGTTTGTGACCTTCTTGGTAAAACAGATAATTTAGTATAAAAACACTTAAAATTTGTAATCCCAAATAAATGGACCAATTATACAATTAGCACTAGACACAGGAGATATAAATTTTGCTCTTTCACAGTTCACAGTCTAGAGGTTTTCCTGGTGGTCCAGTGGTCAAGAAAAAGCCTTACAATGGAGGGGACACCAGTTTGATCCCTAGTTCACAAGGAAAAATCCCCATATGCCTTGAGGCAACTAAGGCCATTGGCTGTAATAACTGAAGCCCACACACCTAGAGTTAGTGCTCTGCAGAAACAGAAGCTCATGGACCACAGCGGCAGAGTAGCCCCCTCTTGCTGCAACTAGAGGAAGACTGTGGGCAGCAACAAAGACCCAGTTCAGCCAAAAAAAAATAAAGTTTAAAAAAAAATTCACAGTCTAGCCAGGAAGAGGGGAAAGTGAGAAAGGTTATATGTAATTAATTAAATGCTGTAAGAGGGTTGTACCAGGTTTTTAAGAAGCTGGGAATATCCAGAGATTATCAAGCTCATGGCCAAAGGGGAGGATTTATGTACAGAAAACATCTGATTTGAGCTAAGTCTTCAGAGATGGATAAGAATGTGCTAGGCATTTGGAAAGTTAAGGCATTCCAGATCTAGGGAAAAGCAACTGTAAAATTTATCTGGAAAAATAGTAATGGAATATCTTTGAGAGCATATATACAAAATGATATGAGACAATTAGCCAGAAGGCAGAAATGGTATGGCCCTAACAGAAGCAGAAGATATTAAGAAGAGGTGGCAAGAATACACAGAACTGTACAAAAAAGATCTTCACGACCCAGATAATCATGATGGTGTGATCACTCATCTAGAGCCAGACATCCTGGAATGTGAAGTCAAGTGGGCCTTAGAAAGCATCACTATGAACAAAACTAGTGGAGGTGATGGAATTCCAGCTGAGCTATTTCAAATCCTGAAAGATGATGTTGTGAAAGTGCTGCACTCAATATGCCAGCAAATTTGGAAAACTCAGTAGTGACCACAGGACTGGAAAAGGTCAGTTTTCATTCCAACCCCAAAGAAAGGCAATGCCAAAGAATGCTCAAACTACCACACAATTGCCCTCATCTCACATGCTAATAAAGTAATGCTCAAAATTCTCCAAGCCAGGCTTGAGCAATACGTGAACTGTGAACTTCTTGATGTTCAAGCTGGATTTAGAAAAGGCAGAGCAACCAGAGATCAAATTGCCAACATCTGCTGGATCATGGAAAACACAAGAGAGTTCCAAAAAAACATTTATTTCTGCTTTACTGACTATGCCAAAGCCTTTGACTGTGAGAATCACAATAAACTGTGGAAAATTCTGAAAAAGATGGGAATACCAGACCACCTGACCTGTCTCTTGAGAAACCTATATGCAGGTCAGGAAGCAACAGTTAGAACTGGACATGGAACAACAGACCGGTTCCAAATAGGAAAAGGAGTACGTCAAGGCTATATGTTGTCACCCTGCTTATTTAACTTATATGCAGAGTACAGCATGAGAAATGCTGGACTGGAAGAAATACAAGCTGGAATCAAGATTGCCAGTAGAAATCTCAATAACCTCAGATATGCAGATGATACCACCCTTATGAAGAAAGTGAAGAGGAATTAAAAAGCCTCTTGATGAAAGTGAAAGAGGAGAGTGAAGAAGTTGGTTTAAAGCTCAGTATTTAGAAAATGAAGATCATGGCATCCAGTTCCATCACTTCATGGGGAATAGATGGGGAAACAGTGGAAACAGTGTCAGACTTTATTTTTGGGGGTTCCAAAATCACTGCAGATGGTGACTGCAGCCATGAAATTAAAAGACGCTTACTCCTTGGAAGAAAAGTTATCACCAACCTAGATAGTATATTCAAAAGCAGAGACATTACTTTGCAGACTAAGGTCCATCTAGTCAAGGCTATGGTTTTTCCAGTAGTCATGTATGGATGTAAGAGTTGGACTGTGAAGAAAGCTGAGTGCCGAAGAATTGATGCTTTTGTACTGTGGTGTTGGAGAAGACTCTTGAGAGTCCCTTGGACTGCAAGGACATCCAATCAGTCCATTCTAAAGGAGATCAGCCCTGGGATTTCTTTGGAAGGAATGATGCTAAAGCTGAAACTCCAGTACTTTGGCCACCTGATGTGAAGAGTTGACTTATTGGAAAAGACTCTGATGCTGGGAGGGATTGGGGGCAGGAGGAGAAGGGGACAACCAAGGATGAGATGGCTGGATGGCATCACGGACTCGATGCACGTGAGTCTGAGTGAACTCCGGGAGTTGGCAATGGACAGGGAGGTCTGGTGTGCTGCAATTCATGGGGTCGCAAAAGTCGGACACGACTGAGCAACTGAACAGAACTGAACTGAACTGAACTTAATAAGTTAAAGTGATATATTTAGATGATCTCGGTAAGGCAGAAAGTGGAAATAACTAGTACTTAGAGGATTTGGACATAAACAAACTTCCTATTCAGATTCTGGGTTTGGTGGACTATGAGGATTCTGGTTGAGGTCTCTCCACAGAGCAGTGTAAGAGTAATGTTTAATGGAGTTTTGTATTTGCCATTTAAGTTGAACAGATCAACCCTGGGATTTCTTTGGAAGGAATGATGCTAAAGCTGAAGCTCTAGTACTTTGGCCACCTCATGCGAAGAGTTGGCTCATTGGAAAAGACTCTGATGCTGGGAGGGATTGGGGGCAGGAGGAGAAGGGGACAACCGAGGATGGAATGGCTGGATGGCATCACGGACTCGATGGACGTGAGTCTGAGTGAACTCTGGGAGTTGGTGTTGGACAGGGAGGCCTGGCATGCTGCGATTCATGGGGTCGCAAAGAATCGGACACGACTGAGTGACTGAACTGAACTGAACTGAATATGCACACAGGATGATTCTTTAGTAGAAATAAAAGTTAAAAATAAACTCAAGATCCCTTTGCTATGTCATTAGAACATAAGAAGGAATAAAGGGAAATATGTGAGTAAAATGTGAAGAAAGAAAATTTAAGTGAAAAGACTAGTAGACTAAGAAGTGAACTCTGGTGGAAATTGATATTTAATGGCTAAAGAGATGAAGACTCTGAGATAGGAAGAAATTTGAGAAGGAAATCTCTTTAAGTATGATAACTATAACTAAAGAACATTGACACTAATTCTTTTCCTATCTTTCCCAAAAGGCATTGCACGTGTCCTAAGTCACTTCCGTTGTGTCAGACTCTTGGCCAACCCCATGGACTGTAGCCTGCCAGGCTCCTCTGTCCATGAGGATTCCCCAGGCAAGAATACTGGAGTCAGTTGCCATGCCCTTCTCCAGGGGATCTTCTTGACTCAGGAATCCAACCAGCCTCTCAAGTCTCCCACATTGGCAGGAGGGATCTTTATCACCTGGGAAGCCCCAAAGGGATTATGCCTCACTAATCTGAGATTCTTTGAATTGATAATATAGATCTTAATAGGCATAATTTTCAAACAATTATAGAATTAATGAAAAGAGAAAATAGTCTTTAGTCATGGGTTTCTATTATTTAATCTTTTGCTGATCCTTTAGCAAAACACAAATCATTATAATTAATTCCATAAAAGGACAAAAATAATATTTGAGCACAAATCAGCAAATCAGTAACTTGATAGAGTTCAGATAGTTTTCAAATAAACAATAGAACTTTAATTGCAAATGAGAAACAAAAATATATCCAGAATCTCAATCCATGTCTGAAGAACACAAAACTTAAGGTTCATGGATGTGTATACTACAGTTACACTTCTGGGTGTTTAAAATATGATACTGATAAATATTGTAACAGAACACAGTCAAATTCAGTGGCTCCTATACATTGCTGCCTGTCAGGATACTTCAAATAGTCTTTAGAAATTCAGACTTCCAGGGTTTAACCCTAAATTAAATAAACTGAATAACAAGTTGTTGGCATGGAACTAATAAACTCTTATATTCAGAAGCACCCTCAATGATTCTTATACCACTCGTCTATGACTAGCCATGACATGAGGAATCACTAGACTGGATGTACCTAGTTCACTTTCCAATGGTTTCCAAATACTTTAAATAATATACATTATATTGGTATACTTTCTAGTTATCACGACTTATTCATCGTAATGAAAACTTACTGATTAGGCAAAATACTTTGAGGTGAAGATTGTCCAATAGAGAGCAGTCAGTAAAGAATCTACCTGCAGTGTAGGAGACCCAGGTTCAATCTCTGCGTGGGGAAGATGACCTGGAGAAGGAAATGGCAACCCACTCCAGGTTTCTTGCCTGGAAAATCCCATGGACAGAGGAGCCTGGTGGGCTACAGTCCATGGGGGAACAAGAGTTGGACATGACTTTGTGACTAAACCACCACCATAGTCCAACAATTATTCATTTATAAACGTAACATGGTTATTTTACCAAAATTAACCAAAGGAATAAACAAAAATCTATGGCTATCAGATGAATAATATATCTTACTATGAATAACAAAGTGGGCTTATTGACATTCTAACATTTTAAACAGGCTTTTTGTTGAAGCTCATTCACTTTGGTTTTGTGATTATAGAATATTTAAAAAAAAAAGAAATAAGATATATTTATTTTTACAATTTGCATGCATTGTAAAAGATGCCAAATTCTGTACTGTTTTAACCAACTAAATGTAAAATATGTTGATTGGGTGTAATAGGTCATTCTATGAGTGAAAGCTTTTTGCTTAAGGTGAGATCAGGTAGGCAGTGAAACGGAAATGGGGAAATTTGAGCAAGCTTTTCATGAATGTTAGGCTGTTTTGGCAGAAGGCAATGGCACCCCACTCCAGTACTCTTGCCTGGGAAATCCCATGGATGGAGGAGCCTGGAAGGCTGCAGTCCATGGTGTCACGAAGAGTTGGACACGACTGAGCGACTTTATTTTCACTTTTCATTTTCATGCACTGGAGAAGGAAATGGCAACCCACTCCAGTATTCTTGCCTGGAGAATTCCAGGGACGGGAGCCTGGTGGGCTGCTGTCTATGGGGTAGCACAGAGTCGGACACTACTGACATGATTTAGTAGCAGCAGCAGGCTGTTTTGATTCAGTTTATCTACCCCCTCCACTAACTTTTGAGTCAAAAGGAATATAATTATGTTTACCTATGGAACCTTATCGTGTTCCCTCTACAAATAAAAGGAAGGACATTCTGACATATCTTTATAGAATTGAACTTTATTCTGTGATCTACAGTTATATATTATTGTATTTAGACTGATTACTGTCTGCCAGGAGGACTGAAAGAAAGCTGCATGAACGAAGAGATCAGGCCTACTACCTTCATTCATCAGGATATTCCCAGATCAAGACAGTTTCTTGCACAGGAGAGACTCTCAAAACACCTAAATACCAAAACCTTAAAGGAATACTTAAAATATTTTCTGCTGCAGATATATAAAATCCCTTTGGTTAGAATTTTTTGCATTTTTTTTTCTGCTTACCTGAGCAGAGAAGAATTTTTAAAACTTATCAACTTTTAAAAGTTATATATTAGAGTTATGCTTTCTTATTCAAAGTTCTCATCACAAAGGCTATCAATTATTCTGGGAAGCAGCATTATTTCAGCAATTTCTACCAGTTATCATTAAAGTTAGTCTTTGAATAGGTGAATGGCTATAATAATTTCTTTTCTCTATTATTAGAGCTAATTCCTGAAAATACAGAAAGTCTAGGCTATTACTCAGTTAAATAATTTCAGATCATAACTGAGACTTCTCAAATTAAACAGCATTCAGTTCACTAAATGGGTAATTTACTTAAAAGTATTAATGGTTTGAGAAAATTAATACTTATGGTAAAATGCACTTATAAAGTTTCTGGCCATAAATTATGCCTCAAATATCATCAGAAGCTCAGGAAAGGAGTTCTAGAAAGGCCATGGTCTAATATGTATGAATATTTATATGAATAATTAATAAATGTACTAAGCCTCACACACTCATATGTGACTAACATGTTTCTCAAGAGCCAAATGAATTATCATAGAAAAAGGGATCAACAAACTCCTTCAGGTGGGAGTCAGTGGCCCTGGATCATAATTTTATTATACAACAATCCTTTTCTAATTGCATTTATTTGGTTCATATAATGTGGGTGGGCATAAACTACGGTGTTTTCTTTTACTTCATCAGATAAGAAACATGTTAGTGACACTGTTTAAAAATATGTTCAAATGATTCATGTATTTGTTAAGAATTTTGCATAACTAATACAAACAAAATATAATGTTCATTGTGCTTTTCTATCTTATTAAGTAAAAAGTGGCAAAGAAATTTTATGCCTTGACTTTCTAAAATCTGAAAGGTAGAAATATGGAATTGTACTGGGTCACATTTTATGATAGCTGTTAACATAACTCTCAAATAATTTGTTACATTAACATGTCTATATTGAATAATTCAATTTTGTTACAGTGTTAACATGCAGAAGTATAATACCATACATTTAATTTATTTTGAATAACAATTAAATGATTTTCACTGGAGTAAGAAAATATACCAAATTTATCTAGATTTGCAAATACTGGTATTATAATAAAATTATACTGCATATTTTATTAATACTATCCAATACAAAATGCAACTAAGTAATATTTAATATGAATCTATAGTGCATCTTGAAAATAGTATAGAATAAGATCTACATTTTCAACGAAATACATTGCAGAATGCAGAGAAAAAGCTATAATTGGAAAAAAAATAGTTGTAAAAGCTAACTCACTCTCACTGACAAGAAACGTATATATTTTATTAAACTAAAGAATTTCTTAAATAAAAGTCATTGGATGGTACAACTATAGGGTTTCCCCCGGAACCAAGTGGTCTGGCTGAAATCTGCCAGTATAGGAGGAATAATAATAATGTTTAAAACATTTTTGAGTCATTATATTGTTATTCTTTTTATACTGTTCATGGGGTTCAGGATATGGAATTCCAGTTGAGCTATTTCAAGTCTTAAAAGATGATGCTATGAAAGTGCTGCACTCAATATGGCAGCAAATTTGGAAAACTCAGCAGTGGCCACAGGACTGGAAAAGCTCAGTTTTTATTCCAATCACAAAGAAAGGAAATGCCAAAGAATGCTAAAACACCCACAAAGTTGCACTTATCTCACAGACTAGCAATGTAATACTCAAAATTCTCCAAGCCAGGCTTCAACAGTACATGAACAGTGAAATTCCAGATGTTCAAGATGGATTTAGAAAAGGCAGAGGAACCAGAGATCAAATTGCCAACATCCATTGGATTATCAGAAAAGCAAAAGAGTTCCAGAAAAACATCTACTTTTGCTTTATTGACTATGACAAAGCTTTTGATTGTGTGGATCACAGCAAATTGGAAAGTTCTTAAAGAGATGGGAATACCAGACCACCTTATCTGTCTCCTGAGAAAACTGTATGCCGGTCAAGAAGCAACAGTTAGAACCGGACATGGAACAATGGACTGGTTCCAAATTGGGAAAGGAGTACATGAAGGCTGTATACTGTC
The DNA here is from genome assembly GCF_014754425.2 of Oryx dammah. Classification (NCBI taxonomy): domain Eukaryota; kingdom Metazoa; phylum Chordata; class Mammalia; order Artiodactyla; family Bovidae; genus Oryx; species Oryx dammah. The sequence goes on along the minus strand of NW_024070213.1, from coordinate 105,805,378 downwards.
ACTCTGCTTATTTAACTTATATACAGAGTACATCATGTAAAATGTAAGACTGGATGAAGTACAAGGTGCAATCAAGATTGCTGAGAGAAATATCAATAATGTCAGATATGCAGATGACACCACCCTTATGACAGAAAGTGAAAAGGAACTAAAGAGCCTCTTGATGAAAGTGAAAGAGAGTGAAAAGCCTGGCTTAAAATTCAACATTCGAAAAACAAAGATCATGGCATACAGTCCCATCACTTCATGACAAATAGATGGGGAAACAATGCAAATAGTGACAGACTTTATATTCATGGGCTCCAAAATCACTGCAGATGGTGATTGCAGCCATGAAATTAAAAGACGCTTTCTCCTTGGAAGAAAAGCTATGATCAACCTAGACAGCATATTAAAAAGCAGAGATGTTACTTTGCCAACAAATGTCCACACAGTCAAATCTATGGTTTTTCCAGTAGTCACCTAAGGATGTGAGTTGGACCATAAACAAAGCTGAGCGCCAAAGAATTGATGCTTTTGAACTGTGGTGTTGGAGAAGACTCTTGAATCCCTTGGACTGCAAGGAGATCAAACCAGCCAATCCTAAAGGAAATCAACCCTGAATATTCACTGGAAGGATTGATGCTGAAGTTTCAATACTTTGGCCACCTGATGTGAAGAACTGACTCATTGGTAAAGACCCTGATGCTGGGAAAGATTGAAGGTGGGAGGAGAAGGGGATGACAGAGGATGAAGGGTTGGATAGCATCACAAACTCAATGGACATGAGTCAGAGCAAGCTCTGGGAGTTGGTGATGGACAGGGAAGTCTGGTGTGCTGCAGTCCATGGGGTTGCAAAGAGTCGGACATAGCAGTGACTAAACTGAATCGATTGTTATTTAAAGATATCCTTTTAAACAATCACCCTAAAAGATAATATTCTACTGTGTTTGTCAATAGGTTCTTGAGATCCCAGATGTTGGCTCATTTCTCAAAGGAGATAGAGATGATTCACTCTATAATAAGTAAGAAATACTATTGTATCATGCCTGATTATTCACACAACTAAACTGAAATATATAGAAAATTAAATTCATGGTTTTCCAAATGTTCTCTATAATTCTCAATTTCTGGAGTTTGGATTTCAACCAGTATTTAGAACAAATGGAGGGCTGATACATAGTTAATATGATCTATATTTCTTTACCCAAATGTGAGTATATTTTCTTATCATTTATAACATGAGATAAGCTCACTGAAAAACGTCAGGAAAACTAGGCAAGTAAAATACATGGGAATACTCGCTCTGGACCACCCAGAGAAAGCATTTCCAAGTTTCTGCGTAGAACATAGCCGAGTCCTGGAATATTGGTGATAGTGGAGACAAGACCATCTGAGTATGATCACAGAGCTATAGAGCAATGCACATTATAGAAGCCAGGACAGCCAGTGAAGGTAACAGTAGCTCAAAGAATTTATTTAGAATGCCTGTGATGTCTCAAGAGACCTTTAAGATACTTAAAGATGTGCTTGGCCCTATGCTAAATATTTAAAGTCCTGCAATGGCAAATGAGAGCATAGCTAGTGAAATACATGTGTTTGTCGCTCAGTTGTGTCTGACTGATTGTGACCCCATGGACTGTATCCCTCCAGGCTCCTCTGTCCATGGGATTTCCCAGGCAAGAATATGGAGTGTGTTGCCATTTCCTTCTCCAGGGGATCTTCCCTGATGCAGGGATCAAACCCAGGTCTCCTGCATTGCAGGCAGATTCTTTACTGTTTGAGCCACTAGGGAAATATGGGTTACTACTTGCCAACTGGGGTTCCCATATGGCACCGGTGGTAAAGAACCCACCTGCCAATGCAGGAGATATAAGAGATGCAAGTCTGATCCCTAGGTCAGGAAGATCCCTTGGAAGAGGGCATGGCATCGTACTGCAGGATTCTTGCCTGGACAATCCCATGGATAGAGAAGCCTGGTAGGCTAGAGTCGTGCACACACTTGTCAGTTTAAACTCTGGCTGGAGTTGCCAGGGGAAGCATGCACTGCAATGCCTGTTATGAACCATAAGCATGTTTCCATTCTATCTCACATCTATCTCACGTATGTTTTCCATTCTATCTCACATTCTATCTTCCAGTCTATCTCTCACAATGGATTTAGTTCCATTTCTAGATGAGAAGCTATGTATTAAAAAAGCTGAAATTTAGTCCTTTTTGCATTAGAAAAAGCATAAAACTTGCTTTATAAGTTCTTGAATTTCAGCAAAGAGCTATTTAGCTAGCTTAATCTCTTTTTTAAAACTTATCTCAGAATTAACACTCCTAAAAATTAAGAAATTTTGAACCTTTAAAAAATGCTACATTTCATGAAACAGTTGAAAAACTTTTAAAACACAGGAAGAAAAGGTCATTTCCATTTCACTAAAGGGATCAAGAATTGCTTTATGATACTCTAACTGGTACAAAACTCAGATAAGTAACAGCTCTATTTCAAAAATAAGTGTTAAAGAGCCTTATTTTTCTTTTTAAAAAAATGGAAGTTGGGTGAGATGACAGCAATGTGTATGTATATGTGTGTGTGTGTGCACATGTACGTGTGAGTGTGCACATATTTTAGGTAGTAGGACAATTAAACACCAAGAAAAGATGATACAAGATTGGAATTTCACAGAGTTGAGTGGTATGGGATTCCATAGTTTTATTCATTTGAAAGGAAAATAGTATTTATCCCAAAGTTAAACTACGGTTTTCCTGTTGTATGACCAAACATATGATTTCAAGCTAAAGAAATTTTATAAATATATGGAAAATTATACCCAAGATGCCATTAAAAGACTCTTTGTTTGGGGCTCAGTAATTCTAGACTTAAGAATAAATTCATGTGTTACTATATCAAAGAGTTCACAAGAACATCAAAAGAAAAGATTTTCTTATTTAAATAGGATGTTCTCTTTAAAATTGCAAAGTAAAATTATTTACTAAATGATTTTACATTTTCTCTTATCTAATACTTTTTCCATAATGCTAAGTTCTTTTGTAGTCTTTTGGCTCATTTATTTCCCCAGAGTGATGTTGACATGCATCTGCTCAAATTAATTAACAGTGTATCTCAGTAGACTCATTTAGCCTGAATAAAAAGTTCAAATGCTAATTTGTGGGCCAGTGTAGCTTCCTTCAACCAAAGTATAACACCTTATATGCTTCACACCAACAGAGGCAGAAGAGTTGTACACCTTCTTTCTTGTTTTTGTCTTTTTAAATGACATTTTGGTTTGGATCGTAAAGAATCTGCCTGCAATACAGGAGAGCCAGGCTCAATCCCTGTGTTGTTAAACATTTTTCTGAATATCACTATCAGTTTTCTTCCATTAACATCCACTGATGACTTCTGGAAACTGTCACAGGAAGAGCAATTAACATGGTCTTCAGTGGTGCTCTGGAGAAGACAATGGCACCCCACTCCAGTACTCTTGCCTGGAAAATCCCATGGACGGAGGAGCCTGGTAGGCTGCAGTCTATGGGGTCACTAAGAGTCGGACACGACTGAGCGACTTCACTTCACTAGGCTCAATCCCTGGGTCAGGAAGATCCTCTGGAGAAGGGAATGGCTACCCACTCCAGTATTCTTGCCTGGAAAACTCCACGGACAGAAGAGCTTGGCAGGCTACAGTCCATGGACTGCAAAGAGTCAGACACGACTGAAGTGACTGTCACTTTCACTTATCCGGCTATACTTGTAATCATGAGAAATACAGGTACCTGAGACTGGAAAAGTACCGGCATCTCTCCCTTTTTTTAAGAAACATAACTGTGCATGTGTGAGAGACAGAGAGACAGAGAGAGGAGAGAGAATTATTTAGCATTGCATTAAGAATTATATGTGAAAAGCAATGTGTACTCATATATTAGTTACAAGTATTGCCATGACCTCACAGTTTGATTGTTCTTATAAAATATGAGCAGAGAATCTTATGTATTTTGCCAAGAACTAGAGTTATCCGAACACTTATTTATGCCTTAAATAAAAACTGAGCTGACTTATTTTTGTCAGGCATAAAACTGGGCTCTCTCTCACAGAAGACTTTTTCAGATCTTAAATGTATAGCTCTAAATATTTTAGCTTGACTTAAAAGTGTCAACAATTTGCCTTTACTACTCTTAAACATCATACAACCTTATATTTGTAAGCAACAGAAAGCATAGGATGGGAGAAGACAGCCATATTTGGAATCACAGAGACCTAAGTTAACTTTTATCTCTAGCACCGGTGCCTCGATTCTATCATTATAAAAATGATTTCGTGGTGACTACAGAGATTAAAGTTTATAAAATTTAACACAACATTTCTGTCTAAAAACAGCTGATAAATTTAATTAATTGAGATTTCTGATCATGAAGAATATACATTCACAAACCATCTTTTATGCCAAAGACATTCTGTACAAATTATAATTGATTCTAAAACTGAAAAGCTAATTGCTGATTTCTATTCACATTTTACAAATATACAACTAAACTCATAATTTATTAAAACTTTTCATATGAGGCTTACCTCAGGGATGAGACTGTGTATAGGAAAGACATGGCTTTATAAAGTGTGAGTCAGGAGAAAATCAGTGTGTAGAGACATTGCTGCAGGCACTTCAGGGGTTCCTAAACCTATGTAGATAAAAGGTTTGGCTTCTATTGGTGATTAATTTTTGTATTCTCTGGAGAATTTACTGACACAGTTTCAAAAACCACTTTGCCCTAATTACAACAGAGTTCTGATGGAATTAGTATCAGATGCAAGCCATTAACTTTTGTTTTCTAGGCTGTGTGTGTATATATATGTGTGTGTGTGTCCTAGGCTGTGTGTATATATACACACACATATATATACATACATACATATATATACACATATATATGAAACAGCACCTATTTTTGCTGCATGGTTTGGTTAAAGTCAAAGTGTCTGTCTTTAGATACTTATTCACTTCATCAAAGGGAGAGTTTGTATATACTGATAGTTATTCTTCATCGAATAACTCAAAAGTTAACACAAACATGAAATTAGATGACATCTGTACAATGATTGATATATTTTAGGTGCTTTGTCATTGTACAGATGTCATTTAATTTCATATTTGCATTAACTTTTGAGATAGTTATTAGGAGATAATAGATGGAGTTCTAGGAAAAGAGAATACAGTGTGGGGAGAAAATCAAGGATGATTCATGGAGGAAGTAAGACAAAACAGATGTAGAGTTCATCTTACAGATGTAAGAGGGAACCAGGGGCTTGCTGATATAGAGAAGCAACCCACAGAGTTTGGAATAGGCACTCATTGTGTTGAAAAGCATGATGTCATCGGTCTGAAAAAGTTCCAGGTGGGTACTTTAAAATAACTAAAAATAATAAATATGATCATACATTAAAGTTTAAAGAAAAATAATTTTTAAAATATCTACTCTTCTTCCAATTGCATGTTTATAAGTTAAAAAGCAATAACTTTGATAAAAATAATTGCAATAATAATTCAGGAATTGTGAGTATAGCTCAGCATCTTTTATTTTAAAAAAGCTGTTATACAGCTAGTGATAATAATTCAGGAATTGTGAGTACAGTTCAATATCTTCTATAAAAAACTAGCTGTTATATATCTACAATCAAGATATGAAAAGCATGAATGTATTTTAAAATCAACAATTATCCAATTTAAAATTCTGCTCTGTGTTACTCTAAAATACATAGTTAAAAGTTCAGATAAATGTTTTGAAAAGCTTTACAAGAAGAGGCTCCTAAAATCCAGGGAGTATTATAGTGTGAAGATTAACTGAAAAGTTTAATATACCACACAGATATATAAACCAGTGGTTAATTTCAGATATTTTCTGATCATAAAATTGTAACTTAAGTAAGAGATGATTGTCAGCATATAAAATGAAAATAATTCAAGAATGTTAGTACACTCTTTTTACTGTCCATGGATAATTTTATCCTACAGATAATTGTAGAAACCATACTATTAGAGAAAAAAATTAAAACTTTTCTGTAGTTAGGACTAAAAGTGATAGCTGAAAATAATCCATTGAGGAATATTTCAAAGTGAATAGCCATTTTAGGGGCTTCCCTGGTGGCTCAGATGGTAAAGAATCTGCCTGCAATGCAGGAGACCTGGGTTCGATCCCTGGGTCAGGGAAGATCATGGAAGATCCTCTGGATCATGGAAAAAGCAAGAGAGTTCCAGAAAAACATCTATTTCTGCTTTACTGACTATGCCAAAGCCTTTGACTGTGTGGATCACAATAAACTGTGGAAAATTCTGAAAAAGATGGGAATACCAGATCACCTGACCTGCCTCTTGAGAAACCTGTATGCAGGTCAGGAAGCAACAGTTAGACGTGGACATGAAACAACAGACTGGTTCCAAATAGGAAAAGGAGTACGTCAAGGCTGTATATTGTCACCCTGCTTATTTAACTTCTATGCAGAGTACATCACGAGAAATGCTGGACTGAAAGAAGCACAAGCTGGAATCAAGATTGCAGGGAGAAATATCAATAACCTCAGATATGCAGATGACACCACCCTTATGGCAGAAAATGAAGAGGAGCTAAAAAGCCTCTTGATGAAAGTGAAAGAGGAGAATGAAAAAGTCAGCTTAAAACTCAACATTCAGAAAACAAAGATCATGGCACCTGGTCCCATCACTTCATGCCAAATAGATGGGGAAAGAATGGAAACAGTGTCAGACTTTATTTTTTGGGCTCCAAAATCACTGCAGATGGTGACTGCAGCCATGAAATTAAAAGACCACTTACTCTTTGGAAGGAAAGTTATGATCAACCTAGATAGCATGTTGAAAAGCAGAGACATTACTTTGCAGACTAAGTTCCGTCTAGTCAAGGCTATGGTTTTTCCAGTGGTTATGTATGGATGTGAGAGTTGGACTGTGAAGAAACCTGAGCACTGAAGAATTGATGCTTTTGAACTGTGGTGTTGGAGAAGACTCTTGAGAGTCCCTTGGACTGCAAGGAAATCCAACCAGTCCATTCTAAAGGAGATCAGTCCTGGGTGTTCTTTGGAAGGAATGATGCTGAAGCTGAAAGTCCAATACTCTGACCACCTCATGTGAAGAGTTGACTCATTGGAAAAGACTCTGATGCTGGGAGAGATTGGGGGCAGGAGGAAAAGGGGATGACAGAGGATGAGATGGCTGGATGGCATCACCAACTCGATGGACATGAGTTTGAGTGAACTCCGGGAGTTGGTGATGGACATGGAGGCCAGGCGTGCTGTGATTTGTGTGGTTGCAAAGATTCGGGCATGACTGAGTGACTGAACTGAACTGAACTGAACTGAAAGTAAAATATTTTAATGAGTATCACATGTGTTTTTGAAGCCCCTCCCCCACAATTATAAAATGATAGACCAACTCCTAAACACAGTGTTAAACTCCCAGGAATGATCAAATTGATGTTACTTAACATGACTGAAACTGTGTTGTCCTAAGAAACAAGAATGAGAAAATTAGATTCCTAAAAATGTCTTTCATATAAAAGACTATGAGCTGTGTCTCAGAAACTGACACAGGCAATGCAACAAATATTTATTTTACCTGTCATCTGGTCACTTTATTTTAGGACAAATCTGAAACTATTCCCTCTTTTTTTTAAAATTAGTTGCCTAAGGCTGACTTGCATCTGGTGTCCTCAATCCTGCCATATATATATGTTTCAGGGAAATCACATCTTCTCTGTGAAGAGAGTTAGGATTTAAAGTCAGCTCATAAGGCAAAACTGAAGTGACTTAGCAGCAGCAGCAGCATAAGGCAAAAACTGATTTATTCAAAACCACTGTAGACAGTACCTCAGGGAAGCATCACACTGGAGATCAACATCCTACAATCCACTAAGTCCACTCCAGGCAGTTCTCCTCCCAACATATGACTCCCGCTGGGGAAGAGCACCGCATGCATGAGCTGCCCTGCTATGGGGTTTTGCGGAATGAAAGGTACAATGTGTACTTTTTGATGGATGAGAAGTATCTTTTAAAACAGGGATTGCATTCAGCCTCACAAGGTGCTCACACTATAAGAAGCACAGCTACTATTGAAATTGTTTAGGTTTCCCATATGACAGTCATTTGGGGGATATGCTCATTGCATAGCATCTTCTATAATATTTACATCTTTGTCTCCCTTTCTGCTGTTTCAGTACATGAATAGTTGAATTTACCTGATACATGTGCAAACGGTGCCATCTCGCTTAATACACACTTTGTTCATATATATATGGGTGTTACATACTCTGATATATATATTATACTATGTATACCATGCATGCCTTATGTATATGTATACTATGTATATAGGCATGTTATGTATATTATACTTCCCTGGTGGCTCAGACGGTAAAGTGTCTGCCTGCAATGCAAGAGAGCTGGGTTCGATTCCTGGGTCGGGAAGATCCCCTGGAGAAGGAAATGGCAATCCACTCCAGCACTCTTGCCTGGAAAAGCCCATGGACGGAGGAGCCTGATAGGCTACAGTCCATGGGGTCGCAAAGAGTCGGACACGACTGAGCGACTTCAGTTTTCTTTCGTACTATGTATACGCATACCATTACTCAACTATAAGCATGTATGTAGTACAAAAAAATGTTTTAATGATTTGTTTCAGAAAGATGCTGAGTTTTGTCAAAATTCTAATAATAAAATTTCTAAAATATGTAACCATTACATAATAACAAATTTGTCTGGTCTTTGGTCCAACCCTCCTAAGAGGAAGCTTCTAAAATTTTGGAATGTGCCCAGTGATGAGTCTCTTTATTATTCATGGTGGGTCCCAGGGAGCACCCCTGAGTTTATGCTAATGAGGTGACTCAAGAGAGGCCCTCTGGTAGTTTCAGGGTCAGAGCAATCCAGAAAGATCAATCATGTGATTGGTTAGAAGGCTGGGGCTTTGAACCAGGTGCTGTTAGCCTGACCTCCAACGAGCAGATGAGATTGTAGATCAAGTTCAATCACTCTGCCAATGATTCAATTAATCATACCTGTATTATAAAACCCCAGTAAAAATTCTGGACGTCTGAAGCCTTAAGAACTTCCTGGTTGGTGATACACAGTGTGTTGAAAGGATGATATATCCTCAGAACACAGAAGATTTACAGCTGGGAACCTCCCAGGTCTCATTCTAGTGTCTCTACTTTTGGCTGGTCCTGATTTGTATCCTTTGCAGTGAAACTTAAGTTAAATAGAAGTATAGTAGCTTCCTGAGTTCTTTGATGTGTTCTAGAGAATTATTGAAACTGAGAGGGTAGAGGGGACCCTCAAATTTAGAGACAGTTGGTCTGATGTGTGGGAGGATTGGGAACCCCAGAGCTCGTCAATGGTGTCTGCAGTATGAGAGTCTTGTAGAGGTTTATGCCCTCAACTATGAGGTCTGGGCTAATGCTAGGTAGTTGGTGTTAGAACTGCACTACAGTAACTTTGCCTTAAATGTGACCAGCACCATGTCTGAAGGTAGAGTGAGTTGTCTGTTTATTATGTAACGCATCTAATTTTCCTCAAGAAGCTACACACATTAGGTGATAGATAAGAAGTGAACTTAATCCCATCTGATAATTTAAACTGTCCCTAGTTGAGGGAATCTCATCTCAGAGTAACTAATAAGAAGTCCATTATGGTCAAAACATCCCTCTGCCTTATATGGCACTCTTTTACCTTCCATATGTGGACTGTTCAATTCTTGTCTATCCTTTCTTTTATTTTCCCTCTTGTTAGACAGGGTCAGGCTTTATCTCATTCTCTACATCATTACTTAGTGTCAGAGGTCAGAAGGTACCAACAAAACTATGGCTTGATGGGAAAATAACTTTTTTCAAAACATTATTTTTATTAAATAAGGATATAGATTTTAAATTATTTAAAATAATAAAATATGTGTAGCCAAAAATAGAGAACCACTGTTTAAAGTAAAACTGAATTAGGTATTTTTATACTTTTCTTAATAATGATATTCAAATAGAATTGTTTAAAACAAACCAATATTTGAAGTATTTACTTCAGTCACCAATATGTATTTATCTTGAATCATGCTTTTTCATTAATACTAGTGAAAATTTACTTACATGGTATCACAATTTGCGTAAATGATGTCATCTTTCTTTGCTTCAGTTCTTCAGGTTTATTCAGGTCAGAGCGAAACAATAAACAAGCTCACAATAATATTACATAGACTAAAAGTATGCACTGGTGACTATAGAGTTGTTATGTTCTTTTATCTTTAATAACCAAAATATATGATAAATACCTAGAAGGCTTTCCTTGATGTGAAAGAACTTTGGACCTTATTTATTAACTATGTTGTACAAGTGAAAAATTACAAAGATGTTTTAAGATTAGCATTGTAGGCAAATTTTATCTGTCCTAGCAAAAAAGTAAACTACATCTACTCTAAAACAAATTAAAAGTATAAATAAGCAAAAACAAAATAAAAATTATCTAAAAATTTTGCAAATCTTACCCAAAAATTCTTTAGTATTTTGTGACATGTAAAATCACTTAAAACCTTAGTGGTTCGGAAAGAAAGAAAACTGGTTGCAATATCTTTCAGGGCATACTTGCAGAATTTTTAAAATACATTCACTCAAAAAAATTATAACAATAGGATTGCATTGTACATGGAACACTGTACCCTACATGTTTAATTTAATATCAAATAATAAACATAAAATTACAATATTAAAAAAGTTCAGAACACTTTCATTATGGAATTAAGGAGCAACGAAATAACACCAATCAGTAGCTTTCACTAGCCCTTAATGAAAATGACAATTGCACAAAAACTCTATATTCTATTTTACTTAATATGCAAACACTATATGAGCACTATCATTATTTCTTTTATTGATTTTTTTAATAGGTCAGATGTGGTAAGTCAATTACTCAAGGTTACAGAACTGATAATAGTTTGTATAGTTGTTTGAAGTCAAGCCTACCTGCAATCTAACTGCAAGTTTAAGTAGAGTTCAGTTCAACCTCTAAGTCGTGTCTGATTCTTTGCAACCCCATGGACTGCAGCATGCCAGGCCTCCCTGTCCATCACCAACTCCTGGAGTTCACTCAACTCGTGTCCACTGAGTCAGTGATGCCATCCAACCATCTTATTCTCTGTCATCCCCTTCTCTTTCCACCTTCAATCTTTCCCAGCATCAAGGTCTTTTATAATGAGTCAGTTCTTTGCATCAGGTGGCCAAAGTATTGGAGTTTCAGCTTCAGCATCAGTCCTTCCAAAGAATATTCAGGACTGATTTCCTTTAGGATGGACTGGGTTGATCTCCTTGCAGTCCAAGGAACTCTTAAGGGTCTTCTCCAACACTACAGTTCAAAAGCATCAATTCTTCTGCACTCAGCTATCTATATAGTCTAATTTTCACATCCATACATGACAACTGGATAAACCACAGCCTTAACTAGACAGACCTTTGTTGGCAAAGTAATGTCTCTGCTTTTTAATATGCTATCTAGGTTGGTAATAACTTTTCTTCCAAGGAGCAAGCATCTTTTAATTTCTTGGCTGCAGTCACCATCTGCAGTGATTTTAGAGCCCAAGAAAATAAAGTCTGACACTGTTTCCACTGTTTCCTCATCTATTTCCCAAGAAGTGATGGGACCAGATGCCATGATCTTCGTTTTCTGAATGTTGAGTTTGAAGCCAACTTTTTCACTCTCCACTTTCACTTTCATCAAGAAGCTCTTTAGTTCTTCTTCACTTTCTATCATAAGGGTGGTGTCATCTGCATATCTGAGGTTTACTGATATTTCTGCTGGCAATCTTGATTCCAGCTTGTGCTTCATCCAGCCTGGCATTTTATATGATGTACTCTGCATATAAGCTAAATAAGCAGGGTGACAGTATACAGCCTTGATGTACTGCTTTCTCAATTTGGAACCAGTCTGTTGTTCCATGTCCAGTTCTAACCATTGCTTCTTGACCTTCATACAAATTTCTCAGGAGGCAGGTCAGGTGGTCTTGTATTCCCATCTCTTGAAGAATTGTCTACAGTTTGTTGTGATCCACACAGTCAAAGGTTTTGCTGTAGCCAATAAAGCAGAAGTAGATGTTTTTCTGGAACTCTCTTGCTTTTTTGATGATCCAACAGATGTTGGCAATTTGATCTCTGGTTCCTCTGCCTTTTCTAAATCCAGCTTGAAAATCTGGAAGTTCACGGTTCATGTACTGTTGAAACCTGGCTTGGAGAATTTTCAGCATTACTTTGCTAAGACTCAATGCAACGAAATAAATAAATATTTTTAAAACTCTATTGCATTTATATATTTTAATAACAAACTATCAGAAAGACAAATTAAGAAAATAATCCCATTTACAATTGCCTCAAAAAATAATAAAACATCTACTAATAAAATTAATGAAGGATCTGAAAGACTTGTACACTAAAAACTATAAGACATTGATAAAAGAATTTAAGGAAGACAAAAATAAAGGAAATATATTCCTTGTTCATTAATTAGGAAAATTAATATTACTAAAAGGCTTCCCAGGTGGCACTAGTGGTAAAGAATCCATCAGCCAATCCAGGAGACATAAGAGATGCGAGTTCCATCTCAGGGTTGGGAAGATTCCGTAGAGGAGGAAATGGCAATCTACTCCAGCATTCGCTGGGAGAATACCATGGACAGAGGAGCCTGGCGGGCCACAGTCCATAGAGTTTCAAAGAGTCCAACACAATGAGGGTCTGAACACACATGTACAATATTGCTAAAACCCAAGCAATCTACAGATTCAATGCAATAAAAATTCCAATAGCATACTTCACAGAACAAATTTCTAAAATTTTAATTTGAGACCACAAGAGATCTGAATTGCCAAAACAATTCTGTGAAAGAAGGACATAGCTAGAGGTATCACACTCTTTGATTAGCTTCATAAGTGACAAATAGATTCAAGGGATTAGATCTGATAGACAGTGTCTGAAGAACGAGAGACGGAGGCTCTTGACACTGCAAAGGAGGCATTCATCCAAACCACCCCCAAGAAAAAGAATTGCAAAAAAGGCAACATGGCTGTGTGAAGAGCCCTTACAAATAGCTGAGAAAAGAAAAGTGAAAGGCAAGGGAGAAAAAAAAAAAGATACATCCATCTGAATGCAGAGTTCCAAAGAATAGCAAGGAGAGAGAAGAAAGCCTTGCTAAGAGAAAAATGCAAACAAATAGAGGAAAACAATAGAATGGAAAACACTAAAGATCTCTTCAAGAAAATTAGAGATACCAAGGGAACATTTATGTAAAGATGGGCACAATAAAGGGCAGAAATGGTATGAAGCAAACAGAAGCAGAAGATATTAAGCAGAGGTGGCTAAAATACACAGAGGAACTATAAAAAGAAAACTCTTTTTGACGCAGATAACCACAATGGTGTGATCACTCACCTAGAGCCAGACATCTTGGAGTGTGAAGTTAAGTGGGCCTTAGGAAGGATCACTATGAACAAAGCTAGTTGAGGTGATGGAATTCCAGTTGAGCTATTTCAAATCCTAAAAGATGATGCTGTGAAAGTGCTGCACTCCATATGCCAGCAAATATGGAAAACCCAGCAATGGCCACTGGACTGGAAAAGGTTAATTTTCACTCCAATCCCAAAGAAAGACAATGCCAAGGAATGTTCGAAATACTGCACAATTGCATTCTTCTCACATGTTAGCAAAGTTATGCACAAAATTCTCCAAGCTAGGCTTTAACAGTACATGAACCAAAAATGTTCAAGCTGGATTTAGAAAAGGTAGAGGAACCAGAGATCAAATTGCCAACATCCACCGGATCATAGAAAAAGCAAGACAATTTCAGAAGAACATCTACTTCTGCTTCATTGACTATACTAAAGCCTTTGACTGTGTGGATCACAACAAACTCTGGAAAATTACTAAAGAAATGGGAATATCAGAGTTACCTGCCTCTGGAGAAACCTGTTTGCAGGTCAAGAAGCAACAGTTAGAACCAGACATGGAACCATGGATTGGTTCCATATTGGGAAAGCAGTATATCAAGGCTGTATATTGTCACCCTGCTTATTTAACTAATATGCAAAGTACATCATGCAAAACACTGGTCTGGATGAAGCACAAGCTGGAATTAAGATTGCTGGGAGAAATATCAATAACCTCAGCTATACAGATGACACCACCCTTATGGCAGAAAGTGAAGAGGAGCTAAAGAGCCTCTTAAAAGAAGAGAGTGAAGAAGTTGGCTTAAAACTCAACATTTAAAAAACGACAATCATGGCATCCAATCCTATCACTTCATGTCAAATAGGTGGGAAATAATGGAAACAGTGACAGACTTTAATTTTCTTGGGCTCCAAAATCACTGCTGATGGTGACTGAAGTCATGAAAGTAAAAGACATTTACTCCTTGGAAGAAAAGCTATGACAAACCTAGACAGCACATTAAAAAGCAGAAACATTTCTTTGCTGGCAAAGGTCCACGTAATCAAAGCTATGGTTTTTCCAGCAGCCATGTATGGATGTGAGAATTGGACTATAAAAAAGGCTGAACTCCAAAGGATTAATGCTTTTGAACTGTGGTGTTGGAGAGAGTCCCTTGGACCGCAAGAAGTTCAAACCCAGTCCATCCTAAAGAAAATCAGTCCTGAATATTCATTAGAAGGACTGATGCTGAAGGTGAAGCTCCAATACTTTGGCCACCTGATGCATAAAACCGACTCATTAGAAAAGGCCCTGATGCTGGGAAAGATTGAAGGCAGGAGGAGAAGGGGATGATAGAGGACGAGATGGTTGGCTGACATCACTGACTCAATGGACATGAATTTAAGCAAGCTCTGGGAGATGTCAAAGGTCAGGGAAGCCTAGCATGCTGCAATCTATGGGGTCTCAAAGAGTCAGACACCACTGAACAACTGAACAACAATTACAAAGCTGCAGTAGTCAAAACAATATGGTACTGGCACAAAAACAGACACACAGGTCATCAAAACAGAACGGAAGTTCTCCAAATAAATGCATACATATATGAACAACAATTTATGTCAAAGGATCAAAGAACATACCATGGAGAAAAGACAGTCTCTTCAATAAATGGTGTTGGGAAAACTGGACAACCACATATGAAAGAATGAAACTAGACCACTATGTTACACAATACACGAAAATTAACTCAAAATGAATTTAGTGATGTTTTGTGGATCTGTTTCCAAATGAAAACAGATGAAAAAATTAACAAAGGGGACTACGTCAGACTTAAAAGCTTCTGCATATCTAGAAAACCATAATCAAAATGAAAAGGCAACTTACTGAATGGAAAAGATATTTTAAAATCATATATCCAAATGTTGTGAGGCAACTGAGTTGTCAACCTGCAATGTGGGATATCTAGGTTTGATCCCTGGATTGGAAAGATCCCTTGAAGGAGGGCATGGCAACCCTCTCCAGTATTCTTGTCTGGAGAATTCCCATGGACAGAGGAGCCTGGTAGGCCACAGTTCATGGGGTTGCAAAGAGTTGTATAGGATTGAGCAACACAGCACAGGTGTAACTCCAGCCATATTGGTTGTACTATGTCTAAAATGATTCCTGTGCTATTTTACATGTGAGAAATTTCACCTATAAAATCTCTATCCATGTACATATAAAAAATTTCAAAATACAGTGAAATTGAAAGAAAAATTTTCTTTCCTAAAAAATTTCTATAGCATCAGTTCTTTAGTCTATTGGTAATTCAGACAAACTTTGTTATTAGGTGGAACTGTAGTTCATCCACAGTTCATAAGAGAAAGTCCTTCTTTACAGTGGTTTCCCAGCTAATAAACAGAAGAGGAAATATAAAGTTACTGTTTCATAACTGTCAAAGAAAAACATGACACTCAAGGACCTTGGATCCGAGAATGCTACAAAAGCTGGCTAACTATTCTAGAATCAAAGAGACTAAAAGAAAAAAATACAATGTGTCATACTTGATTCTTCTTCAAAAGAAAAAGTCATAAAGGATATTTCTGGAACAGCTGGAAAAATGTGAATATGAACTGTGTATCAGGTGATAGTGTTAATATTCTTACATGTGATATGATGGTGGTTATGGAAGAGAATATTTACCCTTGGGAGCTCATGCTGAATTGCAATGAATGTATACAACTTACTTTGAGATTGTTCAGAAAAAGGAAAAATAGACATAATATGACCAAATATTGCACAAAGAAACAATATTGAATCAAGATATGGTAATTCAAATCTTCATTTATTATTCTTTCAATTTCACTGTATTTTGCAATTTTTCATAACAAAAAGTTGAAATATAAGTGCCAAAACTTGAACGGCCTAAAATGGGCATAATGACAATACATATTATAATATTTATATTCAATTTTAAAATATTAATGAAAATTAATTGATAACCTTTGTGGAATACAACACCCTATTTGAGATTTCTCTATCTTGGCACTAGTGACGTTTTAGATAGCTTTGTTGTGAGCAACAGTCCTGTGAATTGTAGAATGTTTAAAAATATTTCCAACAAACAAAAAATATAATAAAAAATAAAAATAAAAATATTTTAGCTTGTGTCTACTACATGCTTGGATATTGTCATTTTACCCTTCACCCCCCCAAAAAAAATCCCTCAAAATGCTTATAAAAATTGTCATATGTTCCCTGGGGGAGCAAAATTTTCTCTGGTTGGGAAGCACTGCTTTACTTGTTAATTTTTTAAAAAAAATTTGGGGCCATTACTCCAAATTGCTACTTTTCAGATATTGAGAAAATAAAAATTAATTCATTTTTAGTATAAACTTTGTTAAAATCTAACTCTTCCCATTAAACACACTCAAAGTATATGTCTCTACTCTGATACTTGTGGATAAAAATGGTTGAATGGATTGCTAAAAAAAGAGTATTTTTAAACATCCAATTTTAAAATGCTTTTATGATAAAGCCTCTGGCAAATTTTTTAAAATAAAATCTTGCCTTTTCCCACACCATTATTCTGAATAGCGATAAAACAAAAAATTTTTGGCCTGGTAGCTTAAAGCTTGCCGCTTCTACTAAGAGATATTACAATTATAATTTGGTCCATGGCATATTTACTAGGAAAAAGATACAGGCATTTGGAACAAAAATTACCACCAGAACTGTGTATAAGAAGCTTTAAAAAGCTTGCATATTATTAATATATACAACTACTTGGATGAATCTTTATAGGTATTAGGTTGAAGGAAAGCAGGTATTCTCACAAGGTTAAATTATGTATGACTCCATTTATATGACATTCCTGAAGGATAAAAGTAAAGCTATAATGATGGAGAACAGATCTAATTGCCAGGGGACAGAGACAGAGGGAGAGTAGGATTGACTTAGTGATAGCAAGAGGGGTGTTTTCCAGGAGATGGAACAGTTCTGTACCTGAACTGCAGTGGTGGTTACCTGAATCTATATACATGTTAAAATTCACAGAACTGTACACAAAAAGTCAGTTTTACTGTTGTTAATTTATAAAACATAATAAGAATTTTCTTATAATCTTAATTATAATCACATAAAAAATTCAATGCTTAATAAAGCATTTTCTTTTTCTAGAAAAGCCTTTTAGTTGCTTAATAATAAGGGTGAGTTATTAACACATTATATGTAAAGAAAATACTTCGGGAAAATTAATAAGAATTCATAACCTAAATTCAAAAATACTTATAAAATACATAATAGAAATTAATATGACCTGGTTGACATCACAAGAAGCCATCAATAAGCCTGATTGACTAATGTATTAATTAAATTAATGAAAAGTTTCATTAAATATCATACTCCAAATATCAAATATGAGTATCTTTAGATTATCAGATCGGGTTGCATATTGATGGGAAGAAACAACACAGATGTTCTAGTGTTCTAGGGGTACTGCTAAGCTGTTTTCAGTCATGTCCAACTCTCTGTGACCCCACGGACTGTAGCCCTCCAGGCCCCTCTGCTAAGTTGCTTTCAGTCATGTCTGACTCTCTGTGACCCCATGGACTGTAGCCATCCAGGCCCCTCTGCTAAGTTGCTTTCAGTCATGTCTGACTCTCTGTGACTCCATGGACTGTAGCCATCCAGGCCCCTCTGTCCATGGAGTTCTCCAGGCAAGAATACTGGAGTGGGTTGCCATTGCCTTCTCCAGGGGATCCTCCTGACTCAGGGATCAAACCCATATCTTGCGTCTCCCGACTTTGCAGGCAGGTTCTTTACCACTAGTACCATCTGGGAAGCACATGCCTGGTCTGTAAGTTCCCAATTATAATACCTGGTGATAGTCACAGACCTTATGAAATGAAGGAGTGCCAGTTAAAGCAGTAGCATTATCTTGGTTTGTCTTTTCCTTATCAATTGACTCCCTAAGGGATGGATACACAACTGCTATCACATTCTCTGTAGCTGTGAGGAAATGGCCAGTTTCTTTCTAATAACAACATAACAGTGTTCTATACTTAGACCTTATGTCATCATTCTGGAATGCCAACAATCTATGTGTGTCCATTTAAAAGATGTTTACAGACTCCAATTCTTCTGATTTTTGACCCATACTTGGCTTTAGCAAGACTATATCCTCAAAGGGGAAATAACACAGTTAATACTTAGATTTCACAAGCTGTCTCTACTTCTAGGCTCTTTCTGGTAAACTTGAATCCCCACATTCCATTCTGTCTTTAACATCAGAGCCTTAACCTGGTGATTTTGATCCTGGGTTTGATCTGACAATCACAAACACTTTCTTCACTTTCCCAAGAATTTATAAGCCCCTTATGGAAGACAGAGAAAGAGCAGCATGGTTTCAGTCACTGATGCTAGAAGGTTCAGAACCGTTAATTACAATGCTCCTGTGGAATAGCAATTCATTATAGTCCTTAAATGTATTAAATTATTTTAAAAATGTACTGCTGTTAAAGAAGTTTTAGTTGACCCAGTATCCTAGAATGATCAATATTTCTTCCTAACTTAAAAGTACTCTAATATCTTAACTGAAAGAAAAAATAAATCCAATCTGTATACTGTTCTAGGCTGGAAGCATTCTCAGCAAGAATTGTACCTCTGACTTTCACCCTGTCATTAGAGCTTTACTTAATTTGCCTGATCTGTGATCATGATTTTGGCTTGCAATTAGACAGATGGTATTCAATTGCACATTTGATGTTACATCTTCTAATACTGCAATACAAAAATAGTTATCATGGGCTGCATATTCATTTTCTGTAGACACTCAGGAAAAATAACTCTCACATTTCCTCTTTTATCATCTACTTCTGTGCAGCCAGAAGGTTGCATGTCATGCCTTACCATCTGTTGATGTATTGCTTATTAATATATTTTTGTTTTAAATCAGGGAATTAATGGAAAATTCTAGATAATAAAAGATTCTATTTAATAGCAATATATTATCTTTTTTAACAAATTAAAATATATCTAAGACTAAAACTTCATGAATTATTATTGACTTTTTTTTGACGTTTCAGAAGGACCATCAGAATTTTAAGATTCCTTGTATTAAAAAAATCTTAGAGAAATCCCACTAAATAGAAAACGGTAAGAATTAGAGGAGGATGATTCTTATTTTTATGCCACTGTGTTCAGCTTCCCAGATATAAATGTTTACATCCTTCTATTGAATGCAATGATAATAATTTGCATTTATCAACCTACCAATTACCTCTTTAGTAAGATGAGCCTTAGAATAGCCTTCAACTTTCCAGTCCCCATGAACAAAATACAGATTCATTTCTACCCATAGTTACCATGATACCTCCATAGACTTTGGTTTTCTTGGGGGGAAAAACCTCTATTCCCCTCAGAAGGCTTACATTCATGTCCAATTACAGAAACAAAGTCCTAATTTAATTTATTCTTTTATGCGTCACACTGCTCTTACATTTGCAAAGCTTAAATTGCTTTGGTAAGGCTTTGTGTTCCTCAGGTTAGATGACAGGAAACCCAATTTCTTTTGATATTTTCTCCTGTTTTCATGGAACTGTATCAAAACTAATTTGAATGCTAAACAAACTAAAACTAAACTGTGGGGTCTTGGTTCTGGAAACTGACAGAATTCTCTTGAAGCAGTGTGTGTGTGTATATATATATATATATATATATAGAAATTATCTTCAAAATATGTAAGAGTTTGAAGAATATCCTCTAGATTTAAGTATGCAGTGTTTGTGAGATCACTGATTTTAAAATCTCCTTAAGATTGTTAAATTTCTCTCTTACTGTAGATTTGTGAACTTCCATTTAATAATTACTTTTCAATATTCCCATCTCCAAATGGAAATAGTTCATGAAAGTACAGATAAATGTAATTAAGAAAACTGGAAACTGAGAACTTCATCAAAGTGATGAGGACACCAAAACAGAGGATATTTCACACTACTTTTCTCATTAACTAGGTCTTATGACAAAGCAGATAGTTATAAATTCACCACTACTGCTGGACAGGCAACCAGTACAAACATGAGAATCTATGAGAAATTTAAATTTCCACTTAAGCTTGTCAATCTCAGATCATACATACTAACCTTCCTTATAGAATAGATATTTATGAAATATTGACTTGTGGTCAGCATCAAGACAGGCTTCAGTTAATAAAAGTGAGCAAAAACACACACCAGCTCTGTTCTCCGGAGTTTTCAATTTAAAAGGCCTAATACACATATGTGTGTTGTATTATGTATTCAGATAACTAGCATTAAAGGAAAGAGTGTGGCACTTATAAAGTTGTAAAACAGAGGAACTTGACATTATCTAATGAGTTAGCAATAGCTGTTTTACCAGTTAGGATAAGGTCCAGTTGACATAAAAATTACAAAACAGTGACAGAAGCAAGAAAGAAGTTCACTGCTGTCTCATATAAAAGACATAGATGTATGCGGTCCAAGGCTAATTGTGGAAGTTCCAATAAGACAGAGGCCCATATTCCTCCTCTTTTTTACCTCTCAATTTGAGCATGGGCTTTTACCTCATCATCAAATATGGCTGTGTGAGTTCCAATAGTCAGCTTTGCATTCCGACTATCAGTAAGGAGTAAGGTTGGGAATGGTGCCTTTCAACTCTTTAAAAGAGCTTCCTAGAAGTATTGCACAACTAGTCTTATTACATTAGTGGGTAAGAACTTAGTCATATAGTCATACCTATCTTTGAGGAAGGATGATATAGCCATATATCACTAATTAAGAATTTGAGCTACTTAAATGGAGAAGATAAAAATAATACATATTTGGAGGCAAGTAGCAGTATTTACCATAACTTGCCTGGGAAAATGACTTGGAAAATGAGGTTTGCAGAATGCATAAATGTTAAACAAATGGTAGGAGGAAGGGGAAAGTGAAAAGAATTCCCAGCTGACGCACAATCCACATGACTACATCAGCCTGCAACGCAGCCGGACATAGACTACTTGTATTCAGTATCCTTTTAAGTAGGAGAAAAAAGAACTTCTCTCTTGTAGGCAATGCTATTTTGAGAATTTAGAGATATGCAATTCAGCTGAATCCTAACTTTATCTAAAATAACAGCCTTTGCTAACCCCTAGACAAGTTCCAGGTTCTCTATTTTACTATTTGGAGCCTGGCACATCATTAGTGCTTTTTGCTTTTTTACTAATTACATTAGGTTTATTCTTATGAGTTTATATAAGCTTTTAACATAAGGAAATAAATATAGTCAAGATCACATAAGGAAATAAATCTAGTCAAGATCACATAAATGTCATCAGAAATAACATAACATAACATAAGGAAATAAATCTAGTCAAGATCACATAAATGTCATCAGAATGAGTACATATATATATACACACACACACACATATATATATATACATATACACAAATACATAAACATTCTATAAGGGGAACTGCTTGAAATACTTTTTGTTGAGCTACAGCAAAGATTTTGAAAATGTTTAGATAATAAAATTTCATATTTTAGGAAATATTTATCCCAAAACATATGCTAAAATAAGTCAGTTTAAGTGTATATGTTTTCTTCTGATATATACATTCTCCAAAAATATCCCCGCCAATATATTTTTTAGAGGGGAGAGGATTAGAAATTTATCAAAAACAATTTCAAATACTTTTAGGCTAATCATTTGTTTGTTGACAAACCCAGAGTCGACAGGTATTGTTTTAAAGTACAGCTGCCGATAGTAAAATTTCACAGAAACACTATCAAACATAAAATATAAGAATTCATGCTATTCCAAATGTTGTTAGGATAATAAAATGTGTTACTAACCATGCTATTTTAATCTGTATATTTACTTAATAGAGGTTCAAATTTTTTTCCATGCAGAATGCTATTTTATTCAAGGAAGATAAACATTAGTATATCTTATTTTTCATAAAATAATTAACTATCCAGATTACAAAAATAAACATGCCTATGTTTAGGGAAAAAAAACTATAAATTAATCAAAATATTCCACTGTAAAAAAAAAATCTCATAGAAGGTAGCTTCTTTTTTCTTCCAAATTTCCTCTTTGGACTGGTTATCCACTGCCTGAAAAGCTTCTGTCCTATGCATAATCTTAGCAAGCAAACATGATCTTCAATTGCATGACTCTTTCACTAAGAAAAGTCATTGGTAAGTACCAGAGAGCATATATATATTTATTTAACTTCCACAAAATGAGATTACACCAGATGAGCTGCCAGAAGAGTACAAAAAAGAGAAGTTAAGGTACTTGCTGATAAGCAGTGTATACATGTATTTTGTAAACATCTTAGAAATGACTTTCTGAAAGAAAGGCCAGTGAAATAGTTTTCATGTGAAAGATATTGATGCTGTAAGACTGAAATATTTATGAAGTAAAACAGGGAGGTAAGTGAAAAGCAAAGATAAATTAAGTGGAGAAAGAGCAGGTTGGTTTGGGTAGGAAAGCTACCCAGTGGCTTTGAATGGCTTACTACGAACGTAGAGATGACAAGGTTGCCACGGGGGTTGTGTTAATCATCTAGTAGTAAATCGAATCTTAAAATGTAGTGTCCTAAAGCAATGGTGATTATTTAGTATCTCATTATCTTGTGAGTCAGGAATTTGGGGATGGCTCAACTGGGAAGTTCTACCTTGGGGCATCTCAGAAGGTTGCAGTCAGAGACTGATTTGGGCAGCAGCCATTTAAAGGCTTGACTGCACTACCAGAGTGTCCACTGCCAAAGTATTTCAATTGCGTGGCTGGCAAGTTAGTGCTGGCTCTTGGCTAGGGGCCTCAGTTCTGTGGGCATCTCTACAGGGCTTCTGGAACACCTTCACAGCATGGCAGCTGGCTTGTGAACAATTCCAAGAGAACAGGTAGAAGCGGCAATGACTTTATAATCTCATTTCTGAAGGCATATATTTCTACTTACACCACATTTTATTCACATAAGGGCAGTTTTAATGTAATGAAGGAGAGGTCTACACAAAAGGCATGCATTTTAGGAGGTGAGAATCACTGGTGGTTATCCTCGCAGTCAGAAACCAAATCAGGGATCAAAACATCTACCTCTGCTTTACTGACTATGCCAAAGCCTTTGACTGTGTAATCACAACAAACTGTGGAAAATTCTTTGAGAGATGGGAATACCAGACCACCTTACCTGCCTCCTGAGAAATCTGTATGCAGGTCAAGAAGCAACACTTAGACATGACATGGAACAGCAGACTGGTTCCAAATAGGAAAAGGAGTATATTAAGGCTGTATACTGTCACTCTGCTTATTTAACTTATATGCTGAGTACATGATGAGAAATGCCTTGACTGGATGAAGCACAAGCTGAAATCAAGAGTTCTGGGAGTAATATCAATAACCTCGGATATGCAGATGACACCACCCTTATGGCAGAAAGTGAAGAGGAACTAAACAGCCTCTTGATGAAAGTGAAAGAGGAGAATGAAAAAGCTGGTTTTAAACTCAACATTCAAAAAATGAAGATCATGGCATCTGGTCCCATTACTTCATGGGAAATAGATGGGGAAACAATGGAAACAATAAGAGCCTTTATTTTCTTGGAATCCAAAATCACTGCAGATGGTGACTGCAGCCAGGAGATAAAAAGATGCTTGCCCCTTGGAAGAAAAGTTATAACCAACCTAGACAGCATATTAAAAAGCAGAGACATTACTTTGCCAAAAAAGCTCCATATAGTCCATATAGTCAAAGCTATGGTTTTCCCAGTAGTTATGTATGGATGTGAGAGTTGGACTCTAAAGAAAGCTCAGTGCAGAAGAATTGATGCTTTTGAACTGTGGTGTTAGAGAAGACTCTTGAGAGTCCCTTGGACTGCAAGGAGATCCAACCAGTCCTTCCTAAAGGAGATCAGTCCTGGGTGTTCAGTGGAAGGACTAATGTTGAAGCTGAAACTCCAATACTTTGGCCGCCTGATGCGAAGAGCTGACTCAATGGAAAAGACCCTGATGCTGGGAAAGATTGAGGGCAGGAGGAGAAGGGGCCAACAGAGGATGAGATGGTTGGATGGCATCACTGACACAATGGATATGAGTTTGAGAAAGCTTTGGGAGTTGGTGATGGACAGGGAGACCTGGCATGCTGCAGTCCATGGGATCACAAAGAGTTGGACACAACTGAGCGACTGAACTGAACTGAATTCCATGCTTGTTAGTTTACCCATTTTTAATCTGCATAAAATCCATGAGAGATAGCTTTTACTGTGTTCATTTTATAGTGAGAGGACTAAAATTGAGTAGTTGAATAACTTGCCCAAAGTCACATAGGAAGTTAGTGGCAGGATATATGTTGATCTGATTTCTAATATTACACTCCTTCATCTATGCCATGAAGTCTCAGAAAATATTGTCCATTCTAGGATGATTCTGCTGGATGAAAAAATGTCTGCATGGTGATTGCTGCACCTCTTAAATACAGGGTAAAGGGCACGAGACAGAGATATTAATCACCACAAATAATTCAGGTATTTTTAAGGCATTTGTTTTTAAAATATACTTGATGATGATACTTATTTTACAATATTAGAATAAGATTGTTATCTTCTCATTGAAGCTAAATTCAATATAATCTTGAGACAGCTATTAATAAACTTTAAGAACCAGAGAACAAATTGCCAACATCTGCTGGATCATGGAAAAAGCAAGAGAGTTCCAGAAAAACATCTATTTCTGCTTTATTGACTATGCCAAAGCCTTTGAATGTGTGGATCACAATAAACTGTGGAAAATTCTGAAAGATATGGGAATACCAGACCACATGACCTGCCTCTTGTGAAATCTCTATGCAGGTCAGAAAGCAACAGTTAGAACTGGACATGGAACAACAGACTGGTTTCAAATAGGAAAAGGAGTACGTCAAGGCTGTATATTGTCACCCTACTTATTTAACTTATATGCAGAATACATCATGAGAAACGCTGGGCTGGAGGAAGCACAAGCTGGAATCAAGACTGCTGGAAGAAATATCAATAACCTCAGATATGCAGATGACACCACCCTCATGGCAGAAAGTGAAGAAGAACAAAAGAGCCTTGAAAGTGAAAGAGGAGAGTGAAAAAGTTGGCTTAAAGCTCAACAGTCAGAAAACAAAGATCATGGCATCCAGTCCCATCACTTCATGGACATAGATGGGGAAACAGTGGAAATAGTGGCTGACTTTATTTTTCTGGGCTCCAAAATCACTGCAGATGGTGACTGCAGCCATGAAATTAAGATATTTACTCCTTGGAAGAAAAGATATGACCAACCTAGATAGCATATTCAAAAGCAGAGATATTACTTTGCCAACAAAGGTCCGTCTAGTCAAGGCTATGGTTTTTCCAGTGGTCGTGTATGGATGTGAGAGTTGGACTGTGAAGAAGGTTTAGTGCCGAAGAATTGATGGTTTTGAACTGTGGTGTTGGAGAAGACTCTTGAGAGTCCCTTGGACTGCAAGGAGATCCCACCAGTCTATCCTAAAGGAGATCAGTCCTGGGTGTTCATGGGAAGGAGTGATGTTGAAGCTGAAACTCCAGTACTTTGGCCACCTGATGTGAAGAGCTGACTCACTGGAAAAGACCCTGATGCTGGGAAAGATTGAGGGCAGGAGGAGAAGTGGACTACAGAGGATGAGATGGTTAGATGGCATCACTAACTCAATGGACATGGGTTTGGGTGGACTCCAGGAGTTGGTGTTGGACAGGGAGGCCTGGTGTGCTGTGGTTCATGCGGTCACAAGGAGTCGGGTATGACTGAGCAACTGAACTGAACTGAACTGAAACCAAACACAAAATAGTACTTTCTTCATGACAGTTTTAACATAATTTTCCTATGAACTTGTAACTTTGAACTTGCAAATATATCTTGACTTAAGGGCAGATATTTTATGAAAACAAAGTGATACTTCATAGGCCTTATTACTGAAATTCAGCTGAAGGCATAAAGATAATTATCAAACACACAAGGGCTGTGTTCTTTATATTCAAGAATTAGTTAGTCAATGAATAGCAATCATATAGCACCACCTTTCTAATGAACATTTATTACTTAATCAAGTTCTAATTTGATTTAAAAATTTTTTAAATAGAACTGATCACATTTACTATGATAGATAATTTAAAGGTTTTATTTCATTTTACACAGCTTCTGGCTTACAGATAAATCACTAACTACTAACAGATGAGTATCATTCTTGACACATCAATATATTAAGTCTGAATTTGGAAAATTCCTTGACAAACACATGCCCTAAAGGAGAAGTAAGGTAAAGGTCATCATTACTGAGGGCCAGTCCTTGATATAATTAGCTTATTTTAATGCGAAAAAAAATGGTTTGGAATCTTCACATTAGTACCTCAATTAAAGTTATAAATTGGTCCAAGAAGAAATAACTAAATGACTTTATCACAACAAATCAAAATCATGCCTTTCTAAAACAGAATAATTATTTATAACTAGAAGAAGGCCTTGTGGATATTTAACCTTCTACCCAGCAGTTGTCTTTCAAATAGAAAGTACCATTTATAGTGCTGAAAGAACTCTATCTCCTCCCCTCCACTGTTTCTCAATGTGTGACATTTCTGCACTGACATCAGCTGGAATTCTGTTTAAAAATGAAGATTCCTTGGCCCTTACCAGATTTTCTGAATCATCTCTGGGGGTGGTAATATGGTAGCTTGAATTTCTAGATAATTATGTATTCTAAAGTTTGACAACTCATATAACAGCTCTAAGTATTTTCATTATGATCCACAACAGAAGAAGAATAAAATAAGCTGTAGTCAATAACATGAAATCTGAAAGCTCAATTTCCATTCCCAGAGAGAATTTGCATTGACGGTATAAAGTATTATAGCCTTGGAAAACAAGTTTCATTCAACTATTTGATACTTTAATAAGAATACTACTAAAAATTATGCTCTAAGTACTACTATGTTGCCTCTGTATGTGTTGAGCCCCATGGTAAACAATTCACTTGACCTTAATGTCAACCCTTTGAGGACAATATTCCAACTTCATTTACAGATAAAACAACTGAAGTTAGACTATCTCACCTGTTTAGTAGGTGGCAGAGAATGATTAATACTTAGGTCTATCTGACTTCAAACTGTTATACTATAGCACTACAGTCAAACTGTTATACTATGGCACTACAACTAGAGTGGGTTGCCATTTCCAACAGTCAGCAAAGAATCTGCCTGCAGTGCAGGAGACCCAGGTTGATTCCTGGGTCAGGAAAGTCCCCTGGAGAAGGAAATGGCAACCCACTCCAGTGTTCTTGCCTGGAGAATCCCATGGACAGAGGAGCCTGGCGGTGTACAGTTCACGGGGTTGCAAAAGTCAGACACGACTTAGCAACTAAACCACTACCACTACTACTCAAATCTGATAACTTTAGGAAAATATTAGATATTCAAAGAAAATTGAAGCTGATGTACAGCATAGTAATATAGAATATCAAAGATTAAAATGGAACATCTAAGTGTTACATGCAGTTCACATGAAGTGCATTGATCCTGACATCATTTAGTAGACCTTAAACAAGAAAGAATATATTTATGTAAAATTTTGCAATGTTTAAAGTTTTTTTCCAAAATTTTTACAAAAATTATTTTGTTAATTATATCTTCTCTCCACCAAAAAAAAAAAAAAAGAAAGAAACCAACATCAAAATAACATACACATGTGCTCACACACACACACACACTTAGGCAACATAATGGGGTTATCACCTGTCTTCTCTTGGATAATTCATATTTTATAGTGACAATGTCAAGTTTAATTGACATAGGCTCAACAGAAAGCTTGGTATAAAAGGTAACCTGTAACTTTTGAGATATGACATGTATGGTTCACATAGTCAGATACCTATTAAGCACTCACAATTTGTTCACCTAACGAATATATATGGTGTCCTAAGGCACACATAGTGTAATGGGGAAACAGACACCCCTACTTAAATTTTTTTTGTGTGTGCTCAGTCTCTAAGTTGTGTCCAACTCTTTGCAACTCCGTGGACTGTACCCTGCCAGGCTCCTACGTCCATCAGATTTTCCAGGCAAGAATACTGGAGTGAGTTGCCATTTCCACCTCAGGGAATCTTCTCGACCCAGAGATCGAATTCGTGTCTCCTCATTTCCTGTATTGGAAGCGGATTCTTTACCACTGAGCCACCAGGGAAGCCCCTACTTAAATTAGATTGATTTTAAGTAAGTAAGTGCAGCATTTTACAGGATCTCCCCAAGGATGGTGGTGAACCTAACTGGGAATTGTGACACATTCATGAAAGATACATACTGCACTTGGTTTGAAAGAATGAGTGAGTTTGGAACAAACAAGTAGAGAAAAGGGGAAAGAAAGTTTTAGGACCTCTGAGGAATATAGAGATGCAATTGCTAATTTTTTTGTCTTAAAGGAAGCCTAAAATCTGTTTGAGCACCGCAGTCTTTTGATAGTATACCTCATAATAGTAAATAGAAAATTTCTGGGACCTGGGCTGCCGCCTCTGGGGTCGCACAGAGTCAGACACAACTGAAGCGACTTAGCAGCAGCAGCAGCAGCAGGTTGAGCAAGCCAGATAGAAGGTTAATATATATAGATGATGGCATGTTTATGATTAAGTGAGATCCAGGTTGGATAAAACAGACTTTATCTCTCTTGAATTTAAATCTTGGGAATGGAGAGAATACATTAGAGTTAACCTATTTGGTGACAGCACTGTGAAGAGAGAATACTCTTCAATTTATTCCAGTGCAAAGATCCAAAGCTGTTCTGATTCATATGTCCTCTTCCTCAGAATGTCTTCTCTGTGCATTTTGATTCTTCCTATCTGCTTCCTATGTTCTATATTTCTCCTTAGCATTTATCAACATCTAACATACTATACCGAAGAAGGCAATGGCAGCCCACTCCAGTACTCTTGCCTGGAAAATCCCATGGATGGAGGAGCCTGGTCGGCTGCAGTCCATGGGGTAGCTAGGAGTCGGACATGACTGAGCGACTTCACTTTCACTTTTCGCTTTCATGCATTGGAGAAGGAAATGGCAACCCACTCCAGTATTCTTGCCTGGAGAATCCCAGGGACGGGGGAGCCTGGTGGGCTGCCGTCTATGGGGTCGCACAGAGTCAGACATGACTGAAGCGATTTAGCAGCAGCAGCAACATACTATACCTTATCCTATTTATTTTACTATCTGCTTCATCCAACTAGAATATAAGCTTCATGTTTCACTTACTCACTGCTACACATTATCCTATTTATAATCCATCCCCCCGTCCACTAAATATAAGGTGATTTTTCACTTGCTGACTAATTTATCCAATGCATAGAATAGAACCAAGGACTTAGTTGACTGCATGAGTCAATAAAAGTGCTTCCCATATCATTCAAATATTTCTCTTCTGAATAACATACCACAGTCAGTTTCTGTTGCTTACAAAAGAGTCTTAACTGAACTGTGTTTTTAAATGTACCAAATGCTTCCAAGTACATTTTCTCATATCAACCCTGCAAAATGTACTTATTATTCTCATGACTTAAAAGTGAAGAAATTGAATCTCAGTGAAGTTTAATAATTTTTGTATATGTACACATTTAAAGTTGGAGATATGAGATGCCAAAAGTCTCACTTGCACCCTGCTTTTTGTACTCTGCCTCATCTTGAAAATCCCCAATACAAATGTTCCATTGAGATGTCACTGACAACTACCCACTTCTGTGTTTTATCACTGGAACAGACTCATTTTCTATATTCAGCTGAAACCTTTTCTGTTTTTATTCAGACTCACGTATTCCTGAAGTTTTCTTACCACATATGCCGAACAACTTCATTGTATTCAAAGCAAAAGAACATTTCTTTTGAGTGGCAATGAAAGTGAAAGTGAAGTTGCTCGGTGGTGTCCAACTCATTGTGACCCTATAGACTTAGGTCACCTGGCTCCCTCATTCATGGGATTTCCCAGGCAAGAATGCTAGCGTGGGGGCCAGTTCCTTCTCCAGGGGATCTTCTTGACCAGGGATTGAACTCAGGTCTCCCACATTGCAGGCAGACTCTTTACTGTCTGAGCCACCAAGGAATCCTTGTGGCAGAGATGATGTCTTTTTTCCACATTTCTTTCCCTGACTACATAACATCCACAATTTTTTCCATCTTTTCTTCAAAGATCTATTTTTCAATAATAAATTATGTTGGCAGCATTTTGTATTCAAGATTTATCTCTGTATTTAATTTAAAATGTTGCACCCTAACAGGCTATATATAATGAAATTACATTAATGTAGTGTGAAAAGTAAGAGTAATTTTCTGGATAATATAGTTTGTGGCATTCCATGTATATGATTGTAATGCTGAACTTTCCCCACAGAGGTACAAACTCTCTTACATTTTCTTTAGCTTATAATAAGTTACTATTGTACCCTTATTACTTACAATGTTTTATTTGCTCCATTTAATCTTTAATATCACATACAGGCAAAATATTTAAATAAATTTGAGAATTACCTAATAGTGCTAACTAAATATTTATTTCTGCTTTGTTGACTATGCCAAAGCCTTTGACTGTGTGGATCACAATAAACTCTGGAAAATTCTGAAAGAGATGGGAATACCAGACCACCTGACCTGCCTGTTGAGAAATCGGTATGCAGGTCAGGAAACAACAGTTAGAACTGGACATGGAAAAACAGACTGGTTTCAAATAGGAAAAGGAGTACGTCAAGGCTGTATATTGTCACCCTACTTATTTAACTTATATGAAGAGTACATCATGAGAAATGCTGGACTGGAAGAAACACAAGCTGGAATCAAGATTGCAGGGAGAAATATCAACAAACTCAGATATGCAGATGACACCACCCTTATGGCAGAAAGTGAAGAGGAACTAAAAAGCCTCTTGATGAAAGTAAAAGAGGAGAGTGAAAAAGTTGGCTTAAAGCTCAACATTCAGAAAACTAAGATCATGGCATCTGGTCCCATCACTTCATGGAAATAGATGGGGAAACAGTGGAAATAGTGGCTGACTTTATTTTGGGGGCTCCAAAATCACTGCAGATGGTGACTACAGCCATGAAATTAAAAGACGCTTACTCCTTGGAAGAAAAGTTATGACCAACCTAGATAGCATATTCAAAAGCAGAGACATTACTTTGCCAACTAAGGTCCGTCTAGTCAAGGCTATGGTTTTTCCAGTGGTCATGTATGGATGTGAGAGTTGGACTGTGAAGAAGGCTGAATGCCGAAGAAATTGATGCTTTTGAACTGTGGTGTTGGAGAAGACTCTTGAGAGTCCCTTGGACTGCAAGGAGATCCAACCAGTCCATTCTGAAGGAGATGAACCCTGGGATTTCTTTGGAAAGAATGATGTTAAAGCTGAAACTCCAGTACTTTGGCCACCTCATGCGAAGAGTTGACTCATTGGAAAAGACTCTGATGCTGGGAGGGATTGGGGGCAGGAGGAGAAGGGGACGACGGAGGATGAGATGGCTGGATGGCATCACTGAGTCGATGGATGTGAGTCTGAGTGAACTCCGGGAGTTGGTGATGGACAGGGAGGCCTGGCGTGCTGCGATTCATGGGGTCACAAAGGGTTGGACACGACTGAGCAACTGAACTGAACTGATACTAACTTTATTTCAGTTGTAATATTTCATGAGGTAAAAAATCTTTTCAGTTCAGTTCAGTTCCATGGCTCAGTCGTGTCTGACTCTTTACAACCCCATGAATCACAGCACGCCAGGCCTCCCTGTCCATCACCAACTCCCGGAGTTCACTCAGACTCCCGTCCATCGAGTCAGTGATGCCATCCAGCCATCTCATCCTCTGTCGTCCCCTTCTCCTCCTGCCCCCAATCCCTCCCAGCATCAGAGTCTTTAAATTTATGTTATTAAAGAATATCTATTCATTCTACTTATATTTTTGGAGAGCTCACTAAGTGCAAGGCACGATAGAGTGATCTGGGAATCATTGTTAAATAAAATATAATTTATCAGAATTTATGTTTCTAATAGTATGCTCCAAAATCACTGCAGATGGTGATTGCAGCCATGAAATTAAAAGACACTTACTCCTTGGAAGGAAAGTTATGACCAACCTAGATAGCATATTCAAAAGCAGAGACATTACTTTGCCAACAATGGTCCATCTAGTCAAGGCTATGGTTTTTCCAGTCGTCATGTATGGATGTGAGAGTTGGAATGTGAAGAAAGCTGAGAGCCGAAAAATTGATGCTTTTGAACTGTAGTGTTGGAGAAGACTCTTTAGAGTCCCTTGGACTGCAAGGAGATCCCACCAGTCCATCCTAAAGGAGGTAAGTCCTGGGTGTTCATTGGAAGGACTGATGTTGAAGCTGAAGCTCCAATACTTTGGCCACCTGATGCAAAGAGTTGACTCATTGGAAAAGACTCTGATGCTGGCAGAAATTAGGAGCAGGAGGAGAAGGGGATAACAGAGGATGAGATGGCTGGATGGCATCACCAACTCGATGGACATGAGTTTGGGTGAATTCCAGGAGTTGGTGATGGACAGGGAGGCCTGGTGTGCTGTGATTCATGGGGTCGCAAAGAGTTGGACACAACTGAGAGACTGAACTGAACTGAACTGAGCTGAACAGTATATTATAGAAACATTGAGTAAAGTATAATTTTTCAGTGAGTTTTTTTCCTTAAAAAATGAAATTTCAATCAATTACTTCCTATGTTCATTAAGACTGAAGACTGACCCACACTCAGACAGTTCAACCTTAATCTCATTAGCACTTTGATTGCTTGATTTTTTTTTCCCACATTTGCCAATTCCATTTAGGGAGATTAACAAGAAACTCATTTATTAAGACTGATCTGAAACTATGCTTCCAATCCTGGCTCAATTCTCAGTTCTACTTGATGTCCATTATCTCAGGCTCAGCCATCTTCCTCTCTCTTGATTCATTTTCACTTTGCTCACCTTATTTCTTAGAACATGAAGCATTCTTTCTTCCAAGGCCAATGTTGCAGTTCTTCCTTTACCCTCACCCTTCTTGATTTCTCTAGTTGTCTCTACCCTCTGTCAATACATATGTACAGGGTCAAAGGAAATGCATAGTTTCTTTCTTGTTTTGCAAAATAGCTTTTGCTTTAAAAAAGAACAAAAGTTGAATGTTTAGGATATAGTAAAACAATAATCATTGCTCTTTTCAGAATACCATGCTAGCTCAGGAATGAAACTATTTATGAAAGTCTCATAGAAAAAATATTTTTTTTCAAGATCACCATCATCATAAGGTTGTACTGAATAAGTACATGAAATTACATAAATTATAATAGTAATATCTATATAAACAACCTCAGATATGTAGGTGATACCACTATAATGGCAGAAAGTGAAGAGGAACTAAAGAGTCTCTTGAGGAAGGTGAAAGCAGAGAGTAAAAAAGCTGACTTAAAACTTAACATTCAAAAAATGAAGATCATGGCATCCAGTCCTATCACATCTGGCAAATAGATGGGGGAAAAGTGGAAACAGTAATAGATTTCATTTTCTTGGGCTCCAAAATCACTGCAGATGGTGACTTCAACCACTAAATGAAAAGATGCTTGCTCCTTGGAAGAAAGGCTATGACAAACCTAGACAGTTTATTAAAAAGCAGAGACATCACTGTGCTGACAAAGATCTGTATAGTCAAAGCTATGGTTTTTCCAGTAGTCATGTATGGATGTTCTTGAAAGTGAAAGTTGCTCAGTTGCGTCTGACTCTTTGTGACACCAGTGAGAGTTGGACCATAAAGAAGTCTGAGTGCTGAAGAATTGATGCTTTTGAACTGTGGTGCTCAAGAAGACTCTTGAGAGTTCCTTGGACTTCAAGGAAATCAAACCAGTCAACCCTAAAGGACATGAACCCTGAATGTTATTGGAAGGACTGGTGCTGAAGCTGAAGCTCCAATACTTTGGCCACCTGATGTGAAGAGCTGATTCATTGGAAAAGACCCTGAAGCTGGGAAAGATTGAAGGCAAGAGGAGAAGTGGGCAACAGAGGATGAGTGGTTGGATGGCATCTCCAACTCAATGGACATGAGTTTGAGTAAACTCTGGGAAACACTGAAGGTCAGGGAAGCCTGGCGTGCTGCAGTTCATGGGGTTGCAGAGTCGGACACGACTTAGTGATTGAACAACAAAAACATACAAACCCTTAACATCAAAGTATTTTCAGAGAAACAAACAATGTGCTATTATTTTTGGATAATTTTCCACAAGGCAACTCTTTAAGAGTTTTGAGCATAGAAATCTGGTGTTTTGCTCGTTATCACTAAAGTCTGGCATAATGGGGATGTAGAACAAGGTGTGCCAAATGATTTTACAAATATAAGAGAATTAATTTTAGGTACTCTTCAATTTACACACAAATTCATTCATTCAGAAAACACATACCATCTATACGACAAGCATCAGGCTAGGTGTCAATAAACAAATACGAGTAGTTAAGTAAAATAAATTTTATGCTTTTCTGGAGTTCAGGGGATAATATTCAATGGCAGGGTCGGGGAGGGGATGCCGGAGGGGCCTAAAAGGAAGTGTTAGTTTCCAAAACGTATTTACAAAATAAAGCAAAGACACACACAAAGAGGCAGGAACATCTAAATTAGATTCAGAGGTGATATTCAAGGAGAGGTAATTAGGAAAAAGCTTTCAAACTGTATTTGCAAAATAAACCAAGCACACACACTCCAAATGACAGTAATTCTGGGAAGTCAGTAGGGTCAAGGATTTCATGCCCAGCCCCACCCTTCTACCCCATTCTCCTCATTCTGTGCCAAGGTCTTTTCATCCACTTCCTGTTTCCCCCACCCTGTAAACAGATGACTCCCACATTTACGTCAACTCTTCAGACAGAACTCTGTCCTGAGAGCCAAACCCATATTTCCAACTGTTGACTCAATCTGCCCACAACCAAACTCAATGCATTGTTTTTCAAAGCTGCTCTTCCTCTATATTTCTCTCTCCCTCAATAGAAACTTCGGAGGTAATCTTGCCTTTTACTGTCTTGTCTCCTATATTCAGTATGTTAATGGATTTTTAAAATCTATCTCTTAATGACTTTTCCCTCATCCTTAACATCTCTTAGTTCATACCCTTGCCAGCTCTAGTGTGTTTTGCAGACCCCACCTTTGGCTCCTGCTGCTGTTGTGACTGCAGCTTATTGACCTCTTACTAACTAGCAGGCACTACTCTCCATGAATTAAATACTTTATCTTAGTGAAAGTGAAGTCGCTCAATCATGTCCAACTCTTCGCGACCCCATGGACTGCAGCCTACCAGGCTCCTCCGTCCATGGGATTTTCCAGGCAAGAATACTGGAGTGGGTTGCCATTGTCTTCTTCCTCAGTAGAGTACATACACACAAATAGAAACAGAGAAAATGAACCTAAAGACATGTCTACCAGACAAAGAAGTCAGGGGGTCGAAAATGTGCTCCCAGCTAATTCTGTACCTTTCATGACCCACTGTTCACCTTGATTTGGGCAATTCCATCCTCTTGTAAGTCAGGGATAGGAAGCATGGTACCTTGGCATCAGTTCAGTCGCTCAGTCATGTCCAACTCTTTGCAACCCCAAGAATTGCAGCACACCAGGCCTCCCTGTCTATCACCAACTCCCGGATATCACCCAAACTCATGTCCATCAAGTCAGTGATGCCATCCAGCCATCTCGTCCTCTGTTGTCCCCTTCTCCTCCTGCCCCCAATCTCTCCCAGAATCAGAGTCTTTTCCAATGAGTCAACTCTTCACATGAGGTGGCCAAAATACTGGAGTTTCAGCTTTAGCATCATTCCTTCCAAAGAAATCCCAGGGCTGATCTCCTTCAGAATGGACTGGTTGGATCTCCTTGCAGTCCAAGGGACTCTCAAGAGTCTTCTCCAACAACACAGTTCAAAGCATCAATTCTTTGGCTCTCAGCCTTCTTCACAGTCCAACTCTCACATCCATACATGACCACTGGAAAAACCATAGCCTTGACTAGACGAACCTTTGTTGGCAAAGTAATGTCTCTGCTTTTCAATATGTTATCTAGGTTGGTCATAACTTAAGAGCACCATAATTAATGTCCCTACTGCCAATTTCCTTCCCCTTTAGTCAATACTTGAAAACTTGTAGCTAAGTATGTAAGTCAAATACATTTGTGGACCTCAGGCTGGGAATTTTACCACCATTTATATATTCTTATGGGGAAGTCATTCTAGATGAGGATACATTCTTTTCAGTTTGTAATTCAATTCAACACCTATTTACTAATTACAGTTTTGTGCTGCACAATCTCTTGGTGTTAGTGATTTAACAATGAAAGAAAAAAAAAAAAGAAGACACAAGGGCCTGTCCTCACAGAACCGATAGCCTAGCCAACATCTATTAAGCAGAAACCTCTACAGATGGAAGAGATATGATCTCCTATGGGGAGCCCAGGAGCTATTCATTGTTTCCTATGGTTGGTCTCACTAATGTAAAGAGCATTCTTATGTAAACAAAGGTGTGTATTAAGCGAATACTCCCCCCCTCCCTTGGTTTCGCTTTTTACCTTTCAGCACAATTTGATTAATATAAAAACTTATTTCTAACTAGAAGAAAATTGTCAACAAGGGTTAAATGAGGAGATGTAACTAAACAAGAATCTCAAGTTTAAAAACTCAGTGAGTCTGCAATACAATGTTTTGAAGAAGTAGAGCTAAATTTCTATAAGTTTTTGAATGAATAGATCAACAGAGGATTAGAAATTACATACCTTGGAATAATTTTGCTGATGTATTTAATCATCAACAATTTCAGCAGAAGAACATAGGGGAAAGACTATGGAATTTTGGGTTCAATAACTCTGGATTCAGACATATATCTTATATTATTAACAACTACTTTAAGTACATTTTTGAGCATCAGTTTTTTCTATCTTTAAAGCAGGGAAATCATAATTCCTCTAGGTTTTTTTTTTTTATTTTTTTTTTACTTTGGAAAGCCACTGAACAGTTTTTGCTGTCCCATCAACCAGCCAAGGCACAATCCAGTATGCCAATTAAACGGTAATTTGAAGTCTATCATTTCTTATTGAAAATCCTTGAATCCTAAGTTCAAGTTCTTGAGGATCTGGACTTGGCATTCAAACCTACTTTTCTGTTCTTGAGTTTGGACATTGACTTTTAGCCATTTCCTGTCTCCAGCTTATCTTTTAGTTATATTAAAGACTGCCTTTCCCACACACCAAGAAGTATGTTTAAATTTGTCAGCCTACTTGCTTGAAAGACTTCTTGCATTGTCTCTACCATTTATAATCATAGTCATGACTGCATATAATTGGGTGACAGAGAAAAAGCTTGGTTCTCTCACTGAGCTGGGGAAGTCTGCCTATGTTACTCTATAACCCTAGAGCCAAAGGGTCTGTCTTATTTCTACTGGGCTACTTTGCTTTCATTTTTTAATTAAATACATAATATGTTCCAAGCATACTGACAGATACATTCAGTGCATTTTTTAAAAATATCAACAGTAAGAAGTTAATATAATGTGTTTCAAATAATATGAGTAACAGTGGATTCCCAGGTATAAAAAAAAATGATAGAATATGAAAAAAATCTGTTTTTTTCCCCTGAAAAGCCAGAATTACCTCAACCTCATATGATCACAAAGATATGGTGCCCCATGCTAATTATCAGTAATTTCTTTTGAGTGAAATTCTTCATGCAATTGAGATTTCCAATTTGCCTATTAATCTTCTACATATTTCAAGTAATAGTATCTGCTAAATGAAAAATTATACATTAAAAAATTTAAAGTTCTTTTGATAAAGTATAAAAAGCCTAATTATTAAGGAATTATACATAGGTATAAAGAAAAAAATCTCAAAAATGTTTTGTCTAGCTGTAAAAGAAATCTATTACAAAAACAATGAAATTAAAACTTTTCTGAGAACCATAATGTAACTGTTACTTATTTTGAAGAACCCAATGGTGGTACTCAAAGGCTTAGTTTTAAATACATTTACCTTTAAATATCTTTAGCTACTTCTCTAATAATATATATGTCTCAACAAATGCTTATATAGTTTAAACAAAAAATTATAGTTTTTGAGTTGAATTTTCAAATTTTAATCATTTACTTTCCAATAAGCCCCATTTATTATACAGGGATAATAACTATATCCATTTGCTAGAGATGGAGATTAATAAAATGTTCTCAGTGATGAAAACAAAGCATATTAAGTACTCCCGTAGTGATATAAACAGGCAAATGATCAAAGAAAATGTACTTAATATATCATGAATAAATCAGGTGAATGAGTGAAGGCTTCATGGGGAGGTAGCATTTAAAATGAGTCTAAATAAAAACAACTTTTCAATAGACAGGTTCAGTGAAGAGGCAAAGAACAGAAGCATACAGACAATTTTCTGGGAAAGCAAGTCAAGAAAGCAGTATGTTGCATGAGCTCCAGATCAGGAAGAGCTTCTTTATAACAAACTAAAGAAATGAATTTTACTCTTTAAGGACAGGAGACACAAACTATTCTAAACATGGAAATGGCACATTAATATGTTTTCATGCTTTGTGGCAAAGTTTCTTTCTCTTGTTTTCAGTGGGTGCCAGTGGGCAACAGAATCAAATACTTTCACACATTCTTGGTAGTAAAATGTTATTAATGCTAGGATTAAATGGCAAAGAAATATATCCTAAGCAGAAATAATTGCTCTGTGGGTTCAATAGATCAAAACTGGTCCCATCAGAAATTAACTCCTTTGTTTGAGGAAGTGGTTTGCACACCACTTTTTCTTTGTTTTTGAAAGGAGTATGCCATTTGTTACTTGCTGTGCCTGAAAGCTTGCATAGAGTTCCAATGAATAAAATAGGTAAATGTAGAATAAGGAAGCATTAATAAGCTCAAAAGAATGTATTCCTCTTCCCTACTGTCTCTAGCAACTACTGACAAGCACCCCTCAAATCTTAGGATTCTGCAGACAGTGTGAAAACCACTAGATGAAGATACTTAATTTCTAGGAAATGATGGGGTAGCTTGGTGGTCATCAATACTTCTGGGAGAATTTACACATTACGTCATGGTTACCTTATCTAGAGATTTAGTAAAATATTGTAAATAGTTTTACTTGCAGAAATAGAGCTAAATATGAAATGATGTTAGGACATCATCTTTTATGGACATAAAATTAAAAAGAATTTATTGCATTTATATATATAATTTAATTTTGTTTTAAAGTAGGTTTCCCATTTGTACATATTTGAGGACCATAAACTAACAGCTTTAATCCATTCAAATATTATAATTAATTTTATTTTTTGTCAATCAAAAATCATTCTAGACAACTATACTCTAGAACTTGAATTTCTGGAGGTAAGTTACTTACTAAATATATAGTGCAAATTGGGTGTTGGCATCATTCAGGGTGCAGGGACATCTGAATGAAAAATGTAGATTCAAGTATTTTCATAGAATATAGAAGTGAGATCTCACTTATAAGGAAATTAATTTAAATTAAATGTTAGTTTATACAAGATAGTATTTGCACATGTGAATAGAAGTATAAATGTATCTGACTAAATTAAAATGCAATGAAAAATATAGGCTTGTAATTAGAATATTCTTCAGCTTCTTATTTGGCGTCTTTTTACCTTTAAACAGTTCAGGTCAAATATGTTCTAAATCTTACTTTTAAGATTTGATATTATACAATTTCAGCAAAAAAATGACAGGATAGTTTAAACATTTGATGAGAAGATGGAACTGAAACTCAATATTATTCATGCTAAGCTATCTTAAATGTTTTTGCATATGTTGACTCTTGTGCTAGAATAATTTTAAGAAGGTAAGCATTAAAATCTCAATTCCTTGATGCAGAATCATTTCAGAAATGCATTTATGCCAATCCATAATGAGAACCACTTTCAAAAATTTAACTAATCATTTCTACAAGATATACT
Source organism: Oryx dammah (assembly GCF_014754425.2). Classification (NCBI taxonomy): domain Eukaryota; kingdom Metazoa; phylum Chordata; class Mammalia; order Artiodactyla; family Bovidae; genus Oryx; species Oryx dammah. The sequence goes on along the minus strand of NW_024070213.1, from coordinate 105,764,993 downwards.
TTTGACAAATGGTCTGTTATTTTACAGCATCTCATTTCTCATGACAGTACTACAATCAAAAGTACATCACTTTAAAATAGGCTAATGTATATATAAATAAGAAAGATAATCATGCATAATTCAGTCCCTTGATGATAAAAGCAAAGAGTTAACTTTTATAAGCCAGTTTTCATGCTTTAAAAACCATCCTTCTCTTCCACCAAAAGCAAAAACAAACAATAGCAACAAAAAGTTAAACACACAATGTCTGTTACCACAAATGTCAGGATCAAATACCTTTTTGTGATTTTAAAAATGTAGCAAAATAGATCTCATACTTGTCAACATTTCTATTTTATCTGAAATCTTAGTGCTTTTTACATGAATTGTTATAACATCAGAAAAAAAAATGAGTGGTTAAAAATCATTCCAGTGTGTTTTCAAAGAAAATCACCTGTCAGGAAATATGTCAGCAAGACCTGCTGAAAGAATTGTAAAATGCCTGTCATGACTGAGCATATGGAATTTACTGACCCTTAAACTTTAAGAGACTGAAGCAGAATACCCAGTGTCAAAAACTGCCCCTTAGAGGCAGCTACAAGATATTGTAAGGAGTGTTTATATCTCAGTGTATGGAGAAAAAAGTAATAATTCTGTACAAGAGCCCCAGGGCAATTGCATTTTGAATCACTGCCACAATAAGCTGATAGCCACTGGGAAGCAAAAATATTCTGTAACAGCACAGACTTGCACTATCAGAAGACATCAGTGTAAAGCAGGAGAGGCAACAGGATTAAAAATAGAAGTATAAGAAGGAGGAGAGAGAGAGTAATTATATCTACCGCTATAGTGTGCAAAGGCAAGAGATTTTAATAAATCATATGTGCATTTATTCAGAGCTTCTTTTTAGAAGACATATTACCTCTACTATATTAATTCTCTAGGTCTTTGCATTTATTATTATAACTCTATAGATAAAATAATTAAATGTTAGGCTGTTCATATTCCCATAGTATAAAATATACAGAGAAGAGTTTCATTCCCCCTTTTAATCTAATGATGATATGATTGAACTACAAAGTAAACCTTAGCACTGGAAAATGCAATTTGAGGATAAAAATGAGGTAGACTATGATTTACTTTAGATTTAACCATTTTCTAAACTGATGACTGATTTATTTAAAGGCAACTGAATGTCGGTAACGGCTTTGTAACACACATTTACATTTATATTGTAAATCATTTTGACTTTTTGATAACACAGAAAATCTTCCATCTTAATGAGTTTCTACTTTACCTCAAATAGAAAAAGCATACTAAACACGACACTTAAGCTACTGTATTATTGACTAATTGTATATTGCACTCATAAAAGTAAATAACAAGAGTCATGTTAAGCTATGTATAAGAAATACAAAATTTTTCTAAGCCTACAGAACATAGTTTGCAAAGTTTCAAAAAATGTCTTTTAATTCTATCTTCTCTGTAATATATCAGGGAAGGAACTTCATAATTTTCACCATATTATATCCATAAAGAACAATTTCAGGAGACTATCTCATAAACCCTGTAAATATGATAATAAAGCAGATTTTAAAATCCTTGTGAAAATTAGTTCACTATTATTTGGCTTGAATTCACAGAGAATCGTAATGCTATCTCATTTCCATATCAAAAAACCTGGATTAAAAGGACATGCACATTTTCTACATCTTACATCCTCTTTAATACTTTCACACTTTGCAGTTTTCCTTCCCTTATTTTTCTCTTTATTAAAAGTTGGACTATGGATTAACTCCCTAGGTAGTGAAGCCATTTAAAGCGCACTTACTTGAAAAGTATAAAACCGGGTCCCATTAGGAGGATGCACTTTAGGGGAGCCAGAAACGGTGTTCATATCCGAGAAGATCATTTCTGATCAGAGAGACAATATAATCCACAAGGAGCTACAGATGCAGAGCAGAGAGCTTAGCGTACAGATAAATCCGTGCATGCATTGAGGGAGGCTAGAGTGTAAAATGAAACCTGCCCCATCCTTCTTAGATACACAGTGATAGCATTTTGAATCTTTCTTCTACGTTTGAAATCTAAGCTGAAAGGTCATCAGCTACTGACCTTTTGTGCAGCTAGTTCTTTAGAACATACAGTGTTTTTTTAAAAAAAAAATTAAAACACCGAAGGAAAAAAGCAAGAACCACAATAAATGGAGCTTGTGCAGAATCTGGCAGTGCTGTGGACCTGCCCATCTGTTCTCAGTGATAATCACCTCCCTCCACCACAGTCTAGCAGAGTGATTATGCTAAATATCCTGGTTAACCAATAACATACAGTTTCAATTCAGGGAAACATGCACGGTGTAATTCTGAGGACCTCTCCTGACTAACCTGAAGTCTGTTTCCTACACCATTTAAAGATATATCTAGTAACAAAACATAGTTTCATCATGATTATTTCTAAATCTCTTTGTTACTCTGGTATTTTCAACATGATTTTAAATTTTAAAGCCTTTAAAAAAAACCAGTTCTTTTTAAATTGTATAAATTGTATAGATCAAATCATATTGTAGCTGGCTAAGACTTTCTGAGGCAAGGCGTATAATTCAGTAACACTATATAATCTAAGCATATTATCAAATAAAATGTATCAATTATTTTTAATTTTCTGCTTTTAAATAACATCATGAATATGAATGTATCATTGCTTTCTTATTTCCCTCACCTAAATTCAAAGAATGATTTCACAATAAATGCTTTACAAAGTACCATACATTTATTCTAAATAATTACAACTTTATCTCATACATGTAGAAAATAATTAATAAAACACACTTTAGATACGTGAAAATTTTGACCCAAACTCTCAAAATATTAATTATATAAATATTTACACTGTGTTGTGATGCATGTCCATTTTTCTGTGTCTTTTTACACAAATTGTTCAGTCTGTCTAAAGGATCATATTCAGATGACTTTACACTTTTCAGAGGTAAAAATAAATGCTCCATTTACACATCGTTCAAAGGTGGAGACTTCAGGAGGACAGAGATTAAAAGGAACCAAAAAAGGTGTCTTTGGGAATGTCTCTAAGATGACATAGTTATTCACAACCAACAACCAGGAACTAACTGTGCTGAACTTGAAGACTATAAAAGTAATATGTTGGTGATGAGCTCTTAAAACTTAAATTACTATTCCTTTTTACTTTTGAATTTCTAGTTATGATTCAAATTCATAATATCAAAGAGTAGAAAGTAGAAAGAAATTATTAATTCCTGGTATTCCTATATTCTGGCAAGTTATGTAAGTAGGTAATTGTTTACTTATCAAACTACTAAACAAAGCAGAAGATAATGTGTTAAATTAATGCTTAATTGGGGGATAATTTTAGATTTGTAGAAAAGTTGCAAAGGTAGGACAAAGAGTTTTCATGTATCCCTCACCCAATTTCTCTAACTGTCAACATCTTACATTACTATGGTATATTTTTTGAAACTAAGTAACCAATACAGTACATTACTAGTAATGAAACTTTAGACTTTGCTTGGATTTCACTGGTCTTTTCATTACTGTCCCTTTTCTGATCTAGGTTCCAATGGCGGGTAACACAGTTATTTGGTTTCTTTGGTTTTTTCCATAGTTTCCTCTGGTCTGTGACAGCTTCTAAGCTTTTCCATATTTTTCATGATCTTGAAGACTATAAAGAATTTCTGGTCAAGTATCATGTAGGGTATCTCCCAATGCTTGGTCTGATGTTTTCCTCGAGATTAGACTAGGTTTATGGGTTTTGGAGAAGAATATTAGAGGGGTGAAGTGTCTGTCTCATCACATCATATTAATATTAGTGAAGTGACCTCAGCACATCATATTAGGCACGAATGATATCCACATTTTACTAGTGATGTTAACTTTAGTCATTTGGTTTAAGGAGTATTTGTCAGGTTTTTCAACTATAAAATTACTCTCTTTCTGTCTCATACCCTGTTCTTTGGAAGTTGCACACTCTCAAAGAAGAAATATGGAGAGGTGAAATTAAGCTTTACCTCCCTGAGAGGAGAGTATGTACGTGTATTTATGGAATTCTTCTGTACAGAAGCCTTGCATCTCTCCTTCAATTATTTTTTCATTCATTTATTTACGTAGGCATGAACTCAGGTATATTTATTTCATACTTTGGATTATAATACAATCTATTTGATGCATAAATTGTCCTAGCATTGGTCACTGGGAAAATCTTCAGGTTAGATCCTGTTTCCCTTTGATATGTTCCCATCTTTTTTCTTTTTTTTTTTAGCACAAATGATTATTTTTTTAAAAAATGTTTTTTTTCTGGGTGTAAATATTATTTGCTAAGATTACTTTTAGTCTCCTTAACTATAACTCTAATTACTACTGCAAGTTTACTTGAAAAGTCATGTTTTTCTTCTACATTTCTATGTTAAGTAGCCATATTATTTCATTTCTCAAATTAACTGCTTTTCCCCTTCTGATTTCTTAGCCCACATGGGATTTGTTCCATTGATGCTCAAATAACTATATACACATACTGCTAAGTCGCTTCAGTTGTGTCCGACTCTGTGCGACCCCATAGACGGCAGCCCACCAGGCTCCCCCGTCCCTGGGATTCTCCAGGCAAGAACACTGGAGTGGGGTGCCATTTCCTTCTCCAATGCATGAAAGTGAAAAGTGAAAGTGAAGTCGCTTGGTCGTGTCCGACTCTTAGCAACCCCATGGGCTGCAGCCTACCAGGTTCCTCTGTCCATGGGATTTTCCAGGCGAGAGTACTGGAGTGGGGTGCCACTGCCTTCTCTGATACACACATATTAGTAAAAATACATAAATATATATATACACATCACTGATTACCACACACAACCACACACACACATACACACACGCTAGTTGTGGTAATCAGTGATGTATGTATATATATATTTGTTTATTTTTTGGTTCTTCCCTTTTAAAGATAAATGTTGGGATGATATTTACTCTTAAGCATGGGGTCATGTAACTCATGCTCCCCAAGAGTTCTGAGTGGAAAAATGTCTCAAAAAAGATAAAGAGAAGGATGCATGTGTGAAAAGGCATGAGATGGCATAGAAGTAGAGTGATTGATTGGGAAAGTAAGTATGCCTGAAAATATTGCAGGGCATAAGAAGTAACCCAGCTAAGTGTTTTTTTTTTTTTTCATATAGAAACATTTGTTCAAGTGAAATTAGTAAAGAGACTTAGTCAACACCCTTTTCCTATGAAATCCAGTGAAATTAGAACATACTTGTCTTTTAAAAATATAAGAAATGTAGAGACATATTCTCTTATAGTTAATTAGTTTTTCAAATAGCTTTCCAGGATGATTGTGGCTTGTCAAGAAATTTCATACTTAGCTTGACTGTTTTTTGAATTAAAATAAGGCTATTTTAAGTATTAACTTAAAAGTTTAAAAAGTACATTATTGGTCTGTAATATAAAATTTAATATACTGATGGTAGCAATCATCAGTTTCCAGGCAATATTAACCACAGGCTGGGTAAATATGTCTGTTTCAATTACTACACACAGATCACTCCCTTAAATCTCTCGAGATCTATCTTTCACAAAGAGAAGTAAATTAACAATATTAACTCTAGACGGTTTAATGCCAGCAATCTCAAGCGCTTGAAATTTTACAGAAAAAAAAAACTGAAAATAAAAAAGGATAAATAAATTATACTTTTTTTTTAAATGAGTAAAATAAAATCTTCAAGCCAGACACTTGTTTTTAATAGACTTACAGAGATGATTCCCAGAAATCATACAATACACCCTTCTGCCTCTGGGAATAATTACCCTTAAGTCTTCTGAAATATAGGTTATCAGTTTGGTTTTATAAAAAGTTCAAGAATAGTTTAAAGCTACCATTTCATATCTTGTCAGGAAGATTAAGCACAAACATTTTTATATCCCTCAACACATTTTTTTTTCAACAAATAACATATCTTGCTTCAAGACAAGCAATTCAATATAACTTGTCTTTCATTCACTTATAGGCATTGGATAACACGCTCATACATTTGCTAGAATAAGAATTTGCAGAGTTAAAGGAGTACAGTGAAAAGGGCTGTTCATTCGCTGTTAGTTTCCAATAAATGTTCAGAGGGAAATGTCATACTGGATGAAGAATAGGAGAGAGAGGGCAGAAGAAGGAAGAGGAGTAAGATGAGGAGGAGGTGGTGGAGGAAAGGAGAGAGGAGAGATATCAATACAGTTTTCATCATAGCATTTTAAGGTAACAAAGAATTTTGTAGCCAAGCGTTCAGTTAGAAGTCTTGCCAGATGGAGTGATTTTTACAGCCCAGATGGGACATACATCCTAGTGAATCCATATGGATGGCATATGGAAGAGAGTTAAGTATATATTGCTATCTATCTATCATGTATCTATCAAACATCTATTTATTTATCTAAATATATATTCATAATTATGCATCACTATCCATATCTGTATTATCTTTATATCATGAGCTTTTCGAGATGCAGCAAAGATGACCCTATACATATAGCCAAAACTCTAAGGTTACCTCACATCCTGCTTCTGAGTTTTCTATTTTCTGACACTCACAGCATGCTGTTCATTCATTCACTCATTCATTGATTCAACAAATCTTTATTGAAGAGAGATGATGTGCCAGATACCCATAGTAGTTACGACAGAAATGAAAGGCGAACTGAGGGGAAATATCCATTTAGTAGCATGTCGATGAGATGATCAATCCAACAGGTGTCATCAAGTCTAGCAATGAGAACTTAATTAAAGTATTTCAATTAAAAAAAAAGTTTCTAATGTCTCAGAGACATTTGGCCTAGTTCAAGACTGTTTTTTAGTTAATTAATCATTCATTCATTGAGGCTGTCCCAAATAAATCAAGACAATCCCTGGTATACTTCAAGATTTGTGATCATGTAGACCAAGAAAAAAAAAAGGGCATATTGAAATAAAAATTTACAACCTTCCATTTATAACAAAACTAAAATATTAAATTTGGCTTTAATTCATATATTGATAAAAGTATGTTGCACTTTCTTACATTATCTCAAAAAGTTTTATATATATGTCTGTACATATATGTGCATGCATATGCATATATGTGAATTATATACATATACACGTTTATGCACACATGTGCATATATGCATATAGACACACATATATGCAAGTATATTGTCTTCAAAATTCAAATTAGAAAATTTTAAAATAGTATCTTTTTATATTTTTTATTCTTTTTCACTTTAGTTTCTCTTTACCTGAAACACATTTTCCACAAATGTTTACCTGTATTATGATGAGAGCCTATGAATACTTTAATTCTTAAATTACAAATGTTAATTGTCTGAAATTCAGGATTCAATTTTGTATTGTCTTTTAACAGAGAAAAATATTAGCTTGTTAGAACTGTAAATTTTACAAGTCAGTAATTTCATTACATTATGTTGTTTATGTTCTGAAATATATATCATCAATTTGATTTCATAAAAATCACATTAAAGGTTTATAACAGGATGTTATTTCCTAATCTACCACTCTGGATATCAGATGCTCACATAGCTCAAGGTTTTATAATAATACTTGAAAAGATTTCAGAGCTCTGACTTTATACACATAAAAAGAGTTAGCTGAGAAGCTGTGGGTCCATTCTATGGCATGATAACTCCATATATAGTATTATATGTTGAACCTGAAATTGAATATGCCCCATATGCTCTACTATATAGTACAGTTTTTGCATTAAATTTCACTTTTCCTTAAAAATTGGTAACATTCTTATCCATTCATGACCAAACAAATACTTTCACTCTGGACAAATTTGTGTTCTCTTTTTCTTTCCATATGTGTTCTCAGATACTATGCACTGAAGTTATTGCATTGAGTCAGAGAATTCTCAGTCGCTCATAAAGGATCTGATTTTTAGTCTTTTTTAATCAGGAAGTATAATGCCTTGTTAAAGTTTAAGATAAAAGAAACTTCCTTAGTGTGCAAAAGCTGTGACCTGTATGGAACTTATCTTCTAGTCTGTCCTCAACAAGAGCTGGCACCATGCAGGCCATAGAGTTGTTGCTCAGTCACCAAGTCGTGTCCGACTCTGTGACCCCATGAACTATAGCCCGCCAGGCTCCTCTGTCCATAGGATTTCCCTGGCAAGAATACTGGAGTGGGTTGTCATTTCCTTCTCCAGGGGACCTTCCCAACCCAGAGATCAACCCAGGTCTCCTCCATTGGCAGGCGGATTCCTTACCACCACTGAGCTACCTGGAAGCCATGCCGCAGAAGAGGTATGCAATAAATACTTGGGTAATGACTGAAACATTCTCCCTTGACTGCTTTGCTTCTCTCTTTTCAAAGATTACATTTTAATATTATCTCATTTTGACTTGTTGACTAGTCTGGACAATTAAAAAATCTGTTTCTTCAGTCTCAGATTCTTACAGCTAGTATGTGGTATGTTTCATGTTCCAACTTTGGGCTGAGTGCACTGTTTGGTACATAATTGGCAAGTCTTTGCTGAATGAATGAACAGAAATAAAAATGAACAAATATAGATATTCTATCAACTTACATTGTTTTTATTAAATAATGCTGTATAAGTGGTTTAGAAAATACATTTAAAAATATATCTTGAGACACCTCACTTATATGAAGGCACTCACCCAAATGTACACATAGATAAATTCATCTCCATGCACACATTCACAGAGCTTTAAGAGAAATATCATAATAAAGAAAATAAACATATACTCCAAGCAAACAAGACAGATATTCTAATGCTTTTTTATGCAGTTCACTTTACACTAAACATCTTGATTATATCATCCCAGAAGAAACAGATTTAACTGATAGGATTAGAGAAATCACAATGGTAACCAATTCTATGCAAAGACCTTCAGGATAGCATTACCATGGTTAGCTTGGAATAATAAGATAATTAAAAAAACATTAATTTCTATGGATGCACATGCCATTCATAATCCCTTGTTAAATTAGAAAAACTGCAAAATTACAGGAACAAGGGCATTGTTATGCAAAACTGTGGCGTAGACTATCCAAACTTTAAAATATCTTATTTCAAACTCTTTAAATTCTCTACTGCCACAGTTGCCATGGTAGCAAGTACATTATTTTATTCTTAATTTTACTTTTTCCAAGAAATTTCCTTGAAAGCTAAAGCCAATCACTGTCCTGTTTTATTTTCTTTTAAGAGCAAGAACAATGGCTCAATAGTTACCATTTATTGAATGATATTATATGTCAGTCATAGTGTTGCCTTTTTCAAAACCTGTTAAAGGAGGTATTTCTCAGTTATATATAAGGAATATATAAGAAAAATTATAACTTGTCTAAGGTCACACAGCAGGTAAGTGAGAAAGTCACTTACTTTCAGGTTTATCTGATGGCTGCTGCCGCTAAGTTGCTTCAGTCGTGCCTGACTCTGTGAGACCCCAGAGATGGCAGCCCACCAGGCTCCCCCGTCCCTGGGATTCTCCAGGCAAGAACACTGAAGTGGGTTGCCATTTCCTTCTCCAATGCATGAAAGTGAAAAGTGAAAGAGAAGTCGCTCAGTTGTGTCTGACTCAGCGACCCCATGGACCGCAGCCTACCAGGTTCCTCCATCCAGGGGATTTTCCAGGCAAGAGTACTGGAGTGGGGTGCCATTGCCTTCTCCTATTTGATGGCAAAACCACACTATAACTGAAAATTATATGGTGGCATTGCTTATCCACCACTGATATTAATTCAGTACAGAAATATAAAAAAAGGGAAAAAAAAACCATGACTGATTCAATGATTGATTTCATACATCTAAGAATCTCTAAGTGATGGGCTATCTGATGAACTATTTATTTTAATGTTATTAAAAAGCTCAGATTTTCCTAATGGATCAGTTGTGGGTTGTAAAAGAAAAGAATTCACAATTTCAAGCAAATTTTTCAAGTGTTTGGTCTGATCCATGGAAGGGCCTTCCCTGATGGTTCAGATGGTAAAGAATCTGCCTGCAACACGTGAGACACAGGTTCGATTCCTTGGTTGGGGAGACACTTGGAGAAAGGAATGGCTCCCCATTTCAGTATTCTTGCCTGGAGAATTCCATGGATAGAGAAGCCTGGCAGGCTACAGTCCAAGTGGTTGTAAAGAGCTGGACAACTGAGCAACTAAAACTTTCACTGTGGCTTTTTTTTTTTTTGGTCTTATCCATGGAAGAATGAAATAGCTACCAACTGAGATGAAGAAGACTGCCAGAGAAGCAGGTTTGGGAACAATTCAGTTGTTTAGTTTTGCACATGGTGAGTTTGAGGTTTCTACTAGTTATCTAAATAGGGATTTACAAAGGCAGTTGAATACGCAAATCTGGGTACCAAATAAGCATACAGACTAAAACCAAAAGATTGGAATGAATGCAAATAGAAAAGAAAAGAGGTCAAAGCCAAAGCCCTAGTGCATTCTATCTATAAGCATCTTGGGAGACCAACAAAGGAGTATGAGCAGAATGAATCAGCAATGCAGAGGGAAGACCAAAATGATGTGTCTGAGAGACTGCTGATCAACATGAATCCAAGCAGTGAGAGTGATCATCTGTATCAGATGCTGATACCAAGTAAGATGAAGATTGGCTCTTGGAGTTATTAATAACAAAGCAGAGGTTGGCTTCAGTGGACAGTTGGAAGAAAAGCTGATTAAAGTAAACTTAAGATAAAACGGGAGGAGAGAAATTGGAAACTGTGCAGCAATTTAAAACATATTGCTGCAAAGGGAATTAAAGAAATGGCACACTGGCTGGCAAAAAGAAAGGAGAGGAATAAGAACACGTTTTGCTGAGGGAAAGGCTCTAGGCAGGTGATGAAAAACTGATGATGTAGAATGAACAGAGGCAAATTTCTGCAGTAGATGAGAGTAGAAAAGAGACTAGCTTTAAAGAGGAAGAGGACCCCATCTTTGATCAGGCATGGAAGGCAGAGTACTGAATACCTATCCTGGTAATTGTGGTGGTGGGAGGTGGTGCAAGTCTCCAGGGACTTAAGAAGAAAGGTCATCAGCTGAGAGTAGGTTGGGGAAGGGTGCTTTGAATGTTGGAGATGTGACAGAATGGTATAAATTAATCATGTAGGAGAGAAAGACTATTAAAATACATCCATATTAAAGAACACAGATTAGATATGTGAGCAAATGAGTTGACTTTACTTCTTTAAATTAAAGGCTTTGGCAATAGATGAGTGGGCTGAGAGAAGCTACCAAGTTTTCAGCTTGGCAAAAGGCAGTTTAGAATGGAGGCTCACTGGAGGCAGGCAGTTTGAGAGACTAATGAAGGGAGGGAAGAATAAAACAAGATATGATTCCTGTTAATTCTCTCAGACTGGCTTACCCAGGAAATCAGTTCTGCTTCGAAGAGTACAAGTTAGGCCAGAAGTGAGAAGGGAAAGGCTATCCACTCCAGTATGTCCCTGCTGCACGGGGGGGCTTCCCTGGTGGCTCAGCAGGAAAGAATCTGTGTGCAATGCAGGAAGTGTGTGTTAATCCCTGAGTTGGGAAGATCCCCTGGAGAAGGAAATGACAGCCCATACTAGTATGCTTGCCTGGAGAGTCCCATGGACAGAGGAGCCTGGCTGGAGTCCAGGCTTTGTGACTCTCTGGGTCAAAAAGAGTCAGACACAATTTCGCGATGGAGCACACATGCACACAGGGATGTACAATGCCTCATAAACTAGAAGGGATTTCTCAGGACAAACATTGCTCATTCTTTCATTCTCATATTCTAACTCGGTGTTCAGTCACTAAGTCGTGTCCAACTCTTTGTGACCTCATGTATGCAGCAAGCCAGGCTTCCCTGTCCTTCACTATCTCCCTGAGTTTGCTCAAAGTCATGTCCATTGACAGCAAAGCCATCCAACCATCTTGTCCTCTGTTGGCACTTTCTCCTCTTTCCCTCAATCTTTCCCAGCTTCAGGGTCTTTTCCAGTGAGATGGCTCTTCACATCAGGTGGTCAGAGCAGTGGAGCTTCAGCTTCAGAACCAGTCCTTTCAATGAATATTCAGGGTTCATTTCCTTTAGGATGGACTGCTCCAGTACCACAGTTCAAAAGCATCAATTCTTCAGCGCTTAGCCTTCTTTATTTCTTTATGGTCCAAATCTTAAATCCATAGATGACTATTGGAAAAGCCATAGCTTTGACTATATGGACTTTTGTTGGCAAAGTAAAATCTCTACATTATTAATCCACTGTCTAGGTTTGTCATAGTTTTTCTTCCAAGGAGCAGGCATCTTTTAATTTCATGGCTGGAGTCATCATCTTCAGTGATTTCAGAGAACAAGAAAATGGAATCTGTCACTGTTTCCACTTTTCCCCCTTCTATTTGCCAAGAAGTGATGGAACCAGATGCCATGATCTTTGTTTTTGGAATGTTGAGTTTTAAGCCAGCTTTTTCACTCTCCTCTTTCACCTTCATCATGAGGCTCCCTAGCTCCTCTTCTGCCATTAAAGTGGTATCATCAGCATATCTGAAGTTATTGATATTTCTCCCAGCAATCTTGATTCCAGCTTGTGTTTCATCCAGCCCAGATAATTCACACGATGTACTCTGCCTATAAGTTAAATAAGCAGGGTGACAATATACAGCCTTGACGAACTCCTTTCCCCATTTTGAACCAGTCTGTTGTTCCATGTCTGCTTCTAGCTGTTGCTTCTTGACCTGCACAGCTTTCTAAGGAGGCAGGTCAGGTGATCTGGTATTCCCACCTCTTTAATAATATCCCACAGTTTGTTATGATTCACTGTATTTTTTCTTGGACATCTTAAAAATAGGAATCATCTGACCCAGTTTTCTCCTAATTTATGTTAACTTTTATTTCCATTCTCTCCATACCTAACCAGGAATCCATGATCTATTACGTCTTCCGTTCTCTTGCCATTCTCATCCTATTTTCCTAATACAGTTTTATTTGATTCATTTGTAAATATTTTTTAATCCAGTTGTCCATTCTGTCTGCTACAGCCTGAGTGGATATGCGCTGTTGGAATACGTCACACAACTGATGCATCTTCAAGCTGCCGTTCTCCAGCTCAGCAGTGTTCCCTATGCTGCCTGCCCTTGCTTATCTCCCACTTGTCTCCTTTCACAGCACTTCCACAGACTTTCCTCTAATCTGTTTAAGACCTTTCTCCACTGCTTGCTCACTCACTCTCCACAAACTTACAGTAGCTTTATACTGAAATCCCTTTCTTTGTACTTTTACCTACTTTTGCACCCATGCTTATCTTTGTGTCTCTCCTCATCTCAAAGTCTGAGACTGATCCTTCCACTCGATTTTGTCACAAGGAGAAAGAGAAGCTTCCTGACAATTTTAAGTCTACAAGGGGATCTTCCTAAGCATCATTCTTTTATGGTATCTTTTATCCATATCTCTTTCATGGATTTTCCTTGATTGTCCCTTTAAAGCATCCAATTATTCATTGGCCTCCAAACTTAGCTTGCTATAGACCATCTCCAAACATTATTTAAAGTTTCAGATGGTTAGAGACACAAAAGGCCCTAGCAATCATCCAGAACAGTAGAATCTTCCAACATTAGAATTCTCTAGGGTGCTTTTAAAAATACTAATATTTAGGCCTTACTTCTAGCCCTCTTGGTTTAATTAGTTTAAGGATGCCAAATTAGTATTTTTCTAAAGCTCCCCTGGTGTTTTCAAAGTGCAGTCAACATTAAGGGATCATTGACATAGTGCAATTCTTTTATTTTGCAGTCAAGCTGAACATAAGAGAGATAAAAATGTCCTGCTCTTCTTGGTCGTACCATGAATCATTCTGAGCTAATGAGGACAGAGCATCTCAACTAGTGTGCTACAAATAGGTTACAAGCACACTGCAATACAGTCTCTCAGCTTCAGGGTGACTCCTCAAAGTCTCGACTTCCCAGGCTCCTGAGGTTGCTCAGTTCTAGGCTTGAGCATCTTCCCCTGCCTGTATTAGTGTGACAGAGAAATACCATGAGCTCCTCTTTGTGTCGTTGTGTGAACATTATGTGTCGTCGTGAGAAACACTCATCTAGTATACCCTTATCCTGACTAATAGTTCTTCTTCTCTGAGAAGATTATCTTTTACCTTGTTCTCTATTAGATTCCATTTTTTTTATGTTGATCTTCTTTTCTAAATCCAGGTCATGTGACCAGTTTTGTGTTATTAGTATATTCTTCAGTCCAATAACTAAAGATGGAATGAATGGTTGACCACCACTAAGACAGGGAATGACCTCAGTAAAACTTTATTTTGAATATACTGACTGAATTATTGTTCCAGAATCCAATTTCTTAGCTGGAAATGTGGACAGATAACTGAAGGACTGTGATCAAGTCACAGTTTGGTAGATTGTTGATTAGGAAGCTGTATAAACACAGAATTAAGAGTTTATTATTCTATGATAAATTGTGGGCATTTATTAATTCCTTCAATTTATCTGCCTTGTACTTGACATCCACCACACATAAATAAATGAAAGGAACATAAATATTAACGCTTCATAACAGAGGCAGAAATTTTTATTATAAATGTTTTGCTTTAATTATCAAAAGGGCACATAATCAGCAACATAATTTTAGTGTCTTGGGCAGCATTATATACACTGGCAACTCCAGTCATACAAAAAAATGTTAATTTGACTGAACTGATTAAATTCAAGGAATTGGATATTTCTTGGAATTATGATATTATCATTAAATGATTGACTCAGTACAAGGGCTCTTGGTCAAACAGAGTGAGAGCAAGCTAACTTGCTTCAGACATCTCTGACTCTTTCAGACCCTATGGACTGTAGCCCGCCAGGCTGCTCTGTCCATGGGGACTCTGCAGACAAGAATACTGGAGTGGGTTGCCATGCCCTCCTCCAGGGGATCTCCCCAACCCAGGGATGAAACCTGCATCTCTTATGTCTCCTGCACTGATAGGCGGGTTTTTTACCACTTGTGCCACCTGGGAAGACTGGTGTCAAACAGACCCAGTTTCAAATCCCCATGCTTCTACTTTCTTGACCAATAAAACTTTGAGTTAGCCTCTCTGAGCCACAGTTTTCTTTTTCTCCAAAGTGAGGACTAAAATAGGTTTGAACAATTGGTGGTGTTGTAAAAATCAAGTAAGATTATATAGATAAAGCTCTAAGTGTCTTCACCACTCTCAATCAGAATCAAATCTACATTCTAAATTTCTTTTTTTAAACAATAGATTGTATTGCACTCACGCCTTTCTTGATTGCCTATTACCCAGAATTCTCTTTTCACTGAAATTCAGGGGCCAACTCCCATGCCCATTTCCTATGAAGTCTCACCAGTCCAAAATCTTTATTTTCATACCACTAGTCGGTACTTCAGCTGTAGCCCTTATCACGACCTGCAATGGGTGAGCAATTAGCACATAGGTGCACCTGTCCACTCAACTAGCTCCTAGAAAATATGAATTGCTTTCTTCATACAGAAATCTATAATATCTATAAATATGTGAATCAGATCGTGTTGTTCTCTTACTCCCATCTCCTTCAGTTCAGTTCAGTTCAGTTCAGTCACTCAGTCGTGTCCGACTCTTTGCGACCCCATGAATTGCAGCACGCCAGGCCTCCCTGTCCATCACCAACTCCTGGAGTTCACTCAGACTCACGTCCATCGAGTCAGTGATGCCATCCAGCCATCTCATCCTCTGTTGTCCCCTTCTCCTCCTGCCCCCAATCCCTCCCAGCACCAGAGTCTTTTCCAATGAGTCAACTCCTTAGTACATTTCTATCACCCTGCAGAGGAAATCCAAAGTCCTTTCCAAGCCTACAAAGCCATGCAATATTTGATCCTGGCCCTGCCTGTCCACTGCACTCCACCATGCCCTTTCACGCTATCCAGAGGCCACACAGTCTCCTTCTCTGCCTCGGAATATAATATCAACTGACACAGTGAAGATCTACTGATCAGAAGCTATGAGTCAGATGCCATTCTAGGCATCTGGGGAACATTAGTGAATACAATAAACAAATACCCATCTTTGTAGAGCTTTCACTCCAGTGGGAAGAAGCATGGAAATCAGCAGTATAAGTAAATTATATTGTATTTCAAAAGGGGATAAGTACAATAGGGAGAGGTGGAGCAGGGTGGGGGACAGGGAGGAGAGCCAGGGAAGAAGGGATTAGTTGTGATTTCAAATCCATATAAGCATGTTCTCCTATGTAGCACTTGCAACTGCTAATTCTTTTGCCTGGCTCTCCCCCTGCCAGCCCACCCAATATTGACATAGTTCCTTATATCAATTATTTAAGGGTCTCCCTAAATGTCAACATTTCTGAAAATCATTATCTGAAGAGGGTAAAACGTATGCTCTCATTCCCACACTGCAGCTCGCTACTCCCCTAATTAGTTTTATTTTCTTCACTACATTATATATTTATTCATTTTACAATGAATATATATATTTATTAACTGTTTTATTTCTAGTGCCTAGGACAGTATTTGCCACAGTTATAACAGATATCTATTAAATAAATAAATGCAGGTAATTAGCTTCAGCTCATGGTTATTAAATGTAAAAGGTAGAGCCAAGAATACGGAAATTTATTCAATAATATATTATTCCTTAATAATTGGGAAAACAATTTCTATTTAAAAATTCTGCTTTTTCAATGCCCTTGGCACTTTTTATAGAAAACAAGAGCCTGCCAAACTTCTTTAAATGAGATCCCTCTTCATTAATTCAATAGTTGTTGAGTGCTCATAACATTCTAAATTTTGTACTAGGCACAGAATATACACACATTCAGAAGATGGATATAATTATTTTTTAAGTGGCATCTTTAATTATTAACAACATTGTGTGTGTGTGTATATATATATATATATATAATTATAAAAAACAAAACACAAAGGTTGTGAACATCACCACACTACTTCTTTGGAGTTAAGTCCCCATTCAAAAATGATGGGTTGAGAACAAAAGCATGGAGAGGGGTAGTCAGAGTGGAACAAGGAAAACACACTAGGAGGCTGTTCAGGTGAACACTGATGGTGGCTCAGACCAAGGTGGTAGAGGGAAGCTGGTGAGACTTACCTAAGCTCTAAAATATTCTGAAGGTAGGTCTGGATATGAAGAAAATAGGAGACAAAAAAAAAATCCAAGAATTTTACCTACATAAAAAGACAGAATTACCATAAATGGAGATGGAAAGACTATGGTTGGATCAGGTTTGGAAGGATGATCCAGAGTACAGTGTTCAACAAGCTGTGTTTTAGATATCTATGAGACATTCATGGGGAGATGTCAAGTAGGCAGTTAGACGTATGAACTCGGATTTCAGTGGAGAGTTCTGGCAAGAACTATACATTTGGAAAGCTTCAGTGTATAAAAGTAAATTTAAGGTGAGAAGAGGAGAGTTCAGCAGAATCTTCCACCCCAACATCACAGAATCCAGTGAAATGAGGAAGGGCTGAAAAAGTAGCTAAAGGGGGCTAAAAGCGGGTGTCAGCAGAGTGCTGGGACTGGGGTTCCATGGGTGGAGCAGTCTGCTCCTGAAGAAAGAGCCTCCTGTGTAGAGCAGACAGCCTTTTTGTCCAGGCTGATAATTTGGACAAATAGCTAGGTGGACTAAAAAAGGTGGTTGCCTCTTTCCAGCCAACCAGGTCAGCCAAATCCACAGTAGTGACCAATGAAGTCACAAATTATCACATGATTATTATCCTATTCTGACTTTAATGGCAGGCAGGATGGAAATCAGTAAACAACACGTGCTTGCAATCTGATATACAGAGTGTGAGTGCTAAGTAGCTTCAGTCGTGTTCAACTCCTTGTGACCCTATGAACCGTAGCCCAGCAGGTTCATCTGTCCAGGGGATTCCCCAGGCAAGAATACTGGAGTGGGTTGCCATGTCCTCCTTCCAGGAGATCTTCCAACCCCAGGGATCAAACCTGCATCTCTTATATTTCCTGCATTGCAAGATAGGTTCTTTACCACTTGCACCACCTGAGAAGCCCATAGAACTAAACACCAACACCAAAATAATCTGGAGTGCCAGATGTCAGTGCTATGGGGGTACATTATAGATTCTTTGAATAAAATGTTGATCTAGTCCAGTAACTAGTAATTTAGACTCTTTCCTAAACAGAAAAATGTATGTTAAATAAAATTAAACGTGGAAACCCATGATATAGACATATAAAAGTGAGACTTCTTTGTCTGAAGCAGAGGTAGTAGAATCAGAGTCATGATTGTTCAGAGCTCCTACTGGACTGTTCTTGGGCATCTTGACATAGTCCTAGAGCCCTGGTAAACATGACTTAGGAACACGCACAGAGACTTAAATATAAAGCAGGTTAGACATGAAAAAAACTGACATTTGAAGCTCTCAGGAAAGGTCTGGAAAAACAGGACCAGATAGACAGATTGAGCCCAGGTTGTCAATGTTTCGGATTTCCCTGCCTTCAGAATTGTGACATCTCAGTTGTAAAACTTCCAAACTAAAGAAAACATCTTGGAGATAACCAGAATCATCTAGTAATAGTGTTAAATAAACTATAATTTAAAGGAAGAGATAAAATGTATAGTCCAGAATAAAACTAAACCTGAGGTGAATAAGAACATACATATTCAGTGAGTTTCATCCATTTCATGAATACATTGACCCTAAGGTAACTCTAAGGGGTTAAAAAAATGCATTTAGAAGTTTTTAAAAGCAAAAGGAAAACAAGACAGTGAAAATGTTCTTCCACAACCACCTTGGGAAAGATAGAAGTTGTGATGGAGCACACTCGATAATGAACCTACAATCGCATCCAATATTAATCTATTTTAATCAAATGGGAAATTAGCCTTCCTGCCAGCACTAAGTGGAAGTGTGAATAAGAATGCAATCTTGCAGAGTCCCTCAAGAGGAATATTCCAACTTATTTAGAGATGTGAGACTGTTAGGAGGTATTCAAAATAGGGAAAATAGAGACACTCAAAAGGCATGGACTATTTTAAAAGAGCAGATAAGATAGAATAAGAGTCATGAGAAATACAAACTAGTATTTATAAACGCTCACTTAAGTGATGAGGAACTTTGGCAACTTTAATAGCCTAAACGATACAACATTAACTTCGTCCATCTACTACATCGAGTTGGGGCATTATTTCTTCTAAAGCTGAAAGATGTATCACTAGTTTACTAATATGAGCAGTGAAATGATCTGCCAAAGATGTCATTGACTTGAGTCCACCAGGCGCCTCTGTCCATGGCATTCTCTGGGCAAGAATACTGGAGTGGGTAGTCTTCCCTTCTCTAGCGGGGTCTTCCTGACCCAGGGCTTGAAACTGGCCTTGCAGAGAGATTCTTTACCATCTGAATCACCAGTGAAGCCCTAAAGATGTCAACTTACATTAACAATACAAGATATCAGAATAAATAGCCTGTGTTATTGCGATACATGTAAGTTTAGAAAGCTTATACAAGAAATCTTAAACAAGTAGAACTCAAGTTAGATGAATCAGGATGCCAAGAAATTTGTTTGTGAAAATGGAAATTATGTGCTAGCTAAAGATATCATGTTTTGAGTTTGGAGTCTATTTTGATAGAGAAGTGTTATCCACATCATTTTCCACCTAAGATGTGATGAAAGTAAGACTGTGATATTGGGGTTAAAAAAGGTAAATTTTACTTAGTACTCTTTTATCTCCTGTAAACAAGTCAGCTAAATTTTGGATACTACTTAAATAACTACATAAAAAGAAAAAGAACAGACACACAACTAAAAACAATATTCCCTCTTTCCTTGATCAGAACATTATACTAATAATCCTTTATATAATCATATGTCATATTATTTTGTACTAATTGGTTATTGTGATCAACATCTTCCTTTTGCCAAAGGAAAAGATTCTATGTGAAACGGTACATAGGAAGGAACAGGTTCAATGCAAGACAGATAGGCTGAAAAATGTATCTTCATTTCTACAAGCACTAAAGGTCAAAATACATTCTTCTTAGAGTAGTTTATAATTATATGTCAACTTGCAAATCCAAAAAATGCACAGTAGATATGTGGCTGTCACTACTCTCTGTATACCCCAATTTTTAATTATTAATTCCTTAGGTTCAGAACCAGGCCAATCCTATAATTCGTACATTGCTTAGCACTTACCTCATGCCACACTTTTATACATAATATCTAATCATGATAAGGATAATGATGAGATATCTTAACGGTTTACCCCTCAAAATCTACCATAGACAACAAGAATTAAGGTAATGATATACACTTTACTGGTTTTGGCCTTTCACAAAATTTTGATAGAAGTAATTACTTCCAAGTTACAGGTTGTATACATTTTTAAATCTTTCCATATGTTAAATATGATATCAACTTGCAAAAGTCACAGAGGTTAGGCTATCTTGCAATGAATTACATTATTAGCAAAACACTTAAAGTAACTTAATTAATTAGTCAGTTAAATGTGAATAAGCAAATTTCATGTAGAATGACATCAGCTCGGTTTGTTAAAGCATAGAGGTTAATGATGGTATGAGGCTGCTCACATAAACTAATCACTCTCTAAACTGGTACTGTCACTCCACGCTCACCACTGTCTTACAAACAGTTGACCTGAACCATAGAGAAACTTGGCTCAAAACTACGTTCATTTAAACGAAAACTCATGACAGAATGGAACATGTCTCTATCATGTGCTTACATACTTTAGGGTAACGGTTGGAGTCTAAGTTTATCAGTCTCTGTAACTGATATGTCAAGGTTGCCTGTAATATGTCCGATTTGCATGGACATGCCCTAAGTAGTTGTTAGAGATGTGACTGAGGATTCAAAGCCTATGTTTACGTCCTGTAACAAGAAATTTAACAAGAAAAATTATGCACGCACCCAGATTCATTACTGAAATGTGAACTCCCTTTGGAGGGCTCACCAACAAGGCAGGAAAACTCAGTGTGAAAGGAAAGAGCTAAAGGCTGTGTATTAAAATCCACAGCTGGTTTCATTGATATGGTAATGTCACGGCATGATCTTCTTTGGGTCCTCGGTCAGACTTAACAAAAATCTCTCAGCTTTAAAAACATAAAAAAGCCTGAGCCAGAGGCCCAAAGAGCTTTCAAAATTCAGCCAAAGTTGACTGACATAGCTGTAATATCTGAGAGGAAGCCTTATCACGTTTGGGAGACACATATGCACAGACCAGAAAGGATGATGGCAGGAGCATAGAGCAGGGGTCAGGATGGACGGAACACAGGTAAGCAAGAGCATCTATGTGGAGAAGGGGCTTCTATCCATTAGGCCCTGGGACCTCTCAGATACAGAGCCCCAGATTCTCCATCTCCAGTTCTGGCAGACTTTCTCTCCTTTGCTCTTCCTCTGTTTTTCCTCCTTTTATGTTCTTTCTCAACCTTTTCTATCAGGCCAGGAAACTTGCTGATCTCTAGTGTTCAGGTAATCAAGTGACTGTCATTAGAAACTTTCCCAAGATGAAAAAAGAAAAAAAAAGACCACCCAGCTTGGACCAGGATCACCCAGATGGCATGAATCTTGGCTCTGCTTCTCTGTATAGTGGCTGTTTTGTGTCCCTGGGCAAGATTCGTGACTTGTTTTGTTTTGATTCTTGACTTTGAAAGTCATGGTTTCTAGGGCTGTAAACTGGCTACAATAACACATATCTGACAGAGTTATTGAGAAGATCGTATTTGAACATCTTATTTGGAAATAATTATCATGATAAGTAGTAAACTCATTTCTGCTATTTCTATTATTCTCCTGTATTTTCTACGTATTATTGCCATTTCCTGACCTTTTCTCTCTTTTGTTTTTACTCCCCATAATTATTTTGTGTGCTATAACTTAGCTGTTCGTGTTAGAGAGAAATATGATTCATAAGCCATAGAAAGA
Organism: Oryx dammah; assembly: GCF_014754425.2. Taxonomy (NCBI): domain Eukaryota; kingdom Metazoa; phylum Chordata; class Mammalia; order Artiodactyla; family Bovidae; genus Oryx; species Oryx dammah. The sequence continues at coordinate 105,743,109 of NW_024070213.1, read as the reverse complement.
GGAGAGATCAATTCTCAACAGCAGTCACTCTCAGATTTCATTAAAATCACTCAACTGGTACTGTCACTCCACGCTCACCACTGTCTTACAAACAGTTGTCCTGCACCACAGAGAAACTTGGCTCAAAACTATGTTCATTTAAATAAATAGAGCCTTAATTGACAGAAATGTCTAGTTTCCATAGCAGAATATTTAAAGCTAGTTTTTGTTACTCCTTTTCTAAATTAGATTATCAACTCATGCAGATAGCATTTATAGAAAGTTTATAAATATAATTTATATATCCTAACTATTTTAGGAACATTAAAGCCAGTGAAGAGGACTTATTCTCAGTCAAAAAGGACTCTAAAGTTGAAAGAATTCTTCTCTGTAAACTGAAAAAGAAGCTATTTTCAAGCTTTCTCCATTGCATATCAAAGGGATGTTTTTCTACTAATATAGCCCATTTGAACTTACAAAATCTCAAATCTAAGTCTATATCATATGGTGTGAGGGACCATCAAAAATATAAATCCATAAACTATTTAATCTAGTATATTATATCATCCTCATTAAATTAAAAAATCATATAATCTTCAAAACTAAGGCATGTGATCAAATAGACACAATGTTGGATATATATAGAAATTCTCTCGAGCTATTTGAGTCACCCTGCAGTATGTCTGGTAGAATGGGCAGAGTACTACAAACAATAATGAAATTAATACAACAGGAATTGTGTTCTGAACATTATGTTCTTGGCAGGAATTAAGGTGATGCTATCATGAAGGACACCTGCTTCCAGAAATTCAATTGGGAAACGATTACATTATTTCCCTGGGAACAAAGCAAACATACATTTTGAATGATGTGCATTATTTTGGGGATTTGAGGTTAGCATGGACAGAGATTTCTGAAGTACTCAATATATTAAATCTTTCTTTATCCTCTAAATACTTTTTCTTCTTTGCCCTAGAAAAAGTAATTATTTATGCTACATTACCTTGAGTCATGGGGATACAGACTATATTACTAATCAATCTCCTTTTAACTCTCAAAATAGATCTTAATTCATAAAGGATCTTTTTTTTTTGTCTTGATCTTAGATGATGTGCTCGAAAGCAGGTAACTACATACATCGGTAGCGATCAGGCAAGGGTCACCAATATCCATGACAGTCTTTAAAAATTAGAGTGATTTTGATCACTGAAAGACTGCCAGTCTCCTGGGAGAGTACTGGCTGTTCATTACTTTTTCCACGACATCCTTACAAGAAGGATGTACTCTTATTCTCGTTTCATATATGGGATGATGTATCAATTGCATAACTGTGAATATCACAACCTAAAGAAAAGATTGAGCTTAATTTGTCTTCATTTCCAAGTTAAATACTATGGAGCTTTATATTGTCAAAACTGACAATAATGTTAAATTCATGATCAAAGATAACTTAAAACATCCTCACATTATACGCAGCTGAAATAATCCTTGGAATTTCAATTATTTTCTTCGATCGCCCTCTTGTGGCCATATATGTGTTGTTACTAACAACAAAATGAAAATGCTATATATTTTTAATTTTGTTCTATCTAAAAGCCTTGAGGTTTTATTAACATCTGAAAATTCATTTTATAGTTAATGATAAATAACCATGCATATTCTATTTAAATTATAAGCAAAATCTTGATTTCTAAAAATTCAATATTGGCAGCAATAAAATTTTTCAAGAAATATAATCAGTAAAAGGTTTGCTCTGGTTATTTGTTTCGAACCATGAACATGCATTGATCCATAAAACTAATATAATGATTTAACATCATAAAATAAGGCTTTAGTGCTATATTTGATATAATTTTCAGGAAAAGGAAATTTTAGAATAGAATAGTAATATCTAAGATTAGTATTAAGTACTGGTATTGGTCTTAGAATTTCTTCTTGGTTCTCTAACATATTTACTAAAGCATGTTTATTCTCAAAGACACTGTAAAAATAATAACAATATACAATCAGGTACGCCAGGCACATAAGCTGTGGAAATGTATTGATCCTGGGCTACTATTTAAGCTTTCTAGGCCTCAGTTTCCTCATTGGTAAAGTAAGAAATTTGAGCCAGGTGATCTTGACTAACACCTATTTTAGATCCACCTATTAATATATCCCATTCACAAGAACTAACTAGCAATCAACACCTCTGTTCTCGTTTTTCCTCTCTCCATCTGATTTCTAAAAGGCAAGTCAAAACATCTGAGTTCTCTTTTTTTTTTTTTGAGGCTGCTGCCACCGGTTCACGGTCGCAGGCTTCAGAGATGGTTCTTTTCAGAACAAAGGGATTCAGTGACACACAGCGTTTACAGTCTCCTGTTGTTTTCAGCGCTGGTTAGCAAGGTGTGGCCCAGAGCCAAAAGAATGAAGGAAAAGGACCACAGGCAGAGGGAGGCTGAGCAGGCTCCCGTGGGTAAATGAAATTAGCTGACCTTTCTACCTCTTCCAGAAGGGATATGTGCCAAGAAGAAAGTTAAAATAAGCTCTGTGCTAACACTGGAATAAAACATGGACATAGATTATATCACCTAAGCTTTGCAAATATTTATATAACAAGATCTGAGAACATGTATCTATGTATAATATACATGTTGATTTTATAATGCATTGATTATACCAATAAAATTTATATTGCATTGAATGAGCTTTGATAGTATGATTTAACCAGACAGGAACACAAGACTTATGCATCATTAAAAAAAAACTTTAGATGTAAAGACTTAAAAATAATTAATCTCTAACACGTTTAAAATTCCTGGAAGAGAACATAGGTAGAACACTCTTTGATGTAAATCATAGCAATAATTTTTTGTATCTATCTCCTAAGACAAAAGAAACAGTCAAAATAAACAAATGGGTCCTAATTAAATAAAAGGTTTTGCACAGAAAATGAAACCATGGACAATACAAAAAGGCAACCTACTGAATGGGAGAAAAAATTGCAAATATTATGACACATAAGGGGTTAACATCCAAAATATATAAACAGCTCATACAATTCAACCTATATGGAAGCAACCGAGGTGTCCACCAATAGTTGAATGGGTTGGATAAAGAAGATGCGGTGTGTGTGGAATAATTCTCTATCTAACCCAAAGGTCTGATAGTGTGTTAAAATGAAGGGAAAACAAAATGATAATGATAATGCTGTATGAAATTACAAAACTGTCATATAAAAATACAAACACAAAAGGCAAAACTCATTACCATCTTTCTATGCGAGACAGCAAAAGAGACACAGATGTATAGAATGGACTTTTAGACTCTGTGGGAGAGGGAGAGGGTGGGATGACTTGGGAGAATGGCATTGAAACATGTATACTATCAGGTAAGAAACGAATTGCCAGTCTATGTTCGATACAGGATACGGGATGCTTGGGGCTGATGCATGGGGATGATCCAGAGAGATGATATGGGGTGGGGGGTGTGAGGTGGGAGGGCGGTTCAGGATTAGGAACTTATGTACACCCATGGCTGATTCATGTCAATGTATGGCAAAACCAATACAGTATTGTAAAGCAAAATAAAGTAAAAATAAAAAAAAAATTTTAGAGGCAAAACTCAAAACGGTCTTTCATTCTTTTTTAATATTTTCTGGTGATAAATATGTAACATCTAACTCATGAATTGCAGAATTTTAATTTGGAAGATAATCATCTCAGTCAAGTTACAACACAATTACCACAATGCCTACTACTCAGTATTTATGTTTCCATAACACTGTCATGGAGGATGAGATGGTTGGATGGCATCACCAACTCAATGGACACGGGTTTGGGTGGACTCCGGGAGTTGGTGATGGACAGTGAGGCCTGGGGTGCTGCACTTCAGGGGGTCACAAAGAGTCGGACACAGCCGAGCGACTGGACTGAACTGAACGCTGTCATTCCAATACTGCATTACAATGGCTTCTAAACATTTAGGAAGTATAGAACTGTGTTCTACAGCAGAGACTTCATTCCTGACAGACCTGATACCCAGTTTTGGCTCTCACCTAGTTCCAATGGCCCAACGACCCTCTTCACGTGTAAAATGGTAGTAATCGCAGTACTTACCTCATAAGTTAGAAACATGGCTTAGTGATGTAACGCCTTAGTGATATGGTGCATTATCTAGTAGAGGATAACTACTCAGTACGTGTTAGTTATAAGTACAGTAATGTTAAGTCAGGGATGAGTCAAATCTATATTGAGTGAATAACAGTTGTGTCCATTATTAGGGACATATACTATGTTTATTGAGTCCATATGTTTCTGTTGTAGTAAACCATTAAAATAAACAAGTAATAGGTGTTTTATAATGCATTGCATTTTTCTCTAGAAATACCTTTAATATACGTTTCTTTACATAATATACTGCATGCACCACAATCTGGTGAGCACATTTTTCTTCAATGAAATAACCAGATAGGAAAACAATTCTAATACAATGTGATGTATGGTCACCTAGCAACTCAGCTAAGACATGGTTGTAGTCACGGTTAGGTTAGGATGGTTTTTCTTCTTCTTCTTCTTTTTTTTCTTTTTCTTGTAGGACAGCAAGAAAATACTTGCAAAGATTTTCCAGAGGAGGTGACTTTTAAATTTGTCCTTGAAAGCTAAAACAGAGCTGGCAAATAGAGAATAATAGGCTTCCCTGGTGACTCAGACAGTAAAAAATCCACCTGCAATGTGGGAGATCTGGGTTCAATCCCTGGGTTGGGAAGATCCCTGGCGGAGGGCATGACAACCCATTCCAGTATTCTTGCCGGGAGAATCCCCATGGACAGAGGAGCCTGGTGGGGTACAGTCCAAGGGGTCGCAAACAGTCGGACATAACTGAGCACTGAGCGACTAAGTGCAACGTGGTAGATACAGCAATAAAGTATTCCAGGCAGGAGGAATTTTATGATCAAAGGAAAGAAGTCTAAATAAACTAAAGATCACACATTTATACAAATAAAAACTGTATAATTAAATATAAGAAGATAATAAGACTAAATGAAAACTATTAAACAAGATGATAAAAAAAATGAAAGTCGTTCAGTTGTGTCTGACTCTTTGAGACCCCCATGGACTGCAGTCCACCAGGCTCATCCGTCCATGGGATTCTCCAGGCAAGAGTACTGGAGTGGGTTGCCATTTCCTTCTCCAGGGTATGTTCTGACCCAGGGATTGGACCCAGGGATTGAACCCAGGTCTCCCGCATTGTAGGCAGACGCTTTACCATCTGAGCCACCAGGGAAGTCCATTAAGCAAGACAGGAGAGTATAAAATGAACCATAATCCCTTATTATGATGGTATCTAAGGTAATTTTACTTTTATTTTGTGTGTGAGTGTTTATGGTGGGGGTGGGGGTGGGGGGTAATAGAGAGACTGTTTCTATTTTTCTTAAGATCTCAGGAAAATTCATGCCAAAAATGAGAGAAAGTGAAAGTCGCTCAGTCATGTCCAACTCTGCGAGACTGTATAGTCCATGGAATTCTCCAAGAGACCAGGAATTCTCCAGGCCAGAATACTGGAGTAGGTTGCCTTTCTCTTCTCCAGGGGATCTTCCCAACCCAGGGATTGAACCCAGGTCTCCCGCGTTGCAGGCAGATGTTTTGACAGCTAAGCCACAAGGGAAGCTCCAAAATGAGAGAATCAAGTACTCAAAGCTCTGCTGGACTCTTTGGCAAAGTTAGCAAGTCTACTTACAGGCACTCACTGTGGTAAGCTGGTATTGACTTTGGAATGACTTGGAATATACATAAAATATTACCATTTTTTTCCCAGTAAAGCAGTTTTTGTGCCCTTCCACACCAAGGATGAATGCAAGTAGAAGCTGGAGCTTCTTTTACTTCTAGAAATGTCTGTAATCTTTTTAATAGATTTGGATCTCATGAACTGCTGTATATAAATTGTTAGTTTGAAGGTTGGCATCTTTCTGTGGCTTGAAATATGAACTCTATAGCTAAGGGTTCAAATTATGGATAAGGCAAGAAGTCTCCATTCTTTCTTTGAATGTTCTTGCTGCAACTAACTAACCTTAATTTTCATAGCCAGAATGGATTTCTGTAAGCTTATTTTATGGAAAACATTTAAGCTTTCATTTTGTATTCCTCATAGCAAAGGGGATATTTCTGCTCTTTAGGTGACTTGATGAAGTGGTCCAATTCAACTGTAACTTTGCTGTTCCTCAAAGTAGGAAAGGCTGTTAATAACTTTCTGAAATTGAGTCATTTTCTTGTCTTACACATTAATTCTTCACAGTTAAAACAAGTTCCTTCCCCACCAAGGCTCTTGCATTGCCCTCTTGTGGAGAAAAGTGAAATATTTTTCCTTTAAGGAACATGCTGCACATTATGATATAATTTTCATAGATATTACCTGTCATCATAATTAGTTTGAGAACCACATTAGAGTAATAATTTTTATTCCAAACATCAAACATAATTTTGAATACTCAAGAGGAAAAGGAAAGTCTATATTTATGCCCCTCCATGTTTTTTTTTTCCCCTTATGTTCCAACTTTCCTTCTTTTATTATTTCCTTTCTGTTTAGAGAATTTTCTTCATACATTGTTTCTTAGAGGAAGCCTGTTGATGCCAAGTTTTCTTACTTTGCTCTCATCTGAGAATTTCTTGATTATCACATGTTTTTAAAGGGCATTTTTATTGGATATAAGATTTTCTGTTGACAGATCTTTTATTTTCAGCATTTAAAAACATACTACACTACATTCTTAGACAGCTAAGTTTTTTGATGAAATTCCACTGTGATTTGAATTAGCTTTCCCCTATTGATAACATGTAATTTTTCTCCGGTTGCTTTCAAGAAATCTTATTTGTCTTGTTTTCGTAAATTTAGGTTGAAAGGGAAAATGGGAAAATGTCAGCTATTATTTCTTAGAAGACTTTTCCAGCCCACCCTCTTCTTCCTTTCTTTTTTGGATCGCATTGACACGAATGACAGAGATTTTGTTTCAGTTGCATATGTTATGAGACTATGTTGCTTTTCAGTTAATTTACACTTTTCTTTTCAGATTAGCTATTCCTTTTTTAATCTCCAGATTCAGTGATGCTCTCCTCTGCCTTCTCCATTCTGCTGTTGAATCCAGCCACTTGAGTTTTTATTTTTGTTATTGTACTACTCAGTTCTAAAATTTCCATTTGGTTCCATTTGGAGAAGGCAATGGCAACCCACTCCAGTACTCTTGCCTGGAAAATCCCATGGACGGAGGAGCCTGGTGGACTGCAGTCCATGTGGTCGCCAAGAGTCGGACACGACTGAGCGACTTCACTTCACTTTTCACTTTCATGCATTAGATAAGGAAATGGCAACCCGCTCCAGGGTTCTTGCCTGGAGAATCCCAGGGACAGGGGAGCCTGGTGGGCGGCCATCTCTGGGGTCGCACAGACTCGGACACGACTGAAGCGACTTAGCAGCAGTAGCATATTCTCTGTTGGAGAAGGAAGTGGCAACCCATTCCAGTACTCTTGCCTGGAAAATCCCATGGACAGAGGAGACTGGTAGGCTACAGTCCTTGGGGTCGCTGAGTCAGACGTGACTGAGCGACTTCACTTTCACTCTTCACTTTCATGCATTGGAGAAGGAAATGGCAACCCACTCCAGTGTTCTTGCTTGGAGAATCCCAGGGACGGGGGAGCCTGGTGGGCTGCCGTCTATGGGTCACACAGAGTCAGACACGACTGAAACGACTTAGCAGCAGCAGCAGCAGGGGGCAGATCCCCTGGAGAAGGAAATGGCAACCGACTCCAGTATTTCTACATGGGAAATCTCATGGACAGAGGAGAGTGGCAAACTATAGTCGAAGGTGTTGCAGGAGAGTTGGACACGACTTGGCGACTAAACAACAATATATTCTCTATTACTTTGCTGAAACTTCATTATATCTTTGAGACACTTTACTTTTTGTTTCAAACATGTTTATAGTTGCTCACTGAAGCATTTTAATGATGGCTCCTTTAAAAAACTTTACAAATAATTCTAACAATTGTGACATCTCAAGATTTATGTCTGTTGAATGTAATTTTCATCTAGTTTGAACTCTACTTGGTTCTTGCTATGCTAATAATTCCCTATTGAAACTTGGACATTTTGGGTATCATGGTATGAATTTTTAACCTTATTTTAAAAATTTATATTTAGCAAACCTCCATGATCTACTCTCCAGTGGTGAAAAGGTTGCTGCCTCATTAATTCCAGGTAGAAGTCCAGGTTCTCCATCTATTCCTACCGCCATCTTTAATAGCTTAAAAAATGAAAGGAAATTCATTCAAAAGCCTCCTTTTTTAGTTTAGTTTCCTCAGTCTCTTCGCCTCCATTAGTTTGTCAGACACCCAAATGTATATGGCAGTACATGATCTTTCATTACCAGTGACTACCTGATCTCCTAAAGCCCAGCTTGAGGAATCTATTTGACTACCATCTCCTGTGCTCCAACTCACTGCTTCCAGTATTCCATTGCAATTGTGCTGTGATCAGATTTATGTTTCACATGGCAACTTATTATAGAAGTTTGAGAAAATTTAAGGGAATGAAGCTGTGTGTTAGGGAGCCTAATGAGAAGGCTATTGCAGAGGTCCAGTTAGGATCCAGCAATGATTGAGACTAGGTTTGTAACAGCAGGAAGGGATGTTTGGGTTTGAGATTTAAAGATTTAATTGCTGAAGCTTGGAAAATACATTGATGCAAGTTGAGATGAAAGAGTAGTTCAGGAAAAAAAGATTCAAGAATATTTACGTGCTTCACTGAAACCACCCAACTTGGTGGTAGAACCATTTACTGAAATATAAAATCTAGGAGGAAAAAAAAAGGGCAGTACCAGATTTGTACTTGAGGTGTTTGTGATACCAAGGCTATAAAGCAGATCTAGAACTCAGGAAAACATCCTTTGTCTATGGAATTCTCAGGCAAGAATATTGGAGTGAGTAGCCATTCCCTTCTCTGGGGGATCTTCCCGAGGCATTAACAGAACCCCAGTCTCCTGCACTGCAGGCAGATTCTTTACTGTCTGAGCTGCCAGAGAGGCCTAAGTAATAAATATTAAGTAATAACTAGCATATGTTGAGATAAATTTATCTTTAGAATGATACATCATTTTTAAAGCTATATTTGCAGTCACAGGTTTAGATGATTTATGGAGAGATGATAAGCAGAGATCTGAGGAGGAATCTTTGAGCAACATTTGTCTAATTGATTTCATCCACATATGATCTATCTAGGATGGTCACCATTTATGAATGTGTGGAATCTCTATTCAAAGATTTCTTAGAGCTCCAAATATGGCATGGTAAGATGAAAACTGCAATTTCAATTTTTTCTTTACTTGCCTTAAATTTTCTTTCTCACTCCAATATATTTTGAAGTCTCCTTCCCACATTTTTTCTCTAGTTTCCTGTGGCTTTCCCCTTCTGTCCTTTGAAGGAAGTAATTGTTAGCAAAGGGACTGTCAAAGCCCTTCTTATGTCAAATAGGAAAGCCAACAATCTTGTTCATCACTATCCATCTCCCGAGGAAACAAAACTATAGAAGCAGTCACAACTACCAGATGAGTAGTGTGGGAGGACGTTTGACTGGTATCAATTTTCCCCCTCTTTTCCTCTTAAAACATGTTCTTCTGGATCACATTTCCAAATACCACTTGCAACAAAAACAACATTCAGCAGATCTCTGACAAAAGAAAACAGAAACTACAATAGAACATTCACTCCCAAGTCTTGAAATATCTCCCAATATATCAACACACCACCTACAGCCTAGAAAAATAAGATACAACCACCTACAACACCCTCCCACAGCCAACATGACTCAAACACATACTTTCCTTTTAACCTCACTTACAGAGAATGTCTACTCAGTTGAATAAATTTTCCTAAAGTCAGCAATAAAATATAATACATTATTCAGCCACAATAGGTTTTACCAATGCTGAAAGATATTTTTGGATTTAAACTAAGAAAGTTAAACACGCATTTCACACAAAGGTTATAAATGTTTTCTTAATTGATAAACAAGAACATCCTTCACAGAATATAAGCTCAGTAAATGTCTACAATAGAACCAAAACTGTCATATTTCACTAAACAGTTAACATTTGTGATAAGCTGTAATGGAAAAGAATATGAAAAAATATAAAAATAATATATATAATAGAAAAGAATCAGAAAAAAATAATGTATTACATGTAATACTTATACGATTCATTTAAAAGTAACTGAATCACTTTGATATAAACCTGAATTAGCACAACATTATAAATCAACTAGACTTCAATTAAAAAAAGAGCTCACACTAAGACTGTAATAATTATATAGGAGTCCAAAATTGTTAACAAACTAGACAAACTAGACACTATCTAGTTCATTCAAAATGAATTAATGAATTCATTTTATTCATCAATAAAATTAATGTAAGGTTGTTTTTGAAAAAACCAGATGATTCCATGGTTTTCTATATCAACTGCAATTAGTTACTATCATTTGTATCAGGTACTGTTAATTTTATACTCAATTATGGGAATCACTATTTTTTTTAAATAAATATTTGAGTTTTGAGTTTAGGGGAAGCTTAGCTATTTATGATTGATGTTCCTCCAATGTGAACATGATTATGTAAAACATAATCAAAACATATGGTTAGATATGTTTAGATTGAATGTTTATGCAATATGAAGGACAATCGTAACATTTTTAGAACTTTATTTATATTATGAACCTTGCATCTTCTCTTTTAAAATTAATTAAAATATTTCCTGAGCTATTGTTACTCACCTACACTACACTTCAGGCAGAGATCATTAAGCATGGAAAGTTGGGGATGAATGAAATGTCACTACAGAGGGAAAGGATTTTAGCAGTTGACAATTCCAATAACTAGAAACATGATGAGCAAAAATATAGTGCCAGAAAAGCAAACAACACAATATCATCTTATTCTATGTATTTGATCAAGCTTGCCAAATTAATCATCATCTAGTCTTCTAAAATCCTAAATATTTAGTTTTGACTGCCTGCTCTTTTTCTTGTACAGATATTTGCTTTAAATTTACCCCACTGCCAAGGCTTTTACTGTCATCTCCACATGGACACGTCTATCTGTGATTTCCATCTAAAATCCCAGTTTTAAACTTTCAATGCCCCAGCAATTATTTCCATTGACAATCCAATCAAATCTTGTCCAACACAGATTACTTTCAAGAGAGTTTTCTTTCTGACATGTGTTTTTGTTGTAATCAGAACACTATTCATAATACTAAGGAAATTATTAATTCTATAAATAATATACTAATGGTATGTTCTGAACACTTACTATATTAAGCATACAGTCATGCACTTCATGATTTCTTTTAATCCAACCAATTACCTGATAAGGTAGCTATTATCATTTCCAGTTTTTTGCAAATAAACAAATTTGAACTTACAGAAAATAAATAACATGTCTAAGGTCAGTTTTCAGGAAAGGGAAGTCAGTGCTAAAATGAACAGACTTTTAATCCAGGGCTATCTTACTGTAAATCTTTAAACACATACATTATTTTGCTTCTCATTAACAAAGTCACTTAGGTCAAACAATTGAACCTGACTTTTCTCACTTCTTCAATGTTTTCCCTGATATCAGGTACCATTGATTATTATCTCACAGGGTATATCATAATATTGTAAAATATATATTTATTGTAAATATATATATTTACACATACATACATACATAGACAGACACATACACAGTCATTCAGATGACCAAAATATATTACTCACATACATTTGGTCTTGGCTGTGGCTCTTGGTTCACATCTGCCAAAGTGTAATTTCCTAAGTGTAGAGAGTGATAAAGTCGGCTTTTGGTTAGCTCCTAAGTGGAGCCAACCAAGCAATTAGAAGATTTGAATTTTCAGTCCCACTCACTGACCTCTGAGGAGGGTGACAGGCTGGACATTGAGGTCAGTCACCAATGGCCAAAAAGCTAATCAATCATGACTGTGTAATAAAGCCTCCGTGAAAATCCAAAAAGACAGTTTCAAGAGTTTCCGGATTGGTGAACAAGTGGAGATTCAGGGAAAGTGGTGCACCTGTGAAACTCCACACCTTTTCTTTATGTTTTGCCATATGCATCTCTTCTGTGTGGCTGTTCTTGAGTTAAAGCCTTTTATAAGAAATGGTTCAGTTCAGTTACTCAGTCGTGTCCAACTCTTTGTGACACCATGCACGCCAGGCCTCCCTGTCCATCAACTCCCGGAGCTTGCTCAAATTCATGTCCATCAAATCGGTGATGGCATCCAACCATCTCATCCTCTGTCATCCCCTTCTCCTCCTGCCTTCAATCTTTCTCAGCATCAGGGTCCTTTCTAATGAGTCAGTTCTTTGCACCAGGTTGCCAAAGTTTTGGAGTTTCACCTTCAGCATCAGTCCTTCCAAAGAATATTCTGGACTGATTTCCTTTAGGATTGACTGGTTTGCAAGGAGTTGCAGTCCAAGGGACTCCCAAGAGTCTTCTCCAATATCATGGTTCAAAAGCATCAATTCTTCGGTCCTCAGCTTTCTTTAAAGTCCAACTCTCACATCCACACGTGAATACTGGAAAAACCATAGCTTTGACTAGACGGACCTTTTTTGGCAAAGTAATGTCTCTGCTTTTTAATATACTGTCTAGACTGGTCATAAGAAATGAGTGAGTAAACAAGTTTGCTGAGCCACACTGGCAACTTTATCAAAATCAAGGAGCGGGCCATTGGAACCTCCAATTTGTAGCCTTATTGGTCAGAAGCCCAGGTAATGCCTAGTTTTACAACTGGCTGGTATCTGAGTGTGTGTGTATGGGGTGGAGGTTGGGGGAATCTTAAGAGAATGAACCCTCAACCTATGGAGTCTGATTTATCTCTGGATAGACAGAGTCAGGTCTGAGCTAAATTATCAGACTGCCCCCAATCCCTCTTCCCACACACACACTGGAATTTGGTTCAGGAATACAACAAGAGTACCAGTTCCGTTTCCACTGTTACAAACCTGGTTGTAGTAGGTTACAAAAGTGGTCACAGTTTTTTGCAGATACACCCACTAACAAGTGAAGTACAGTTTGTTGCTGTTGTTTTAGTTGCTAAGTTGTCTCCAACTCTTTTGCACCCCATGGACTGTAGCCTACCATGTTCCTTTCTCCATGGGATTGCCAGGCAAGAACACTGGAGTGGGTTGCCATTTCCTTCTCCAGGGGATCCTCCCAACCCTGGGACCAAACGCACAGCTCCTGCATTGGCAGGTAGACTTTTTACCCACTGAGCTACCAGGGAAGCCAGAGTACAGTTGTCTACACCTTGAATCTGGGCTGGCATTTGATTTACTCACGACCATAGAATGGTCCAGAAATGAGGTTGTATGAGTTCTGAATCAAAGTTTCAAGAGACTTCTCAAGCTCTGCTTTCCATCTTCAAACCTCTGCCACTGCTGGCTACTGAACACACCTGCCCTATCTAAAAACTAAAAGAAAAACATCAAAGACCTCTCAGCTACTAAAAAACACCTTCACAGACCCCTGTCCCAAAGCTACCATGAATTACCCTATATAATGATGTCTGAAATCATGCAAAAGCTAATAAATCTGTGACTACTTCTTCAGAATAATACTTTAATTAGACATAATGAATTATTAATGCAAGAAAAATGTTTATTTGAATTACAATTTGTTGTAAGAAAAGAAAGATAAATATTGCTATAGTGCAATAATCCTGGTGGGTATGACTGTTCGAACTGAGGCTTTTGGAGAAAACGCATGAATAAGTGGACTACAAGTCACCTGAATGTTGGTCCCCAGAATAAGACTCAAGTTTTTTTAACTGAATCGTTAATAGTTTGCCATTGGTGTATATAAAGGCAGAGAGGTACCTTTACAATTTATGTTTATCACTCAAAGTTATAGAAATAGGGAACAAAGAACAGAAGCAAGACATGTAAAGATTCTAACAAACTAGAAGAATGAAAGTCGCATTGCTCAGACTCATTAGAAAAGTCGCCCAAGTCAAACATGTTAGAATAGTGGAGAGGAAAACCTGGCTTAAGAAAATTCTATGTTTAGGGGCTTTCCTCATAGCTCAGTCAGTAAAGAATCTGCCTGCAATGCAGGAGATCCGGGTTTGATTCCTGGGTCAGGAAGATCGCCTGGAGAAGGAAATGGCAACCCACTCCAGCATTCTTGTCTGGAGAATCCCATGAACAGTGGAACCTGGCAGGCTACAGTCCATAGGATTGCAAGAATCGGACATGACTTAGTGACTAAACCACCAAACAATAAACCATTAAAAAACAAAAATCAGAATGGATTTTATTCTTCTACAGTTTCAACAGAAGAGTAATACAAGTTATAAAATTACAGAAGAGTAATACAGCTTATAAAAAGTTGTAAGGCAATTTGGAATCCCAAAGCATGAGTACAAAGTTTCAGTTTGCAAGATGATGAAACCTATGTTCTTTTTATATTCATGAGTAGGAAATACTTTTCAGCTATGGGCTCTCCATTGCCAGAGGAGAAGCTGCAAACTTTAGTTCAACTTTTAAAGTAAATTGAGATGAAATAATGCCACACATGGAAACTTTAAAAGAATCAGCATCAATATAATACATAAAAATATTTAAGCTTTTTCAAGTTAAATTCCATTAAATATTAGATAAACTACTTGTTCTTAGAAAAACTGGGATAATGCACCAGAATATAGAAAGATGCTAGAAAAGTATTATCTTCAAGTACACAACAGTATATGTGAGCATTGCTTTATTATTAAGACAACAGAATTCATTTTTGTTAAATAATCTGTTGCTGCTGCTGCCAAGTCGCTAAAGTTGGGTCCGACTCTGTGCGACCGCATAGACGGCAGCCTACCTAGGCCCCAGTAAAGGTCAATGAACTATTACTATATTTTAATATCTGACAATTGACCAAAAAGGAGTCAGGCAGACAGGACTGATGTTTTCACGGCCATATTTAGCCCTCCATTGGTTATATGTAACTTGGTGAACACAATAAATTCACTCCCTCAATTTTGGTTTCCTTATTTTTAAAGTAAGGCTTTTTTTTTGATCAGGTCTTAACAGTTTTTTTATAATTTATTTTCTTATGCTACATATTAGTTCTAAAATAATGTTCACATAAAAGGAATCATTAGTATTATAATTTTACAGATATTTTCATTGATTCACTAAATGAAAAAAGTTGATGTACAATAAAATTATTTTATATGGTTAAAATAAAATTTTTCTAATTTTATCTTTCCATTTTTAAATTTTCCTTAGGAAAAAGCATGAGGTTTTATTTCTATGCTAATAACTTAGTGTAGTACAAATTATAAGCACTGTTTTTTAAATGAACTATTATTAATATTCCTGTCTTCCAGTACATATAAGCATATATTCCCACAAGGTGGTGCTCTTTATTTAAAAATTCCAATGGGATGCAGTTTTTCTGTATTTGCATAGTGCTCAAAGACATAATACAGGCTTCACAGCATATTGTAAATGACCAAATGAGCAATTAAGTTATGGTAGCAATTGAGTTATTAAAAATTTAGAGGTTTTAAGAGTTAAGATCTGAATGGCAAAATGCATTCTATTCATAAGCAAAAACATGGCAGGAAAACATAGTAAGAATATGTTTGTACACAACAGAAGTTCTTCTCTGGAAATAGAAGGAAGCTAGAGTACAACATGGAAACTGTCTAGAAAATCTCCATTATTAAGTACAAAGAAGTCATACATTAAGCACTATTAACTAGACTTCAGCTATCGGGGAAGGAGGGAGGAAAGCAAACAGATCGGGAGAAAAAAATAGAAAAAGTGAGAAAGAAGGAAAGAAATAAAAAAGAAATTAAATAATGACAGTGATTATTTTTATCCATCCATCTTGAATATGAGCTAAGAAGATTGAATTTGCTATTTCTTCAGCGCCCTTAGTTCCCTCAAGCCTCTCAGAATATTGTTACAGTTCACCTTTCTGAGGCTCAAAATAAGATTCAAAATTTTATATTATTTGTTCACCTCACTTATCAGTATAAGCCAGAGATTATCCAGTAACTTCTATTTGATTCTTCCTCTCAAGGCCAGCTTCCAAGGTGATGACTCAAAATTGCGTTACATTGCTAGTGCTACTGAAGGCTACAAGAGGCTCAGAATCTTAATTAGTTATTAAAGGAATATGAAAAATCCTCACATAGCAGTGAAATGTGGGTTTAATTTTACAGATGAGAAAACCGCTACTCTGTGAGAATAAGTAGCTGGTCTAAAATCCAAACACTCATTAAAGTGATAAAATTTGGGATTAAACCCTAGGATCATTTCTTAAGACTTTATTTCTATCTCCTATAATCACGGTATTTCATAAATATTCCCTCTCAAAAAGAGAGAATATTTAGTTTCCCTCAGTGAAACTAACATCTAATATTGCATTTTAAAGAAAGCATCCCCTTGAGATTAATTTCAAAGAGGAGTTTCCAGTTAGAGTTTTGACCAGACAAGAGAGAACCAGTGATCCTTGCTCCACTTCCGCCATGAACAAGACATGACCACCATGGAAAGGCTGTCTTTCTGAATCCTGACACCCTTAACTGTAAAGTAAAGGTATACAGTCAAACAGTCTGTGAGGTCAATTCTAGTTCTATAGTATATAAACATAAAAACTGACTGTAAAAGATCAGTTCTACCATACAGATGATCCAAAGTTTCAATTGGGTATAGGTTTGTGCCCACCTTTTTTTCAATTGGATTTTATAAATAAACATTTTAAAGTTTACTATTTGAACTGGCTATGAAATTAAAAATAGGATACTACTGAAATTTATTGCTCATAGAAGCTATCAAAAGCAATGTGAATTAGATTTGTGGATTTACAAAAATGTCATTAGCAATTTGTTTCAGAATTCCTTATCCCATCGTAAATAGTAAAAAGTAGCATAAGGACTAAAAACACAGAAGTGGCAGAGACTACTCTGACTGTATTGCTAAGGAAAATTCTCAAAATGATAGACTGCTGCTGCTGCTAAGTCGCTTCAGTCGTGTCCGACTCTGTGCAACCCCATAGATGGCAGCCCACCAGGCTCCTCCATCCCTGGGATTCTCCAAGCAAGAACACTGGAGTGGGTTGCCATTTCCTTCTCCAGTGCATGAAAGTGAAAAGTGAAAGTGAAGTCGCTCAGTCTTGTCTGACTCTTAGCAACCCCATGGACTGCAGCCCACCAGGCTCCTCCGTCCATGGGATTTTCCAGGAATGAGTACTGGAGTGGGTTGCCATTGCCTTCTGACAGTCCTAAATGTTGAATCATTTGACTTATGAATCCCTTGTTTATACACAAATAAATCTGTTATAGTCACTATAGCAGGGGATAGAACTTAGTTCGCTACTTACCTCTACTTCTATAACATTGACAAACATTCATAAATTTTCCAGCAGGAAGCTTCTTATTTAAGGTCCTGTATTGCATATTTTGGTGTTTTCATGGTAACTTAAAGGGTAAAGAACTGGCTTGCGGTGCAGGAGGCCTGGATTCCATCCCTGACTCAGGAAGATCCCTTGGAGAAGAGAATGGCTACCCACTCCAGTATTCTTGCCTGGAGAATTCTACGGAGAGAAGAGCCTGGCGAGTTACAGTCCACTGGGTCCCAAAGAGTTGGAAATGACTGAGCAACTAACACACACACAAAAATTTGCATATTTTCCTTTAATTTTCTTCAGTCTTGGCTTGGACTTCTCTCTATACTTTCTCCCTAAACGACCTTACCTATTCACATGTCTTTCAGTATTATTTACATACTGGAGTCCCTGAAATTTAAATCGCAATGCATACCAAAAAAACCCTCACCTATGTCAAGCTAAAAAACATCCTTCTTTCTCACTCCTCCCCAATTTTTATCTCCCTTGTGTTCTCTGTTTTGGTAATTTCATGAACATGTATCCATTAGCTCAGCTCAAATCTTAGGAAGGGAGTTTTAATTTTTACTCAACATGTATTTACAATCCATCAGTAAGTCATCAGTTCTAACGTCAAAGTATATCTCAGCCTGCTTTACTTCTCTGTTGCCATGACTCTACACCAAACTCCCACCATCTCAACCTGGACTTCCATGGTATCCTATCCCCTTACCAGGTTCTTCTTGCTTTAATTCTTATCCTATTCTACTCAGTTTTTAAGAACATCCAGCATATTATTTTGGCACATAAGTTTTAAGTAATTTTCTCTCTGAGAGTTGGACCATAAAGAAAACTGAATGCCGAAGAACTAATGCTTTTGAACTGTGGTGTTGGAGAAGACTCTTGAGAGTCCATTGGGCTGCAAGGTGATCAAACTAGTCAAATCCTAAAGGAAACCAGTCCTGAATATTCATTGGAAGGACTGATGCTGAAGCTGAAGCTCCAATACTTTGGTCACCTGATGGGAAGCGCTAATTCATTGGAAAAGAAGCCTGATGCTTGGAAAGACTGAAGGTAAGAGGGAAAGGGGATGACAGAGGATCAGATGGTTGGATGGCATCACCGACTCAATGGACCTGAGTTTGAGCAAACTCCAGGAGAAGATAAAGGATGGGGAAGGCTGGTGTGCTGCAGTCCACAGGGTCACAAAGAGTAGGATATGACTGAGTGACTGACCAACAGTGACTTCCTATAGCACTTGAAATAAACTCCTGTAAGACCCAACGTGACCGTGCTATTGCCTCTTATCCCAACCAAATGCAATAACTCCAAGCAAATGTACTTTGTTGTTAACTTACTAAGCTTTTGTCATTCTTAATCCCTGCCTTAGTTTCCCAAGGGTGCTATAATAAATTACCAAAAGCTGGTAGCTTCAAATGACAGAAATGAATAGTTCTGGGTGCCAGAAGGCTGAAATCAAATTATCGGGCAGCTTTGGTTCTTTCTGGAAATTTTGAAGGACAATCTAGTCCATGATTCTCTCCTAGTTGCTGGTGATTGTTGGCAGTCCTTATCAGTCTTTGATTTATAGGTGCTGAATTCCAAACCCTGTCTCCATTTTTACAAGTCATTTTCCTTTGTGTCTTTCTATGTGCTCTCCTCTTCTCATATGGGAACTAACGACTGGATTTAAAGCCCACTTTATATCCAGGATGTTTTCACCTCAAAATTCTAAGCTGTATCTATAAAGACTATACTTCCAAATAAGGTCACATTCCAAGATGTTGTGTAAACATGAATTAGAAGGGGACATTGTTTAACCCACTACACTCCTTGGGTTATTACATCTGCCCAAATACTCATCAACTACTCTTCTTTACTGAAGTCACTTCCTCAGAGAAAACGTCCTTGACTCATCTTCCATTCTGGTGTTTCCTTCACAACACCAGCCAAACATCTATATCAACACTATATTTAAATGTAGCATATAAAATACATACATATATATGGACATACATATATATATATATACATACACACACACACTAAATGTATAAATATAAGAGAAGACATACAGTAACATGTGTATATAAATGTGTACATAAATATTTAAAATTTGTCTCCCTGATATACCATGATATCATTCCTTATGCATTGCTTCATTTAATTAGCCAACGTTTTAAGTTAATATATCATGTTTTGCTTCAAGCTTTTTTGGCCTTATATCACAGACAAATCTAAAGCTGGCCTCCATGTTCATTCCTTCCATAAAACCCTCTTTTTGAGCAACTGCAGGGGGTTGACAAAAGGGATGAATATGGGGGACACCACTGAGCATTACAGTGGGCCTGCGATTTGCTTCTAATTAAATAAAATATGGATATATATTCATGTCTATATATGTGTATGCATGTACATATAATAATATCACTTAGCCCACAACTTGATTGTAACCAGTTAAAACCCTCAACAGAGGAGTCACCTAAACTATTCTCAGACTCCTGACCCACAAACTGAGATAAGATGTGTGTTTTTTTGAGCCTATTGTGTGTGTTTAGTTGCTAAGTCGTGTCCAACTCTTTTGCTACCCCATGGACTGTAGCCTGCTAGGCTCCTCTGTCCATAGACTTCTACAGGCCAGAACTCTGGAGTGGGCTGCCATTTCTTCTCCAGGGGATCTTCCTGACAACAGGGATCAAATGCACACATCCTGCACTGCTAGGTAGATTCTGTACCACTGAGCCACCAGGGAAGCCCCTTTAATTCTACTAGATTGTATCAATTCATTATATAGCAATAGGAAACTGATATACCTCATAAAACAACTTGAGAAGTGCTCTTCTTTTGGAACTTTAA
Source organism: Oryx dammah (assembly GCF_014754425.2). Taxonomy (NCBI): domain Eukaryota; kingdom Metazoa; phylum Chordata; class Mammalia; order Artiodactyla; family Bovidae; genus Oryx; species Oryx dammah. The sequence goes on along the minus strand of NW_024070213.1, from coordinate 105,722,865 downwards.
TAGTATAATTCCTTTCTTAAATGATTACATAATTCACAGGTGAAGCCATCTTGTCCTGGATTTCTCTTTGTGAGATTTTTTTTTAATTGAAGATTCCATTACTTTCATACAAAGCATTTGTATTTTTTATTTCTTGGGTTAACATTGTTAAGATGTGCTTGCTTAGGAATTTTCTCATTTCATCTACAGCTTTAAATGCACCCACATAAACTGTGTTTAAACTTCCATTATTTTAAATTTTACCAACCCACCAGGGAATAATCAGTTAATTCTTTTAAAAAAATGTTTTGCTTTGCTTATACTCTATATTAAATATTTCTACTTTATTAATTTTTGTTGCTAGCTTCATTTTCACCTTCTTTCTCTATACCCTAGGTTTTATTTGCTGTTTTTATTTCTAGTTTCTTGAGATAATACTTGGATCATTGATTTGGGGCCTTAATCTTTTCTAATTTATATTAATGATATAAATATGTCTTTAAGTGGCACTAACTTCATATTAAGATTTTTCAGTATGTAGTAGTCCAGTATCACTGAATTCAACATTTTTTTTCTTATTTTTACTTTGAATTTTCTTATCATGAGTTAATTAGAAATATTCAGCATACTTTCCAAAAACTTATATGCTTTCTATTTATCACTTTTAATTTCATTTTTATATTAATTTCTAGTTGAATTCTGATATTATAAAAGAACATATTTTGTATGATTTCATGTCTTCAAAATTTTTTGAACTTTCTGTAAGACACATGTTTTTTCAGAGAAGGCAATGGCACCCCACTCCAGTCCTCTTGCCTGAAAAATCCCATGGATGGAGGAGCCTGGTGGGCTGCAGTCCATGGGATCACTAGGATTCAGACATGACTGAACGACTTCACTTTCACTTTTCATTTTCATGCATTGGAGAAGGCAATGGCCACCCACTCCAGTGTTCTTGCCTGGAGAATCCCAGGGTCGGCGGAGCCTGGTGGGCTGCCATCTATGGGGTTGCACAGAGTCGGACACGACTGAAGCGACTTAGCAGCAGCAACAGCCTATCATTTTGAGAATTTTCCTTAATAATACAGTCAGAGTAGTCTCTGCCACTTCTGTGTTTTTAGTCCTTATGCTACTTTTTACTATTTACGATGGGATAAGGAATTCTGAAACAAATTGCTAATGACATTTTTGTAAATCCACAAATCTAATTCACATTGCTTTTGATAGCTTCTATGAGCAAATAGATGGGGAAACCGTGGAAACAGTGTCAGACTTCATTCAGAAGTGACTTAGCAGCAGCAGCATATTTGTTCAGTTTGGGGAAATTTACATTACTGAGGAAAAGTTTATCACATTGCTCAAATTATCATTATCTTTACAGTTTTTATCTTCTTGTTCAGTCAGGTATTGAAAGAATTATTGAAATGTTCCACCATGACAGAGGACATTTTATTTTCCTTTTATTTCTGCTAACTTTTTTTGCATATATTTTATGTGTTTGTTACCATGTACATAAACATTTAAAATTTCTATCTATCTGGTATACCATTTTTTTAAATATTTGTTTCTCTTTTTATATTTAGTATTTCTTTATAAAAGACTATACTTCCTGGTATTAATGTAGTTATACCTGCTTTATTTTGTTACCTAGTTTTCTATGGTATGCCTTTTCTATCATTTTGGTTTCAACCTTCATTTCCATATTTTAGAATGCTTTTACAAACTACATATAGTTTAAAAATTTTTTTCTGACAATCTTTATTTCACATTGACTATTTTTCACTTATATTTAATGTTATTACTTACATACATTTACTTAAAAGTTAGAATAATGGTCTTATTTGTAATGTCAAAGTTTAATGAATTATCTGGCCTTTTAGAGAATGGTCATATGAATTTAAAGAAACTTAGTCTTTCTAGATATGAATACTCAAATTTTTAATTCTTTTTTTTGCAAAAAATGTTGTTCATAGAAGAAAAAATAGTCAGTTGCGGATTACTCATTTTAATCTATGATGAAGAAAAGGATAAATAGGAGAAAAATTAGCATTACCCCAAAAGTTTCCACCATATTCCAATAAGAATATAAAATGTTCCTATGAGTAAAACAAAAGAATATCTGGAGAATGTATTAGGTAGCCAAAAGATAATTTTGCAAATTTCAGGGAAGCTTGATGAATGTTTTTGACCAAATATTAAATTTTTACTATTATAACTCTTCTATTTTTTCCTATGAAGTGAAAGTTGCTCAGTTGTGTCCGACTCTGTGAGCCCAAGGACTATAAAGTCCATGAAATTCTTCAGGCCAGAATACTGGAACGGGTAGCCTTTCCCTTCCTCAGGGGATCTTCCCAACCCAGGGATGCAACCCAGGTCTCCCAAGTTTTGGGCAGATTCTTTACCAGCTGAGCCACAAGGGAAGCCCAGAAATAGTGGAGTGGGTAACCTATCCCTTCTCCAGCAGACGTTCCTGACCCAGGAATGGAACGGGGGTCTCCTGCATTGCAGGCAGATTCTTTACCAGCTGAGCTATCAGGGAAGTCCATTCCCCCGCCCCCCATAATACTTATAACTTTATAATTATATGTCAATACCTTCAAATATCTTTACAAAAACAATTTAATAGCCTATCATAACATCTCTGAGGCAGATTTCTACTATGTGGTGTTCTTAACACAACACATATTTTATTTGAAAAGTAAGAATTCTATATAATATTAAGTTTATTATGAACATAAAATCAGATTCCTTTTTAAAGTGCCTTTGGTGGTTACAACTGCTAAGTGAAAAATAAGCATATGCATGTAATTTCAGCATTTACATTTTGCTTATTCATGTTTCCCTGAGTGTTCATTTGAAAAAGACAGTCTTTACTGGGAAGTAGCTAGAGTAAGTTGCTTTCCTTCCAGATGAATATTCTTTCATGTAGAGGCACAAGTTCCTAGACAGGACCAGAGGACAAGGAAGCCTTATGCTGCCTCTTCTGGAAGCCCAGTGAGGAAAAAGGGGAGCCACGGAGTTTGCAGTTTCTAACCCTGCTAAGTTTTGATGAATACTAATGGTAGGAATATTGTCACTCTGCTTATTTAACTTGTACGCAGAGTACATCATGAGAAATGCTGGACTGGAAGAAGCACAAGCTGGAATCAAGATTGCCGGGAGAAATATCAATAATTTCAGATATGCAGATAACACCACCCTTATGGCAGAAAGTGAAGAGGAACTAAAGAGCTTCTTGATGAAAGTGAAAGAGGAGAGTGAAAAAGTTGGCCTAAAGCTCAACATTCAGAAAACAAAGATCATGGCATCTGGTCCCATCACTTCATGGGAAATAGATGGGGAAACAGTGGAAACAGTGACAGACTTTATTTTGGGGGGGCTCCAAAATCACTGCAGATGGTAACTGCAGCCATGAAATTAAAAGATTCTTACTCCTTGGAAAGAAAGTTATGACCAACCTAGATAGCATATTCAAAAGCAGAGACATTACTTTGCCAACAAATGTCCGTCTAGTCGAGGCTATGGTTTTCCTGTGGTCATGTATGGATGTGAGAGTTGGACTGTGAAGAAAGCTGGGCACCGAAGAATTGATGCTTTTGAACTGTTGTGTTGGAGAAGACTCTTGAGAGTCCCTTGGACTGCAAGGAGATCCCACCACTCCATTCTAAAGGAGATCAGTCCTGGGTGTTCATTGGAAGGACTGATGTTGAAGCTGAAACTCCAGTACTTTGGCCACCTCATGCGAAGAGTTGACTTATTGGAAAAGACCCTGACACCGGGAGGGATTGGGGGCAGGAGGAGAAGGGGACGACAGAGGATGAGATGGCTGGATGGCATCACCGACTCGATGGACATGAGTTTGGGTAAACTCCTGGAGTTGGTGATGGACAGGGAGGCCTGGCATGCTGATTCATGGGGTTGCAAAGAGTCAGACACGACTGAGCAAATGAACTGAACTGAACTGAATGGTAGAAAAGGGCAAATCCTCAGAAAACGACCTCATTTCTCATTTAGCCAGAGGAGGTGGAGTATCACCTCATTGGGATCCCTGGGAAAGCAGCAGCAGCAGACCTAAATCTGTGCAAATCCTATTGTCTCAGGTTATCTGGAATGGCCCACCATACCTCCTTTTAAGAAAGCCAGCTGTGTGCAATCATGGGCTTCCCTGATAGCTCAGTTGGTAAAGAATCCACCTGTAATGCAGGAGACCCCAATTTGATTCCTGGGTTGAGAAGATCCCCTGAAGAAGGGAAAGGCAACCCACTCCAGTATTCTGGCCTGGAGAATTCCATGGACTATAGTCCATGAGGTCACAAAGAGTCAGACATGACCTAGTGACTTTCACTTTCACTGTTTGCAGTCATGACTCTTCTATTAGAGAATAGCCAAACAACCCTTGGCCCAAAGCCTAATCTCGTTGAGGCTGAACAGGTGTTCAGCCATTAAGCTGCACAGGCACATGGAGGGTGTCTGGGGTTTCCTAAAAAATAAAAACATATATACTTTAAAAATACCCCAGACCCCTTAAATCTTATATTCTAAGCTTCAGTAATTACATTTAAACTGATATACTGTATATAAGTTGCATTTTATGAGTTCTATGAGTTGCTGAAGTCTTTAGAATTGAACTATTTTTGGATACAAGAGAAAGACAGACTCTTAATTCCTTCCATCCAAAATAAAGGTTTTAATTAAATGCAAATTAGATCTTCAAGATTTGGTTCAACATTTACCTCTCAAAATAAGTCTTACAAAAAATAAAAATAAAATCCCCCCAAACACACTCACCATGGTTCTTTCCATTTAAAAGAAAAGCAATTATTTATCTATGTACCATTTTTATACTTATCAATCATGTTTTAAAAAGAAACAACTGCTAACCAGTTAAAGTACAAAACTCTATAGAGCTTAATTGGTATCTTTCATTTCTTCTCAAGTGCCCAGAATAGTATTACACACATAATAGGCATTACAAATATGTTTCCTAAATAAAACTTTATTTTTATTTTATATTTTTCACATTTTAATGAGCAGTTACATGTATAAAGCTGTATTCATCTATCTGTCTTTTCAGATAAACATCCTAAATTATAAGCATCTTTGATCAAGAATAAAAATAGTTCCATTTTATTATGTTGGATAAGAACAGTCTAATTAGAAACCAGCCCCTTGTTTAGTCAAGAAACTAAAAAATGATCCCATTTTTTATAGGGTGAAATATATATTAAAATGTATATATATATTGATATGTATGTATATACACACTTATATGCATATATAAATATACACATATATAAATAAATTCATGTATAATAAAAATAAAGAGAAAGAGAAAAGCAACTAGGAAAATAACATAATATATGTATAATATCTATAATTGAAATTATATTACTATTTTTGACAGAATTATTATATAGCTTTTAAGGAACAAAGATAAGTAAATGAAAATGATTCATATTAAGCTTTATATGATCAGAAAACTGAATATATATTAATATATAGTTTAATGTTTTATTAACAAAATAATATATCTTTGCAATAATGCAAGTTCCTAATTTATTTTACTATGTTCTTTTTCATTAACATATTGCTTTTGCCTCATATATCATATTGCCCTCTTTTGCCTAAATTTCAAGTACTATATTTTTATTTTTATAGATTGATTAGAAATTAATAGTAAGTTACATGACCCTTATTTCTAATAAGTTGTTTTATTACTCTCAGCTTCTCATAAAGCTTCACCTGTAATAGAAAAACCATTTCTAAAATGTCTCTTATCCTATTAAAACACCAGTGAAGCACTATTCTGAGAGATCTCAAAAAAATGCCTCCACATTCAGTGTTATTCTAATGCAACCTTTGGATGTTAGTCTATAATTCATATCTTTTTTGCTCCCTTTCATATTTAAGAAATTCAAATTTTTGAATACAGGAAACCATGTTCAAAGGTACCCTCTAATTCATTAGTGTTGAAATACATATATTTAAATTGGTCTAATAAATAAAGCACTAATAAACAGGAAAATACCTAACATGTAAATCTTCTGGTATCATTTACACTAAGCATTACATTTCTCTCATGATAAAATCCCTGCATATGAACTTTCATTATTGTTGCTACATATTTATGACACTAATAGCTTAAGTACCTATTTTGACTAGCTAAAATATTAATAAATTAAATAATTAAAATGGAGTTATTGACTCCTTTCTTTCCTATCCCTTATCCATATTTGCACAGAGGACGCAAACATCTGATTCAGTTGTTATGTGTATCTCCAAACTCTAAGGGATACACACTATTTTTTTTTCCCCTTGCCTTGTCCCATGGAATTGCCTGCTGATGTAGCTGCTGAATAAATATCCAAACAGAGATAGCACTGCTTCCTTGCATGAGTCATTGCTCTGGGTCCATTCTCATTTGGCTTAGGAGAAGCACACTCTTCTCTTCATCATGAGAGTTAAAACTCTGCATCAATTCTTACCAGGTGAAATTCTGCTAAGTCCCGTCTGGTCACCACTTAGAGAGGCTAAAGTTGGTGATTCACAGTAATAGTACTGACATTACTGCAATTACTAATTAACAAGTCTGTGGTGAATATGGTCTTCCTGGTGGCTCAGTGGTAAAGAAACTGCCTACAAAGCAGGAGACCCGGGTTACATCCGTGGGTCAGGAAAATCTGGAGAAAGAAATGGCAACCTACTCCAGCATTCTTGCCTGGGAAACCCTATGGACAGAGGAACCTGGTGGGCTACAGTCTATGGGGTCACGAAGAGTCGGACATGACTTAGTGACTGAGCACGCATATGTGGTGAGTATGTCTAGCACTACTCCATACAATGTGGAGATACTTACCACCAAGGATACTACGCTCTGAGGCCCTAAGTATAACTTTAAACCAACAATGAAAGTTCCATTTCTTTTCTTTTACTCTCTTATTTATTGAAATTTTTCAATAACTGGTTCACATTAATTCAGTCTGAAGACCTACTAGATTCTTCTTCATTCATTTGTTCATTGGAGTGTATAGTTACAAACCAGACAGAAATTTCTGCTTTCAAAGGGATTATATTTAGTGATATTAAATGAGACAAATAAGATATTCAGTATCCAAATGGATCCTTATGCTTTGGCATTGCTATTGTTTCCCAATGGTCAATATTTGAAGTTACCCTTGAGCCCTAGTCCCCTTCTCCTCCTGCCCCCAATCCATCCCAGCATCAGGGTCTTTTCCAATGAGTCAACTCTTCACACGAGGTGGCCAAAGTACTGGAGTTTCAGATAAACATCAGTCCTTCCAGTGAACACCCAGGACTAATCTCCTTTAGGATGGACTGGTGGGATCTCCTTGCAGTCCAAGGGACTCTCAAGAGTCTTCTCCAACACCACAGTTCAAAACCATCAATTCTTCAGGGCTCAGCTTTCTTCACAGTCCAACTCTCACATCCATACATGACCACAGGAAAAACCATAGCCTTGACTAGATGGACCTTTGTTGGCAAAGTAATGTCTCTGCTTTTGAATATACTATCTAGGTTGGTCATAACTTTCCTTCCAAGGAGTAAGCGTCTTTTAATTTAATGGCTGCAGTCACCATCTGCAGTGATTTTGGAGCCCCCCAAAATAAAGTCTGACACTGTTTCTACTGTTTCCCCATCTATTTCCCATGAAGTGATGGGACCAGATGCCATGATCTTTGTTTTCTGAATGTTGAGCTTTAAGCCAACTTTTTCACTCTCCCCTTTCACTTTCATCAAGAGGCTTTTTAGTTCCTCTTCACTTTCTGCCATAAGGGTGGTGTCATCTGCATATCTGAGGTTATTGATATTTCTCCCAGTAAGAAAACAAACAACAAGCACATAAAAGCAGAGAAAAGAATCAGAAAGTGAGGGAGTAGGCCTAGCAGGTATCTGTGGAAACATCACAGTAAGCAGAAGGAATAATGGCAACAGCATGCCCTTGTAAAGGGCTAGAAAATTGTTAGTGCCATCAAAGTGGAATAAACTACAGAAAGGAAGCTATGACTTGAGTTCCTAGAGACATCGTAAGGAAAGAAGTCATGAAGGGTCTTAGAAACCACTCCATGGGCTTTGGAGATTTTATTTTGATGGGAAGCCAACAATGATTTAAGCCCTAATGTGACACGAGTTGACATATTCTAAGAAATTTATCCTGCTTGGTTAGCTGAGAAAGGATAATGAGAAAGTATGGTGATTCAGACCAGGGCAATAATTTCATAGGGGTGGTGAAAATTGGTTAAATTATGAATAAATTATGAAGACAAAACCTACAGGATGACTCTAAGGTTTTGACTTTTGGAAATAGTGGTATGAAATAGACATTAATTTTTAGGGGTAAAATGCAGATTTGTGGAAACTGGCAGAGAAGACCAGAAGCTCAGTTTTTAATCCATTATGCTTTAAATTTCTATTGGATATAAAAATAAGTATGTCAAATATTTAGTTGGATTATACAAGTCTGAAGTTCAGGGAAGTGATCAGTCTAGAGATGTAAATTACTCAATTATCAGTGTCTAGATGGCACTTAAACTGTAAAATAGGTCAGGATTATCAAGGGAGTAAATATGAGTAAAAAAGATTGCAGGGTCCACATAAATAATCCATCAAACTGGCTTCTCAGTTCCATGATGTCATCAGTTCCAGTGAACATCATGTCCTCTATACTTCATCTATCCATGACCACAACCTGGATCTTACCAGCGCCTGGGAATGTTTTGGTCTTATAATGCTTAAATCAAGCATCCTACTCTCTTGTAACATCTTACACTTACTGTACTGGTTTTTCAACTGATTGAGAACATTTCCTATATTCACTGCAATTCTTACTCAGCTTAGACTGTATGATATTCTTGCTAATGTTTTCAATTATCTTGCTTCATTGGTCTTCCACAGTAATTGCCTGTCAGAACAACAACCTGAAATCAAAATGACTGCAGGCATTCCCCTGTCCCATACTTGAGCTACAGAGCACTGTTGAAGCAAAAGCAAACACAGCTTTATTTACATATTTATAACCAGTACAAATTCACTACCTACAACAAGTAGACCCTAACACTTTCCACTAATCTATCTATGGTTTGCATAGTTCTTCTGCAATCCATAAAGGCTAAATCTATCTTCTCTATGTTCTTGAGCTATCTTAACTTATCATCTCCCCACCACTGTCAGCTAATTAGCTCTTTTTTATTTTGTGGGGAAAATAGAAGCCATTCAATGGAAACTATCTCAGCTTTATAAGAGCCCCCCCCCAAAATATTTGCATCAGTTTCCATAATTTTTTCTACCCTTATTTCACATTTGAACTGATATTGCTCTTTCTATATAACATGCCCTGGAGTCCATCTTATTCTGCTTCATCCAGTGACCTGTTAATTTCTCTTGCCTCAGTAAATTGTTTTAACTCTCTATGAGCTTTCCATAGGTTTCAACACACTCAAATTTTCTCTGCTTGAAACAATTTCTCAAGCTCACCTCTAATGGTGGCTATTATTTCTTTTCACTTCCTTCATAATTAAACTCTTGGCAATTATTCCCTTAACAGCAGAATCCAATTCTTATCTTCCTATTGTTCAGTTCAGTTCACTCACTCAGTTGTGTTCAACTCTTTACGACCTCATGAACCGCAGCATGCCAGGCCTCCCTGTCCATCACCAACACCTGGAGTTCACTCAAACTCATGTGCATCGAATCAGTGATGCCATTCAGCCATCTCATCCTCTGTCGTCCCCTTCTCCTCCTGCCCTCAATGTTTCCCAGCATCAGGGTCTTTTCAAATGAGTCAGCAATTTGCATCAGAAGGCCAAAGTACTGGAGTTTCAGCTTTAGCATCATTTGTTCCAAAGAAATCCCAGGACTGATCTCCTTTAGGATGGACTGGTTGAATCCCCTTGCAGTCCAAAGGACTCTCAAGAGTCTTCTCCAACACCACAGTTCAAAAGCATCTCTAATTTGGTGCTCAGCTTTCTTTATAAGTCCAACTCTCACATTCATACATGACCACTGGAAAAACCATAGCCTTGACTAGATGGACCTTAGTTGGCAAAGTGATGTCTCTGCTTTTGAATATACTATCTAGGTTGCTCATAACTTTTCTTCCAAGGAGTAAGCATCTTTTAATTTCATGGCTGCAATCACCATCTGCAGTGATTTTGGAGCCCCCCAAAATAAAGTCTGACACTGTTTCCACTGTTTCCTCATCTATTTCTGATGAAGTGATGGAACCAGATGCCATGATCTTCATTTTCTGAATGTTGAGCTTTCAGCCAACTTTTTCACTCTCCTCTTTTACATTCATCAAGAGGCTTTTAAGTTCCTCTTCACTTGCTGCCATAAGAGTGGTGTCATCTGCATATCTGAGGTTATTGATATTTCTTCCGGCAATCTTGATTCCAGCTTGTGCTTCTTCCAGCCCAGCATTTCTCATGATGTACTCTGCATAGAAGTTAAATAAGCAGGGTGACAATATACAGCCTTGATGTACTCCTTTTCCTATTTGGAACCAGTCTGTTGTTCCATGTTCAGTTCTAACTGTTGCTTCCTGACCTGCATACAGATTTCTCAAGAGGCAGGTCAGGTGGTCTGGTATTCCCATCTCTTTCAGAATTTTCCACAGTATATTGTGATCCACACAGTCAAAGGCTTTGGCATAGTCAATCAAGCAGAAATAGATGTTTTTCTGGAACTCTTTTGCTTTTTCCATGATCCAGCGGATCTTGGCAATTTGATCTCTGATTCCTCTGACTTTTCTAAAACCAGCTTGAACATTAGGAAGTTCATGGTTCACGTATTGCTGAAGCCTGGCTTGGAGAATTTAGGGCATTACTTTACTAGTGTGTGAGATGACTGCAATTATGCGGTATTTTGAGCATTCTTTGGCATGCCTTTCTTTGGGATTAGAATGAAAACTGACCTTTTCCAGTCCTGTGGCCACTGCTGAGTTTTCCAAATTTGTTGGCATATTGAGTGCAGCACTTTCACAGCATCATCTTTCAGGATTTGAAACAGCTCAATTGGAATTCCATCACCTCCACTAGCTTTGATCGTAGCGATGCTTTCCAAGGCCCACTTGACTTCACATTCCAGGATGTCTGGCTCTAGATTAGCGATCATACCATCGTGATTATCCAGGTCATGAAGATCTTTTTTGTACAGTTCTTCTGTATTTTCTTGCCATCTCTTCTTAATATCTTCTGCTTCTGTTAGGTCCATACCATTTCTGTCCTTTATTGAGCCTATCTTTGCATGAAATATTCCTTTGGTATCTCTAATTTTCTTGAAGAGATCTCTAGTCTTTCCCATTCTCTTGTTTTCCTCTATTTCTTTGCACTGATCACTGAGGAAGGCTTTCTTACTTCTCCTTGTTATTCTTTGGAACTCTACATTGAGATGCTTATATCTTTCCTTTTCTCATTTGCTTTTCGCTTCTCTTCTTTTCACAGCTATTTGTAAGGCCTCCTCAGACACCCGTATTGCTTTTTTGCATTTCTTTTTCTTGGGGATGGTCTTGATCTCTTTCTCCTGTAGAATGTCATGAATCTCCATCCATAGTTCATCAGGCACTCTGTCTATCAGATCTAGTCCCTTAAATCTATTTCTCACTTCCACTCTATAATTATAAGGGATTTGATTTAAGTCATAACTGAATGGTCCAATGGTTTTCCCTACTTTGTTCAATTTCAGTCTGAATTTGGCAATAAGCAGTTCATGATGTGAGCCACAGTCAGCTCCTGGTCTTGTTTTTGCTGACTGTATAGAGCTTCTCCATCTTTGGCTGCAAAGAATATAATCAATCTGGTTTCAGTGTTGACCATCTAGTGATGTCCATGCGTAGCATATTCTCTTGTGTTGTTGGAAGAGGGTGTTTGCTATGACCAGTGCATTATCTTGGCAAAACTCTATTAGCCTCTGCCTTGCTTAATTCTGTACTCCAAAGCCAAATTTGCCTGTTCCTCCAGGTGTTTCCTGACTTCCTACTTTTGCATTCCAGTCCCCTATAATGCAGAGGACATCTTTTTTGTTTGTTAGTTCTAAAAGGTCTTGTAAGTCTTCATAGAACTGTTCAAGTTCAGCTTCTTCAGGATTACTGGTCAGGGCATAGACTTGGATTACTGTGATATTGAATGGTTTGCCTTGGAAATGAATTAAATTCTACTTGAATTACTCCACTACAATTACTCTCATCTAGAACAGCTTTTGGGCTCCCCTGGTGTCTCAGGAGTAAAGAATCCACCTGCCAATGCAGGAGAAAGAGATCTGATTCCTGGGTCAGGAAGATCCCCTAGAAAAGGATATGGCAACCCACTTTAGTATTCTTGCTTGGGAAATCCTATGGACAGTGGGGCCTGGTGACTACAGACTATGGGGTTGGACAAGAAGAGAAGAAGAGTTGGACAAGATTTAGCAACTAAGTAGCAGACCACCCTTTATCCTCTTGTTGCTAAATTCCAATGGGGCACTGTGTTCTTGAAGTCTCTATATCATGAATCTGCTAAAAATCCTTTTCACCATCCTCTTGTGACCTTGGCATGTATAACTGCACATTTTTCTGGCATTCTTTCCTTGTAATCATCCTTGTTTTTTTTTTTTCTTTTTTGAAGCATACTCTTCCTCTTACCTTTACCTTTCCTCTGACCTTTAAATACTTTTCTTACTCAGGGCTTTATTCTGAATTCTCTTATCTTCTCATTAAGAATGCATTTTTTAAGTACTGATGAACCTATCTGCAAGGAAGGATGATGATATAGATGGAGAGAACATACTTGTGGACACAGTGGGGGAAGGAGAGGGTTGGACTTGAGAAAGAAGCATTGACATATATACACTACCATGTGGAAAACAGACAACTCTTGAGAAGGGGCTATAACACAGGGAGCCCAGCCTGACACTCCGTGGGGCGGGGGAGGGGAGGGAGGCTCAAGATGGAGGAGACAAATATATTATTATGACTGATTTGAATTGCTGTATGCTAGAAACCAACACATCATTGTAAAGCAATTTTCCTCCAATTAAAAATAAATTTAAAAAAAGAGGAATTTTGGTTATTAGTTCAAAAAAAAAAAAAAAAGAATACATTTTTTGGAGAGATTTCATCAGCTCCAATAGTGTCAACTATTTCACATGTTCTATTCTATTCTAACTATTCTAAACGTTCAAATCAATGATTATAAATAATATCTGACCTTTAAATTCCAAAATCATTCATATATTCCCAACTCTGACACCTCAATTTGATGTATCAAAAACTGAACTCAGTATCCCCTCTCCAGAAACACTCCACCCATTAGGATTCTTGTCTCTACGTATGGTACCTTTACTCACTAAATTGCCAAATTAGAAAGTTCAAAATCAGCCTGAACTTTTCAATAAGTTTTATTCTCCTCCCTCCAAACAACCACCTATTCCTGTGTGTTCATCAAGTCCTTAATAGCTCATGAATCAGTTTATTCCCCTCCATTCTCACTGTCACTTGATAGGCTCAAACTAAAAATTTAATGTTTTAACAAAATAAAATGTTGACTTTTCCCTGAGATATTGCCAAAAAGTCACCATGATGATTTTTATCATCTGTCCTTGGGATGACTGTAAGAGCCTCTTTAAATGGTTTTCTTGCTTCAGCTTTTCTCTAAATCTCTCTTCACTAGAGCCAGAAAAATGTTTCTAAAGGATAGAGCTGATTAAGTGACTCTCCTATTTAAAGACTTTAACGGGTCCTCATGTTCTTTAGTACAGAGCTCAATGTTTTTCCATGGAATTGCTTCCTCTTGCCCTGTGTTATCTTTTACCTTCTATCTTATCACCACCTACCATCCTCCAGCTTATTTCATACGCTAGCCACTCTATTCTCTAATTTTTCACTTACACATATAATATTTCCTTATTTAAAATTCCACTCTTGACTTTTTCCAGTTGGCAAGCTTCAACTTATTCTGCAATTAGACTTTGTTTTCTTTTATTTGCCTTCTTTGATCTTCCAGCCACCTCTTACTCGCAACTTGGATTACATGACCGTCTTACTTACTTTCATTTCAACCTGTACTTACATTGTAATTATTTTACCAACTTGTCTCTTTAACTATATTATAAGATGCTGAAAAAAGAAACTGTGAATTGCTTCCCACAGTATTTCCAAAATCTAAGTAAACATCTAGCACACAGCATACACTCAAATATACACTGAATTCTGACTAAACAAATAGGACAATGAAAGTAAGTAATAAAGCAGTAATGTTCAAGGTGAAAGAAATTAAATTAGATCACAATTCAAACTCACATTTTGCATTGCCTTATCTTTTGAAGCAAGTGATTAGAACATTGGTATTTTTTGAATAATCAAATTAAAATCAGTTTGGAGACTTTAAAATTTTAATGCTATTTACAATTTGAAATATATATAACCTGATCTAAACAGCACCCTCAGGAAAATGAATTGGTTTTAAGTTCTGTGGCATATTTACTCAAATTGCTAAGAACCATCAGGAAGACCATTAAAAAGAGAACAGAAAGTACAAAAATATGGAATGTACAATTCTGGTTCCACAGTGGGAAAAACATTAATACAGCTGGAGAATGTTCAGGACAGTGTGCATATCAAGTGAAGGACACAGATTAGATGGATAGTCACTTATTCACCATACTGTACAAATAAAGAGAAGCAGTAGTGTTTGAATAAAGGAAGCTTAGAAAAATTAAACACTAAATTGTGTAGGAAGCAAATTTATAGATTTTATTATGCCAAGGTAACAAATAGAAAGAAACTGAGGGATGAGCTGAATAGCCCCAGTAGCACTGTTGTTGTAAGTCCTGGGTGAGGCAATGATGTGGACTTAATTCAAACACTGATCATAGCACTCTGAACTATCAGGACACTTTGACATTTGACCAGTGTGCTCAGAAATTTGTTTCATATGGTCTATCTAGGGTTTCTCTCACATTATTCCTTATTAGATTTTGTCCATATTAACTCTTAAAAATAATCAGAAATGGTAAGAAAGGGAATAGCTGGTTTATATCAGCATATAAATAGTAAGAATATTTCTTAAACCAAATGACAAAAAGAAACTCCTCTCATTGTGTACATTAGTCTGCTTAGCTCTGTATCACTGAACTGAACTTTTGTAGCCAAGGCTTAGCTACTAAATCCCCCCTGAGACCTAGACGTAGCGAGCAGTGTGGGGCAAATCTGGCTTTTGGGCCAACGGTTGGCCAAAACCTCTCCATCATTGGCTCATGGGCTCAGAACAAGACAGAGATCTGTCAGACTGCTGATTCCTCATGGTCCTGCATAGCCACAGCTCTCCAGATATAAGGTTCAGCTGGTGTAGCAGTTGAACTGTTCATGCTTTGTACCTGCTTTTCAGCATCAAAATCCCCCCGGCCATCAGGAACCGAGTTGTTTAGACCTTACCCTGGCCTTCCTATCGGCTGGCTTGACGGCCTGACAACTTGATAATGTGAGACATCCCTGACATCGAACATTTCACAAGTTTTTCACCTTTAATAATGCTAATATTTAAAATTGAAAACACTATGGTGAAATGGTGTATTTAAAAAGCACTAATTTAATAATGACATTTTAATGATCTATTTTTCTTCCCTTTATTTTATATCGGTGTGTCACTCAGTCATGTCTGACTGGGAGGAGGAAATGCCAACCCACTCCAGTTTTCTTGCCTGGAGAATCCCGTGGACAGAGGAGCCTGGTGGGCTGCTGTCCATGGGGTCGCACAGAGTTGGACACGACTGAAGCAACTTAGCAGCAGCAGCAGCAGCAGCAGCGCGTCTGACTCTTTGCAACCCCATGGACTGTAGCCTGCCAGGCTCCTCTATCCATGGAAATCTCCAGGCAAGAATACGGGAGTGGGTTGCCATTCCCTTCTCCAGGGGATCTTCCTGACCGAGGGATTGAACTTGGGTCTCCTACATTGCAGGCAGATTCTTTACCATCTGAGCTATAACGGAAGCCCCAAGAATCCAGGACTTGGTAGTCATTCCCTTCTTCAGGAGATCTTCCTGACCCAGGGATCAAACCTGGCTCTCCCATGTTGCAGGCAGATTTAATACTGTTAAAAAGTTTACTTATGTCTCTATGTGAATATATGCAATGTGCTAACACTAGAGGTTAATCTGTGGTCTAATTTTTGTGAATGAAAAATATATGCAGAATATAAAATATCATTGATACAATTTTTCAAAGATAATTTTAAGTTAACATGATAGGCAATGTTTTTCTCAATGATAGAAGACATTTTGTTTAAGAATTGTGTGGTTTAGAAAAATCTGTAAGTTCTATATGAAGCAACAATGGTTGTCCAGTTTATTAATTTAAAACCATACTTCCCAAAATTCTTTTCAGAAGAAAACCATCATAAAACATCTTGAATTGTCCCCTGAAAATAATGAATGAGCCAGTCTCCTTTTCATTATTAGAATTACAACTGAGACTACTGGAATTTTCAAAATACCTCCTTAACATTTAGAGTTAAAAATAACAATGCAAACTAAATTCCTAGATTTACACAAATTTATTCTTACCAGATATGCAAATGTATAAACACATTTGCAAATTTGACAAAAATTTATATATATGCTTGCTATCTGAAAAAATGTAACATTCTCTTTTTTAATGCTTCAGAAATAATATTTATATCTATTCACAGAAAATTTTTCAAGCTTTAAATACACTCATACTTAAAGATGTATCTGGTATTTCTATTACACTGGTAAAGCTATTACTCCACAGCTATGCATTCCTGTGAGAGACCATTCATTCAATATTTTATATTACTCTGTTCAATGAGCAAAAATTATAAGACCTTGAATTTCTTACCAATGAAAATTTCAATACAGAATGGCTTTAGTAATATACTGTAAACATTTATTAAAAATATATAACTTTAGAAATGGATAGTGAATAATAGTATTTAGATAATCTATTATAAAGACCCTTTTTAAAGAATGAAAAAAAGTAATATGAAACATCAAATGCACTTAGGTTATGTATGATTTAATCTGACTTTCAGTTTTCTAATCTAGGTGCAAAAACAGTATCTTAATTCAAAGTCTTAAATGACTGAAGCAACTGTAGACATTATTACCATTTCACCTTCATATCTGGACTACTTTTATAAGCTATATAGAATATTAAAAAGTGATTTTATTACATAGCTCTTGGTAATATGCTTTGGATATCTCTTTAACAATGGGAAACAGTAAATATGTGTACACTGTTAACACCCTGCATTGTCTAAGCTCTTAAATACTCTGACATTTGTGTGATGAATTTCCACTCTACAAAATGTTATAAAATAAACACATCTTTATGGTAGGAGATGCCAAGAGAGAACCTCTATCCTTATGACAGTATAAATTATGTCCAAAGAAAAGACAAACAAGTGTAGTATAAAACACAGACACATATTCACTTCACTTTAGCTCTTAGAAATGAAGTAGGCTAAGTTTGCCTTCAGGTCATCAACTTTCCTTTCTGAGACCTTTTGGCTACAGTCGCTTTTAATAACAAGGCTTTAATGCTGACTCAATCTTCCATGGTTTGAAATCTGCCTTCTTGAAAGGATGTGATTAACTTATTTTAACATGAAAATAGCAGGTAAGAGTTTTATGGCCACATGTAGAAGAGAGGTATTTTGTTTATTTGTGAACAAGAGACAAATCCTCTTAAAACCAACTTATCTCTAATTGCAGAATTCTTTCAGGAATCAGTGAACAATGAGGGGAGGTATTTTAAAGGGAATGGACTTATCTTTCTAATAAAAGGGGAATGCGATGCACAAACACAGTGCAAAACAGCAGGGTGAAATTACATCACATAAGCAGTGACCTGTACTACTTGCATATAGGACTGGCCAAAAATCCTGTCAAAATATACTTGCTGGGCTGACTTACATTTCATCTTTTCTTATGCTTCAGTATAATAGGTTCAGGGACTAAATATAAGCAGCTATCTGAAGAAAACACATTTTTCTTTCTGCATAAAATCAGACAATGGAACTAAAAGGACAGGAATAGACTAAACACGTTGTGTAGCCTACTTTAGGAGGAATTTGATAAAGATTAGACAGCATCATGAGATTTATGACAGTAAGGCAGGAGAGAAAAAGCTACAGTTAGTTTTCTTTAACACTTCAGTGATTTCTAAATTTAATTATGGACTTCAGGTAGATGCCTAGATGAAGTATAGCTAAAAATTGATAACACAGTATTCTGTTTCACATTAAACCTCACAGAGCTAAGAGAAAAGGAAGCAGTGATAAAAAAAAAAATTTATACTTTGGCTATCTGTTGAAATACACTGAATTTTATCATTTGAGATAGTGCCATGAACTTATGTTTGTGCCTGAAGCGTGAAATCACAGGAATGTTAGTTTACTGAATGTTTTCTGAGATCAGACATCACAGAAAAGACTACGGTATTCCAATACCAGACTATCAATCTTTTGTTATTATCTAAAAATAATAATCTTCTAAAATTTTCACGTGTTTCCTGCATAAAGTAGGAAAGAAACTGATATCAAGAATCAACACTGTGAAAAAATTGGCCTGAAAAAAAATTTTTTTCCCTTCAGTAACAAGAAAGTATATTGCAACCAAAATCATACACTTATTTGAAACAATAAACTCTCAAGTTCCAAAATGTTTTAACTTTTGTTGTAGCGCATTAGTAGGATGTAAGGTGTTTATACATTCTGATGAAGCTTTCGTTCTTATTTTTAGAGTCAATATAGGGATGAATTTTATGAATTATTAAAACTTTTTAAAAGACCAAATGACACCTCAAAGCAAGTTCACATTTTTATATTAGTTATTGCAATAGCTATAGAGTTTGTAAAGAACCTATTCCAAAAAGTTACCTGTACAACTACTTATATACAAGTAATCCTGATTATCTGCTATGTACATAATTCAATTTGTCAATAGTGAAATTTAATGAAGAATCTAACTTACCGGTGGATCAGCCCCCTTAGAACCAGTCAGCCCTCCTGTTAGGGATTCGATATCCTGAAAAGGGGAGAGGTGTTGATTGTAAAATGCCACTGAACAGCATGGAGAATTTCCCAGTCCCACAGTGTAATATATTTTTTAGCTACAAAATGAGGGCACTCAACTACATTTTTGTTTTGTCTTGAGATAATTTTGCCTATGGTAAAGCTATGCCAATTGTTGTTATCTAAAGATCTAGATATTTTCTGTACAATCTGTAAATAGAAAAAAAAATACAAACATTAATTATTCTTGAAATATGCAAAGAAAATGGCCCTAGGTTAGAAAGCAGATGTTTCCTTCTCTAAGAAGCTGAAGTGAGGGTGGAACTGAATAAAGAAAATGGAATGAAATTGCAATTTAACACATTATTTGCAAGAATATTGAACCTATGGAAAAATGCTCAAACTACAAAAAAAAATCTAATTATCTACAGTTCACTCAATTACTATACATGTTCAGTTGCTAAGTCATGGCTGACTCTTGGCAACCCCAAGGACTACAGCTCACCAGGCTCCTCTGTCCATGTGATTTTTCCAGGCAAGAATACTGGAGTGGGTAGCCATTTCCTTCTCCAATTACTACATATAGAGGATGAAAATTTAAACAGATCTGGATAGATTAGCTATTCTTCCACAAGGATTGATTTCTAATCTTAAATTGGTAGACACAGTAGATCATGCCTGAGTAAAAATTACAATTGACAAAGATACCACAAATGAAGAAACGGGTGATGCTGTGACAGACTAGAAAGCAAGTGCCCTGTTTTAGGGACAACTGCACCTCTTTGTTATCAGTTGTATGGCTTTGGTTCCAGGGTTACTAATCATGATCTTTTCAAAAGAAGATAGAATTGTAGATTTTTAAGTAAAATCTCTTGGGATGTTAATGTTTGCAGCTTTTAATTTTTAAATCAGCCCGCCTCTGCTCCCAAATAAAAAAAAGAAAGAAAACAAACAGTCTGCACAGAGGTAGCAGAAAGAAGTTTAGGATTACATAAACAAATCACACTTTTTGCTAAAATGTTTCTTTCTTGAGACCCTGGTCACTTCTTATCTGTTTGTATCTAGTTGAATGCATAGGTTTGAGGAATCTGGGGAAGTTTAGTTGCAGCTAGAAATCGGAAATGAAAGAAAGGCAACTGAGTAAAGACAGAAGGCAGAGAAATTTAAATATCTATGATCAGAGAATCAGTCAAACACCTGGATATTATTAAGAATGCTTCTAATTCTCACAGTCTTGAAAAAATTAATCAGCGAGAGAATTCTGAAGATGCATGGAAAAGGCAATGTGAGTCAAAATTTTTAACATGCTAAATGAAAGCAAATTCTGAATTCATGGCTCTAAAGAGAGTACAGATGTATTATTTTACTCTTCTAATTAAAAAACAATTGTTGAGCTTATATTCTACTTTGAGTGTAAGTTGAGACAGTGTCCTACTTGCACAGAAACCCAAGTTAAACACAGCTTACCCATCACTTGACGCAAAAAAAATTTTCAGTTGTGAACACAAGAGAAGTATGTGTGAATGCATTTTTGTAAAATTAATAGGTGAAATAAGCAAATCCCCTGAGAAACTCTGAAAATAGTTGAAAGTGAGTCAGTCTTTTATATGGTTGTTGAATATTTCATCTACCAAATATAAATTAAATCTTTGATAAATGTGTCTATTTTGTTTTTACATGTCTTCATAAATGCATAGCAAAAAGGGAGACACTAGAAAGTAAAAACATCAACTTTATAGATAGTTTTAAAATTTGCTATTGCAATAATGCGATTTGATTAAAACATTCAAATCAAACTTTGATTTTTTTTTTTAGGTTATGGAATTTAGATTTAATAGCTAATAAAATAATTACTACTTACCGAACAGTTACTACATGCAGATACTCTTTAAATGCATTGTATACATTATAAACAGTCTTATAAAATACCTCTCACCCTAGTCCTGGCCTTTCTAGGGATGTGGAAAGCTGACACAATGGTGACTCTATGCTGTATATGTGATGCACTCGTTCAGTCTCTTTGGACTCAGTCACTGCTGAAGAAATGTGGAAAGCTAACCTGGCACCTGCCATGTGCTGCTCGGGAATGGCTTGTTGCTTAACGTCAGCGTTATGTAGCCTCTTTTCTATGGACTGTTATCTGTTGCTGCTGCTGCGTCGCTTCAGTCGTGTCCGACTCTGTGCGACCCCATAGACGGCAGCCCACCAGGCTCCTCCGTCCCTGGGATTCTCCAGGCAAGAACACTGGAGTGGGTTGCCATTTCCTTCTCCAATGCATGAAAGTGAAAAGTGAAAAGTGAAAGTGAAGTCATTCAGTCGTGTCCGACTCTTAGCGACCCAATGGACTGCAGCCTACCAGGCTCCTCCGTCCATGGGATTTTCCAGGCAAGAGTACTGGAGTGGGGTGCCATCGCCTTCTCTGGTTATCATCTTCACAGAACCAAATAAACTAGGATTAATGAACTGTATGAATTATGTAATCAACTTTCTTAAAAGAAAATCCAGGTGATGAAAGTTTCACTTCCTTCTCCAAGGTGTCAAATGCCTGAGTGAGGTTATTAGCCAGTATTTGACACAAGCTATGTAGAGTCAGTCTCTTTTATATGGGAAAACCCTGCTCCTGAGACAGAAGGTTGGTAATTCAAGGCTGATCCATGAATCAGGAATCTTGGGAAGGCTGAACTGCAAGTGGGATGGAGCAATCAGCATTAGCAATCAGCAATCAGCATCACTCTGAGCACAGTGAGATTTGAGGGCATCCCTTTGAGGGCAGGTTTAAAATAAATTCCACTTTGTGCTACACTGACTCTCTTGCTTGCCTATCTGCACCCCCTTCCCATGATCGAAAAATTGATATATTTTTTTCCCTTTGACACATAATTTAGTTTTTCATGCAAATCATTAAGTTTTGATGTTGAAAATCCTGCTTCTTTTGTGTGGAGATGGAAAAAAGGAGTACTTTGGGACTTGAGATTTTCCTCAGGGCAACTGATGGATCCTTATTTTTATCCCTGAAGAGTAGGATCAGCCAATTATAGTTAAGGAGAAGATGATAAGGTAATCTGGGTATTAAATATGCTAAAATGAAGAAAATAAAGTTTTAAACAGCTGAATCTAACATTGCACATGTCATCAGATTCAGAACATCTTAGAACCTAATAGCTACATTTAAAGTTAATATCAAGTATTCAAGTATTATTCTTCTAGTTACTTAATAAAATATGAAAATACTTAAAGCAATACAATATCGTTACCAGCTATGAGTATGTTAAAATTTGATTTATGCATATTTTTAACTTGTAATTATTTTAGAAATTCTTTAGAAGAAAGTGACCATATTTCAACATAGAGTACATTTTTATGCACAAAACAACCTATGAAAAATGTATTAGTACAGTGAAATCAATATAAAATAGTAAAACATCAACCACATTTATTGAATGATTATATATAAAATTTGTTTCAAGGTCTTCAAACATATGATGAGTTATCTTATGTTTGTAGAGAAGTTTACACAATTCATATATTCAAAATATCAAAATTCAGCATTTTTCTCATTTCTTTTATGGAAAACCCCCCAAATGTCCCTCATGTTCCATTTTCTCTCAGTGCAGACTTCTGTCCCCACTACATCATTGCTACCCCTCTTATCAAGTTTACTGCTGCTGCTGCTGCGTCGCTTCAGTCGTGTCCGACTCTGTGCGACCCCACAGACAGCAGCCCACCAGGCTCCCCCATCCCTGGGATTCTCCAGGCAAGAACACTGGAGTGGGTTGCCATTTCCTTCTCCAATGCATGAAAGTGAAAAGTGAAAGTGAAGTCGCTCAGTGGTGTCCCACTCTTTGCGACCCCATGGACTGCAGCCTACCAGGCTCCTCCGTCGATGGGATTTCCCAGGCAAGGGTACTGATGACATCTAATTGGCTGAATCAATGGTCAGTGTTCCAGCATCATTCTTCTTGATCTCTAAGCCACATTTGACACAGTTAACCACTCCATCCTTCTTGAAATACTTTTCCCCTTAGTTTATTTAGTACCACAGCTTTTATTCTCATAGATTTACACTGCCTACTCCAATTTCCACTTGGGTATATTACAGTCCTCTAACATTTAACACTGCAAAATCAAACTTGGTTTTCACCTCAATGCCTCCCTCAAAGTAGGTTTCTGTCCCAGTACTGTCCATCTTAACATCACCATTTATCAAATTTCTCAGGTCCAAATCCATCGGCAAATCCTGCCCTGTTGAAAATATGGCTAGGAGTAGACTATTTCTTATTACCTTCATTGCTGTTGTTGTTAAATCTCTAAGTCATGTCTGACTCTTTGCAACCCCAAGGACTGTAGCCTGCCAGGCTCCTCTCTCCATGGAATTCTCCAAGCAAGAATGCTGGAGTGGGTTGCCATTTCCTTCTCTAGGGGAATCTCTCCAAACAAGGTATTGAACCTGCATCTTCTGCACTGCAGGCAGATTCTAAGGAATTACTGAGCCACCAAGGAAGCCCCACCATCTATGTTGCTGCCATCCTAATCCCTTGGACTGTGTCAACAATATCCTCCCTTGGGCTAACGAATTATTTTCCTAACTGTTGTCCATTCATGGGTCCTTCTTTCCCCATATATTCTCCACATGCAGTCAGA
Organism: Oryx dammah; assembly: GCF_014754425.2. Lineage (NCBI taxonomy): Eukaryota > Metazoa > Chordata > Mammalia > Artiodactyla > Bovidae > Oryx > Oryx dammah. Next base: position 105,699,223 of record NW_024070213.1, on the reverse strand, counting down.
ACTATCCATTTAAAATGAAGGTCAGGTCAGATTACTCCCATGATCTAAACCCCTCCATGGTTTCCCATTAATCTTGGAATAAAATTCAAACTTACTACCATGGCATGCCAGCCCTCTGATGGTCTGGCTTTTGCTGTCCCACTGATCTTGCCTTTTGCCATCATTCCTCTCTCTCATGCCACCCAGCCACACTGGCTCCACTGCTGTTTGAAAAACAACCCAAATACAATCGACTGTCTGAATCAGTGAAGGTGCCACTCAAAAGCAACAGGCAAACTCAAAAGCAAGATGCTTAATCCGAGGGTATTTTACAGAGATATGGATGGTTTAATGGATCCAGTGCACTGGTGAAGCATGGAGACTGGCAGGAAGTCATAACCACTCCAAGCCCAAAGGAGTTCGGTGAAAGAGCAGAGTTGCCTGGAGTTCAGCAAGGGAGGATCACCACTCACCAGCCTCCAGAGCAGATTGCCATACAGTGGGGGCTCAAGAAGTACTTTGTAGATGAATGACTGAATGAATAAATCAGGTAATATAATTTATACTTAAAAAAGGCAAGTCTCAGAGGATGTAATTGAAGTATTTCTCATTGTTGTATAAATGTATCACTTTGAAAGCATGGCTCAAGGCAATAGTGTCTGCATACCAAGTATTTTTAGTATGTCTAAATGAACAAATTAATGAATGACTTATGCAAGAGCACACATCTGGTAAATGCTCCAAAGAACCTTTGAAATCCTGGGTGTTATGACTTCAAGCACAATATACATTTTTCTTTTCCATTATACATCACCAAAGAGATATCCTCCTTCAAAAAAGACACTCAACTCTATATTATCTTATCTTGAGGCAATACATTTCTCTATACCCATGGTTTCTAGTTCAAAGAAGGAAAATATACAAAATGATTTAATAGAAAATAAGAGTCAGATATGACTAAGCGACTCAACTGAACTGAAACATTGAATTCATCTTCTGATGAAATACTGCCAATACTTCAAATTAAAGACCTGATACCCTAATTATTGTACAATAAATAAATCAATGGTTGAAAACTTTATATAACATATGCACTGAACATTAAAAATAGTTCAAATACATTAAAAAAATAGTTTGAATACATTAAAATAAAAATCAAAAATGCTCATTTTTATGTAACATTTCAGAGTGTAGGTACATAGGTACTGGGTATGAGTAAAAGTCAGAAAACAAAATTTCCTTAAAAAATCATTCAGTTTTTTACATAAGGCTTAATGGAAACAATCTTTCATTACAGAACACCAGCTCCTTGAGGCAGACATCCAAATAATGAATCTGAGTTTATTAATGAGGCATCTTTCCTCTTTTACCAGACTTAAGCTGTTAGTCTTTCCTTGGCAACTTTACAGGGTAAATTTCCTGGGAGGCAGAGAAGAAGCAAGAAACATACAACCAGTTTCATAAATCGTCTTTCTTAAGAGGGTCAGAGAGAGTTCTATTTAGTACTTCTTTAAGATTTTTAATAGAGGAAAATAGCTACATTTTTACTTTGAACATAGTCTGGCCCAAATATGAATTTTCCCTGAGCCACAGAATTAATTCCTTAAAATGAGAATGACTGAACACCTGTTATGACTGAGGCAGCGGGCTGGACACAGACAGCATGATGTTGAATAAGCCAAAGTCACAGCTCTCAAAGGGTCCAGAGTCTAGCTGGCCATCAGAAGGACAATGACAGGTTAGTCCACAACATATCACACACAAAATAAGCACAAGGCACCACACTGAATCTGATGGATGGAATCCAGAGACTACAGCATCCTCTCTGACTTCAAGGATCTTTCAGAATATCAATCTGAAGAACAACATGAGGAAGGATTCAGAGAAATAAGGTGCTAAATTCACAACAAATAGGGGTTATAGGGGTAAATTTCATAGAGAGACAGTAAGTCTGAGTATTTCATGTTGCTGGAATTGTATTTATTTTTGAATGCATACCAGGTAAGTCTGTCCTAAGATCTTGGTTGGGTAACATAATAAACAACATTTATTAAGCACCTACTGTACTAGATACCATGCTGAGAGCTCTACTGTCTCATTTAAAGCATCCCAGCTCATTTAACTGTTAATATTTTCATCATTTTTCAGGTGATGAAACAATCTTCAAGACTTTAAATGATTTGGCAATGGTTACATAACTAATAAGTGTTCAAATCTAGACAGGCTAACTTCAGAGGCAATGATTTTTAATAATAAGGCTCTCTCAACTAACTGGAGGTATGGAAAAACTATGGAGGACACACCACACAGAGACTTAGGATAAAACATATTTATTTAATATTTGTATAAGGAACGAATAAGCAAGCAGAATTCTCCTGAAGTGAGGTGGATATTTTCTGATGGGACAAAAAACATCCTTGTTTGACCTACAGATATGAGCGTTAACAACACTGGATTTAACAAAACAGTAAAATTCCAAAGATTTTTGCTCTGTATTTCTAAATTCAAAGTATCCTCCTCAAATAATTTAAACCAGGACAGGAACTCTACATAAATTAAAAACCTAATTGTGTCAGTGTTGCATGGAATAGGGTTTTCTGAAGAAAGCGCTGAAGAGATTTAAGGTTCTGCCTTTTCTGTGGAGGGCCCTCTTGGAAGCACTTTCCACTATCATTTGTGTGTGTGTTACTTTTTTCCCTGTCTGTTCCCTTGCATATGGCTGAGGTGATAAAGGGAAACTTGTGCTAAATCTTGACTCAGACTCAGCTCTGGTTTTGCCAACATTTACACATTGATGGGTCCTTGTCTCACATTCAAGATAGCCCAATCAGACATCCTCTCCTCTCCTCCTCTGTCATTACTCTGGCCAACTGCCTCCATCCAGTCTCTTCTCTCAGCATTTATCTCTGATGGCCTTTCCCAAAAAGCAGTCGATCAAGATTTCTGGAGGTCAATAGAGTATTCCCGCACTCTGGTATTCAAATAACAATGCCAGTCAATTTTTTTCCTTCTGGGTTTCCGCTTAGTTCATTCTACTACCTCCTTTCATTATCCACTCCGTTCACTACCTTAGTTCAAAGCCTCATCTAATTTTCCCCCTATTCCTAGCTTTCTCCAAAATAGTGTCTTTCTTGAGTTCTCTCTCTAATCCTTATATTAATATGGTCTTTTCTCCAGAGAAGTGCTTCTGCAATGTGACCTGGAAACGAGGAGCGTCAGTATCACTTGGAAACTTTAGAAACGCATTTTCTTGGGCTTTTTTTCTAGTCCTGCTGAATCAGAAACTCTGTGTTTAATGCTTGTTTAGCCCTCCAGTGAGTTTTGATGCAGGCTAAAGTTTAAGAATTACTACTTCAGAATGATGTGTTTCAAATGCAAACGTGTATATGTTAACTCCTATATTCTATCCTTGGAGAAGGCAATGGCACCCCACTCCAGTATGTTTGCCTGGAAAATCCCATGAACGGAGGAGCCTGGTAGGCTACAGCCCATGGGGTCGCGAAGAGTTGGACACAACTGAGCGACTTCACTTTCACTTTTCACTCTCAGGCATTGGAGAAGGAAATGGCAACCTACTCCAGTGTTCTTGCCTGGAGAATCCCAGGGACGACGGAGCCTGGTGGGCTGCCGTCTATGGGGTTACACAGGGTCAGACACGATTGAAGCAACAGCAGCAGCAGCAGCATACTCTATCCTTAATAATAAGATCTTATTCTTCTTAGAGACATATCAAGTATCTTTATGCATGGTTTTTCATTATATGGTTCTAGACTACTTTTCTTATTTCACTTTTTACCACCTCCTCAAAAGAAACCATATACTCCTATCATAATGAATCCTGTACTTCCTTTTTGTGACAAGTGTTTTCTGACTTCCGTGCTTCTGTACCACAGATCCTTCTGCCTAGAAAGCCATCCTTCCCTCCTCTGGATAAATCTTACCCTTTGAAACTCCACCCAGGCACCACCTCTTCTCAGGAGACTTTCCTGAGTCCCAAGAGCTGGGGTAATGGTTCTGCTGCTACTTCCACAGCATCTTGCACTTAACTCACTTACAACTCTACCAATCATTTTATAATTGTCATTCTCCTCATCTGTCTTTGCCATTCAAGGGATAAATTAGCTCAGTGAGGCACTTGCCATCTGTGTATCTTCAATAGTTATTATGAAGCATGACCAATAAATGTTAAAGGAATAAATCTATGTTGAATTTAGCCTCCCATGAGCTCCTTTAAGGAGAGGGTGAGCTGAATGGCTGACAGTAGTATTTGGGACCACTACTGAAATGTGCATTATCCTATATTAGTCCATTTTCATTTTGCATATATATCTATCGGTTTCATTAGTGTATACCAGCCATTGAGAACCTGGTTATCTTTGAGTTCACTGCAAAATTTAAACTTCTAGATGACAAAACTGATGATCAGATATCTTTGTTAACACAACAGAGGACCATCCCAAGAGAACCTGGCTGAGTAGCCAGCAGCCCTTTATTTCTAACTCACGCCTACAAAACGTAACAGACATGCAAGTAGAAATATCTTAGTGATCAAGAGAACAGGTTCAAGCCTAGTTTTACTACTTACTAGCTATGTTACCTTGGGCAAATTGCTTTACATGTCTCATATAAGTCAACTTATGTCTTACTACTTTATCCTAGAAGGACCTTGGGTTATTAATTATAATAGTTCATAGAAAGTTATATTGATAAAGCTATATAGTAAATTATCAATTAAAAGAAGCTTTATTATGCATGCACAGGTATAGATTAGATTATACATGTATAAAATAAAGATGGGCTATGGGCACATTACATATTGATATACATTGAAACATAAGCATTACCAGGCATGTAGATGATATCTGGATACAGATTAATTCTAAGTATGAATCCCCATTAAATTTCTAGACTACATTTTCCCTGAAAGGCAAGAGATCCTAAGTGTCATGTTGTATCTCAACTATCCCTATAATTTTATGCATTTCTATGGCTTCAGTTCTTATAAATTTTTCACCAGTATCTTTTTTTAAATGCATAATTTTTATTCTAGTTTGAGCAATCTTTTTGCAGCAGAGTAAGAATGATTTTTTTATAAAATTCATGAATGTATACACAATTTATTCCTCTTTCAGTGTTGTGTCATATGACATCATCACATATTTATATACCATAGTGGACAGCTTTAAGTCTGTTTGAAATGCACTATAGCAAGTGAGAGGAAGAATCCACCATTTAAAAGAGGATATCAATGTTATGATCCTAGGTACACAAAATTTGTGAAAGTTTATTATCCTTCATTGGTTGAGACTCAATTTCTGTGATCATAACTTACAATTAAACCTCCAATTATATGATGCTTCATCTTTTTCTATCTGATACAAACACAAGTAAATAACTAGAAAAAAAAAATATCCTACCTATCCTTTTTACAAATCAGGTTTTATTTTTGACAGTAAATAACTGCTTAAAACTTTTATTGGGTTAAAAAAAAAACCTGAAAATTATCCTGAGGTGACTTTTTTAGAGAAAAGAGTAAAATATAACTCTTATCCAACTATTATCTGACTTAGTATCTCAAAGACATGCATCCTTTTGATTTACATCAGGTATTTCTAAAAAATATCTAACAATATCTCTCTGAATTTTATGTATTAGGCCAATTAACACATACAGTTTTTAAGGTAATCATAAGAAACTGGTGAGAATGCAGATGAAACATTTTCAAATTCATTAAGTTCATGCTTCCAGAAAAGTCTGACACAGGATTTTCAGCTAAATATTAAGTATGTATAGATAATACCTTAATTTTGAAAATAATAATCATGAACGAATCAGAGAGATGAAAAATAGATAAAGCAGTAATAAGTAGCATTACCTAAAATAATACATGCAACATTTTCAGAAAGAAATCTAATTTGAATCTAATGGGTAGGCAGACGAGTTATCTTCATAATGCTCTTTTTAAGAGAAAAACTTAAGTTCTAAATCACAAGAGGTAAATTTTACATTCATTTCCTGTTTCTTCTGCTTTTGAAATAAAGAATGATGACTATAATGGTAATTAGAAATAGCAAGAGGATATATCATTTTTCTATTTTTCTTATGGGCAGCTCTATTTCAATTGATGCTAACAAGATTCTGATACTAATCAATGTTCACAATATCAATATCACATTTAAAAAATATGATTAAATAAAAGGAAATAAAGGAATAAGACTGACTGAAATCAGCATGAATGCACTGATATTATGCTACTAAATGAACTGACATTATAGCAGAGTATAAGAGTCTTCCAACCTGGAGATTCAGAGGCAATGACAAAAAGTTCAATAGCCAGTATATGTTCTATAGATGGTCTTCTTTTCTTCTATTCAACCAAACAAGTTCCAAAAAAAAAAAAATCAAAACAGAGTTTCAAAGTTTATAATAAATATGCTTTGATTTGTAAGACACAATAAATCACATAAAATTGGAATCTTTTATCTCCCCTTTCTGTAATATTTCTGGAACTTACTTTTCCTTATTTATCATTCCTCCTAGATGTAAATGAGAGCAATTCAACTGAGCCACACAGCCAAGAACTCCAAAGTGAAATTCTAAGTCTCTTGAGGTTAGCTCAGTGGCAAAGAAATTTGACTATTTCTCTTAAATAAAGCCACCCAGGCAGAAAATGCGGATAGCCGACACTTTGCTCGACATAGTGTTAATCAAACCCGGTAAGTGTAAGAACCACACCCTGGTTTTCAGTGGCTCGGTCTGTGGCAATTCAGCTGCAGGAGTACAGCTCTTCTGTTTTCAACATGCGCTGGTGTCAGTTAACATAGAGGCATGCAAAGTAAGAACTGCCTGCAGTTGCTTTTTAATGGTAGATTAGTCTTTATTCCTTTGGCTCCAGCCAGCATCCCCAAAACGGGAATGTGAATCCTGAACACACTGTGCAATAGCTATGTAACACCAATAGTAGAATTGGAATCGTTCTCAATTTACAGTTCAGTTCAGTTCAGTTGCTCAGTCGTGTCCAACTCTGCGACCCCATGAATTGCAGCACGCCAGGCCTCACTGTCCATCAACAACTGCCAGAGTTCACCCAAACGCATGTCCATCGAGTCCATGATGCCATCCAGCCATCTCATCCTCTGTCCTCCCCTTCTCCTCCTGCCCCCAAGCCCTCCCAGCATCAGAGTCTTTTCCAATGAGTCAACTCTTTGCATGAGGTGGCCAAAGTATTGGAGTTTCAGCCTTAGCATCAGTCCTTCCAATGAACACCCAGGACTGGTCTCCTTTAGGATGAACTGCTTGGATCTCCTTGCAGTCCAAGGGACTCTCAAGAGTCCTCTCCAACACCACAGCTCAAAAGCATCAATTCTTTGGTGCTCAGCTTTCTTTATACTCCAACTGTCACATCCATACATGACCACTGGAAAAACCATAGCCTTGACTAGATGGACCTTTGATGACAAAGTAATATCTCTGCTTTTAATAAGTTATCTAGGTTGGTCATAACTTTTCTTTATCCATTCATCCATGTGGATCTTTTGCACATCTCAGCTGCTCTGAATAATGTCACAGTGAAAAATATTTTTGAGATTATGATTTAAATACTTGTGCATAAAGATCCAGAAATCTGGATCACATGGTACCTCATCTTTAATTTTTTGAGGAATCTCTACTGTTTTTCATAGTGGCTACACTATTTTGCATTCCCACCAACAGTGTACAAGTGTTCCAAATTCTCTATATCTTCACCAAAATTTGGTGTCTTTTTGTGTGTACAGTACAGCATCTTTGTTTTTCAGGATGTTTGACATCTTCAGACACGGGCACCAAAGCCTGTCTTTCTTTCTCACTCCCTAACCTCTAAGCATGCATACACACACATGCACACATGTGCACACACACTCATTCCTAAGATAGCTGTTGGTTGCATAGGAAAAGTGCATCCTAAATTGTAGTAGACCCAAGAGGACTACCCAGAAGGATGGAGCAAACTAGCCTGGAGGTGGATAAAAAGAATGCCCAGGGGGAAGATGTTTATTAATTTTCTATTGCTGCTTTAACAGATTACTACAAATTTGGTGACTTAAAACCAAACAAGTTTATTTTCTTACAGTTTTGGAGACCAGAAACCTGAACATCAAGGTGGTGGAAGGGCTGTGTTCCTTCTGGAGACTTCAGTGGAGAACCTACTTTCTTGTTTTTTCCAGCTTCTAAAGGACACCCACATTCCTTGATTCATAGTCCCATTCTCCAACTTCAAAGAATATCAGTTCAATTTCCGGTTGCACGTTCACATCCCCTTTTTTCTGACTCTAACCTTCTGGCCTCCTTCTGAGAAGGACTCTTAAGATAACACTGAGCCACCCAAGTAACTTAGAACAATCACCCCATCTCAAGATCCTTAGACATAATCTACAAAGTCCCATTTACCATGTTAGGTAACATATTTTCAAGTTCTGGGAATTAAGATGTGGACATCTTGGGGGACCATTATTCAACCTACCAAAGGGGATATTAAAAATGCAAGCCAGAATAGGCTTGGCCTGAATCACAGGATGTATGAGGACACTACATATTCAGAACAAACAACACTTTCTTGACCAGCCCAGCCAGGAGTTTGTTAGGTAGTTTTTGTTCCCTAAAATAAAAATGCCAAATATAATTCTCAAAAATTGCATCTACTGAATTTCTATTATATTTATTTATGTATATATGCCCTATATTATCATTCTATGTGTTTTCTTCCCATATAAATTCTAACTCTCTTAGCAGAGATTTATCCACCTCTCTATGTTGTGTGGATTCTCAAAAATATATTGATTTAAAAACCCCAAAGTCATGGAAGGAGGCTTGGAGTTAACAGCTGACTGTATGGTTGTAGCAAAGCTTTCTTAAGGCCTCTGCCAAAAAGTAATCTCCTTCAGGCCCCAGCAACTTATATTCTCCTATTATAAATTATTTTTCTATTTTAGGGCATTGAAAGATGACACATTATTGGAATTAGTCACTAACACTAAGTGAATCATTTCCACAGATTCTATCCAATCTCAAACATCTCAAGTGCAAACTCAATGGGAAGAAGTTGATCCTTTTTCACTGTCCACAATGCATTTGCCAAATGTCTTGCATAAGAAACATTACTTCAGGTATCTACCGATGGATAATAGTTCAAAGAAAATTTTCATCAGTCATGAAAAGGAGGTGCATCATTTCAGACCAGAGGTAACACTCAGGGAAAGAATTCCGTAAAGGAGAAAATTATCAAAAAGGGAAAGGGGAGAAAGGATATATCTCACTAATTTTGCAATATTGTTTAGTATATCTTTGGAAATTGGGGTAGAGAGACTCTAAAGTGAATCTCAATGATCCCATCTCCTAAATTCCATAGCTTTGTGTACTAGTCTCCCCTTGAATATAAGCTGGATCTGTTGAAAACATAGTAAAAGTGACGAGATGTAAGATTCTAAGATTAGGCTGCAAAAAATGTGATCTCTCTCTGTGTCTCTGTCTTTCTCTCTCAACCCTTAGGGGACACTGCCCCTTACAAGTATCATTATGGGGACGTCCACGTGGCAAGAAACTAATGTCTCATGTCAACAAGCAGCCAGGGCATAAAGCTTGTGAGCTCATGTAAGTGAACTCAGAAGCCACTGCTTCCCTGTATGAGACTGAGGTGGCTGCAGTCCTGGCAGATGCTTTGATTGCAGACTTATAAGAGGCCTTGAGACTGGGGAACCTACTAAACCACCCCAAATCCCTACCCACAGAGGCCATAAGATAACAAATATTGTTGTTTTAAGTCAGCTGGTTTTGAGTTTTATAAAACTGCGTAATTGTTTATGCAGGGATGGATAGCAGCTAAATAGGAATGGATAACTAATACAGCCACTAAACTCAATATACATTTCTAATACTTTCTGCCACATAAGGCTCAATATAACATAGAAGTATTTCACAGAATTAAAATTTTTATACCGATGAGTCAATAGAAGAAATAACATTTTTCTTGTTCTGGTTTTTATGCATTTATACAACTCTATCTAAAAACAGTCTTTCTAAAAATATTTTAAACCCTAAGTGATCAACCAATTGCTTACATTGTTATTAACAACTCTCAGTATGAATCATAAAAGTATGCAAAACTCACAATGCATCTTCTTCCATACATATTTCTGATGTCTTAGGCATTTCTGAATATTTAAGAATTCTTAAATTTCTAAGAAAAACAATTTTTCCTGTGATTACTACTAGGTTGAATTTTGATACCTCAAAGCCACTTGTAACTATCAGCTATGACATAGATTTCTATTAAAAAAAAAAGCAATTTCTTTTCATTTATGTATGAATGACTCAGTCAAACTGACACAAAAGAATATTTAAAAAGCACCATGATTTTTAGATGCTGAATATACCATCATGGCTGATGACTCATATGTTATTTTTAACCAGAGATATTTTATAACATAGATTAAAAATATTCCTCATTCAGTATCTGATCACGAATTAAAAATATGAACATCTATCTAGTGTTTGAGTAAAAAATAAGGTAATTAAAAAGCATCCATTCAAGAAGGCACAAGGAAGTATATGACAATCTTAAAACACCATGTATAGAATTCCCCCCTCCTCCACAGGAGCTTTTACAAATGGTCTAGCTTCACTCTGAACATACACATGCTAGTCCAAAAAAATATGTTTCCCTTAGAAAAATATATTCTGCTCCAATGAGGACCTCTACACTTCGACTGATTTCTGCTCCTTTTAAATGGTTTTACATTTTATATTCCTCAACTCTAATTTCCTTAGGCAGCTCCCTGACCTCATCCCTACTTCCCAGTGTTGTAACGGAATTGTCTGAACAAGCAGGACCCCCCAAAATGACAAAATTTATCCAGAATTTTGCAAGCAGAAATTCAACCAAGGTGATCATTTAATTTCAATATATTATGGTTTTGTCATGTAGTTCATGCTGCTGCTGCTGCTAAGTCGCTTCAGTCGTGTCCGACTCTGTGCGACCCCATAGACGGCCTCCTACCAGGCTCCCCCGTCCCTGGGATTCTCCAGGCAAGAACACTGGAGTGGGTTGCCATTTCCTTATCCAATGCATGAAAGTGAAAGGTGAAAGTGAAGTCGCTCAGTCGTATCCGATTCTGTGCGGCCCCATGGACTGCAGCCCACCAGGCCCCTCCGTCCAGGGGATTTTCCAGGCAAGAGTACTGGAGTGGGTGGCCTAATGTTTTATTAATACATGCGTCTGTATAGCTTACTTAGAAACATGAGCTTTAGAGCCAGGATGAGTGAGTGAGTGAGTGAAGTTGCTCAGTCGTGTCCAACTCTTTGCGACCCCCTGGACTGTAGCCTACCAGGCTTGTCCGTCCATGGGATTCTCCAGGCAGGAATACTGGAGGGGGTTTCCACGCCCTCCTCCAGGGGATCTTCCCAATCCAGGGATCAAATCCAGGTCTCCCCCATTGCATGCAGATTCTTTACCATCTGAGCCACCAGGGAAGCCCATGAAATACTGGAGTGGGTAGCCTATCTCTTATCCAGGAGATCTTCCCAATCCAAGAAGGGTTCTTTACCAGCTGAGCTACCAGGGAAGCCTCCACATACTGGTAGGGGGAGAGAAAAAGCTGTTTTTCCATTCTTCTACCAGGTATATAGCCTATAGTTCCCCATTCTCATAATCCAGTCATAAAGAATGTGGCATCATAATTTCATCAGGATACATTGTGACTGAGTCAAGTTTAAGGAAAAAGACACAAAATGCATGTTTTTACATTCAAACCTTTTATCTTTGACTTACAAAACTATGAAGAAACCAGGTTTATCTAAAGAAGCACAAACACAAACCAAGGTGAGCAGATCTCACGATATTTTTGCAGATTTAACTGGGACTTATAATTAAGTATGGTCTCTTAAAGTCTTCTTGATATGTAACGGCTTCAGCAAAACTTTTTATCTACAATACATGTTACTGTATTTTCTTTTCTTTGGAATTCATTATTGATCAAGAAATTTTTAAAGCCATATCATGAATTCTTCTCTCAGGAAAGGAATTAAAGATTTTTTTGGACAGTTTTTTGAAAATACGCAATAAAAAAGCTAACCCATTAAAATGGGGTCCAATTAGTCCTGACCTATTTGATCCCCTGCTGGTTTTCTCCACTAGATGAAAAGTCTTTCATCCTTAAACCTCATACACTTAAAAGGATATAGAGTTCTGACTTTTGACCTTCATTTTTTTGCTTAAGAATCAAAGACATTTTTGCATGTGAAAGTAAATGATTTTAATCTCAAATCTCGGTTTATTATGAATATAGAATCATTTTTATTATTGAAATAAATCATAGATAGACATTACCTAATGGGAGAAGTGTCAGGCATTCATATGAAATGCAGATTTTCCTCTGATTTCTAAATTTTATTTAATGAACATGGTTCTAATTGTATAATGAATTAAATATAAAAAGGAAGATATCTTTCCTCCTCCCTCTCAATTGGGAGGTCTTACTGGAAAGTATATATTCCAAATGTGATAATTTATCAGTAAACAAAATAAACTATTTAAAACCAACTTACAAAATATTATTATTTACACGAGTCTGAGTGAACTCCGGGAGTTGGTGATGGACAGGGAGGCCTGGTGTGCTGTGATTCATGGGGTTGCAGAGAGTCAGACACTATTGAGCGACTGAACTGAACTGAACTGAACTGAATTACAATTTTATTCCCTTACAACAACTCTCAGCTCAGACTTAGGGAGATATACCCAATGAGTTTGAGGAAGAAAAGGAAAAGAGAATCAGAGAAATTAAATATATTTGTAATTATGAAGAGTTTTATAGGCTACTTCAGCTGAAAAATCTATACATAATTATATCACACTATTGGATTTATATTTACATTATTCAGAAGAGGGGACTTTACACTTTCTAGCAATAACATTGACCTAGAACCTGCAAGAGAAGATGGGTTTTCTTTAGTAAAATTAAAATCGATCAATAAAAACTTCTAAAATGTTACAAATGTTCTCAACTTGTCTCTCTCCTTCACTCTTCAGCATGTTTCCTCAAGGCAAAGACTTTGTTTTGTTCACTGCTCAATTTCCAGAATCTGGATCAATGTGTGCATAAGACAGGCCCTCAATAAATATGATTGAGTGACTGGATGAATATAGCGTTTCAATTCAAGTCAGGCTAGAATGATCAATCAAGGAAATAACTGACATTAATTTTTTAAACAAATCTATATATAGTGTTTAAGTCTTCAATACAAGCAACTATAACCAGTGTGATAAGAATAGCTCTATTCAGACAAGTTTACTGAGGGACATTCTAAAATAAGTCACATAAAATATATATAAATTTCATCTTGTATATTACTATTCCAGAAGAGAAACATTAGATGACAAAAATACTGATGTCATGTCCTACTCAGAGACTTTCTGATTTCGTAGAGCAAGAGTTGAAAATATTTGTTTCTGAGAAAAGAGATTTGTTTATGTAGGACTGCTGTGGGTAAATAGTCAGAAGAAGGAGCATGAAGATATAGGCCCCTGAGGATAAAACATACTTTTTATCTAATTTGAGGCAAATCCTTTAATTTGTGTAACTTTTGACCATTTCCTGCACCTATGGAGGAGTGGTGCTCAGAAAGTGTGGCTTAATTTAACCTACCTTATCCTTTTCGTATATATGCACACACTTACACACAGACACACACACACACCGTTACGGAAACAGATTGATTCCTTTTCTTCTTTAAAGCAGGGGTTTTGAGTAACCTGAATGTAAGTTGTCTGTTGCATGTTCCCTGATAATTACCATGTACTGTAATAAAATACATTGGAGCACAGGAGGTTTCATAACAAACATTGTCAGAGCTAAGATATTTGCTAGCTTTTAGTAACTGTGGAAAAAAACTGAAGTCGCTCAGTCGTGTCCGACTCTTTGCGACCCCATAGACTGAAGCCTGCTAGGTTCCACTCTCCATGGGATTTTCCAGGCAAGAATACTGGAGTGGGTTGCCATTTCCTTCTCCAAACTGTGGAAAGCAGAGTTATTTTTTTTCTAACTCAGAAAAGCCTTTAGATCAGATATTCTACCATCAAAGGATATGCAAAATCAAAACCTCAGAAATAAAACATTATAGGATTCAAGAAATTATAAAGTTACTAAAGGTGGTACATAGTGTATAAACCTTTTTTAATGGGAAGATTTATCCTCAAAGATAAAACCAGATCAACTGACTACTGATTTCAATTTGATTTGTTTCAAAATAGTTTAAAAACGTGATAGGGTTGAACACACCCTACTTTGCTATATATTGCAAGCTTTTTAAAGAATAAATTTAATAATATTGTGTTGGCCAAAAAATTCATTTGGGTTTTGCTCTATGATGTTATGGAAAAACACAAATGAATCTTTTGGTCAACTCAATACATAAAATTATTGAAAAATTTTTATGATGTTATAATCGGGTAAATACGACTTTTTGCAGAGATATTTTCTTCTTGACTTAATTTTTTTTCAATGTTTATTGTGAATATTTGATGTAAAAAATTGTATAGTGGTAAAATTACTTTATTCATATTAGCAATATAAGCTTTTGTTGAGAATATAGAAATTAAAAATTATGAAACATACTCTAAAACTAAAGTGAATTTCTCTCTTGATTATTAAGAGTTAGGCATAACTCTTACAGATTATAAGAGGTTAATTAAGTACAGTCATAATGAAGGAAAGTAAATGATTGGATTCTGGATAGTTCTATAAATACAAAAGTTTGCTTTCAGTGGATTTTATCATCATGGTGATTCTCCATCTTATAATATTGGAATAATATTAATTATTATCTCTGAACATATGAATTGTCCCCAGGTATCTCCCTATCTCTCTTTCCAGTTCATCCTCTGGATGTAGTATAAATTTTATCTCTCCAAATCTTTACTAATCATTCAATCCCAGACCTGTTTCTGCCTCCCCCACAATTGTACAGAATCTTATCTTGTCAAAGGCACAATGATCTCAATATGCTGCTAAACAAAATTCTTACAGGATATAAATACTACTATAACATGGGTGAATCTTTGCTCCTTAAAATTTTAATCCATGAAACTTTTCTTCCATAAAATATTGGATTTCTACTCTTAACCCCATGATTACTTCTTCACATGAGTGCCCCTGAAACTAGCATCCCACAGAATTCTATCCTTGACCTGTCTTTCTTGTGCTGTGATTCCCTGGGATGATCTCATTCATTCATAGAGTCATAACCACTAGTAGTAATATATGCTGATGGTTTCTAAATTGTTACCTGTCCTGGTGCTTAATGTCATCAAGAAATCTCAAATACACTGTATCCAAACAGAAGTCTTCATCCATTCAAATGTCCTTCATACCTCAATTAATATCACCATTCATTACCTACAGCAAACTTTGAAGAATCCCTGGATTTAATCAGCTCTATCATATTTAATTACTCAGTCCTACTACTTTTATCTTGTAAAGGGAAAGGGAAAGTGAAGTCACTCAGTTGTGTCCGACTCCTTGTGACCCCATGGACTGTAGCCTGCCAAACTCCTCCACCCATGGGATTTTCCAGGCAAGAATACTGGAGTGGGTCGCCATTTCCTTCTCCAGGGGATCGCCCTGACCCAGGGATCGAACTCTGGTCTCATGCACCACAGGAAGACTCTTTCCTGTCTGAGCCACCAGGGAAGCCCTCTTTATCTTGTAAGTCAGTGTCAAATTTCAGTGCATAGAGAGTAACCTGGTAAAAAGACATATCCGACCCTCTCACCCAAAAGTTTTTGATCCAGAGGTTCTGGGGATGAAAATCTACATTTATAGTACAGGAAGTTTGTTTTTTAGGATGTGCAAGATCTGAACACGGCTACAGGCTGAAGATTGGCTGTGGAAAACGAGACATCAAAGAAGAACAGAGGGAACTGATAATGTTGTTAGGCATATAGGCACCCCTTTGCTGTGAATTCAGTCCTGTAACATTTGGTAATGCACAACACTTGGAAAGTAGTGGAGGCGTGGGGGATATATTAAGGTACCTTGTCTTTTCTTACCTTTTCTTTTATAAGCCAGTAAGATACCTTTTACTGCTTCTTTTTCAAGTTTTATTCTTCGATTTTGTACTGTATAGAAAAGACTGTTCTTTACTTAAAACAGTCAGTTAGATTAGTCAGTTCAGTCGCTCAGTCATATCCAACTCTTTGAGACCCCATGAACTGCAGCACGCCAGGCCTCCCTGTCCATCACCAACTCCCGGAGTTAACTCAGACTCACGTCCATCGAGTCAGTGATGCCATCCAGCCATCTCATCCTCTGTCGTCCCCTTCTCCTCCTGCTCCCAATCCCTCCCAGCATCAGTCTTTTCCAATGAGTCAACTCTTCGCATGAGGTGGCCAAAGTACTGAAGTTTCAGCTTTAGCATCATTCCTTCCAAGGAAATCCCAGGGTTGATCTCCTTCAGAATGGACTGGTTGGGTCTCCTTGCAGTCCAAGGGACTCTCAAGAGTCTTCTCCAACACCACAGTTCAAAAGCATCAATTCTTCAGCGCTCAGCCTTCTTCACAGTCCAACTGTCACATCCATACATGACCACAGGAAAAACCATAGCCTTGACTAGATGGACCTTAGTCAGTGAAGTAATGTCTCTGCTTTTGAATATGCTATCTAGGTTCGTCATAACTTTTCTTCCAAGGAGTAAGCATCTTTTAATTTCATGGTTGCATTCACCATCTGCAGTGATTTTGGAGCCCCCCAAAATAAAGTCTGACACTGTTTCCACTGTTTCCCCATCTATTTCCCATGAAGTGATGGTACCGGATGCCATGATCTTCGTTTTCTAAATGTTGAGCATTAGGCCAACTTTTTCACTCTTCACTTTCACTTTCATCAAGGGGCTTTTTAGTTCCTCTTCACTTTCTGCCATAAGGGTGGTGTCATCTGCATATCTGAGGTTATTGATATTTCTCCCGGCAATCTTGATTCCCGCTTATGTTTCTTCCAGTCCAGAGTTTCTCATGATGTGCTCTGCATAGAAGTTAAATAAGCAGGGTGACAATATACAGCCTTAACACACTCCTTTTCCTATTTGGAACCAGTCTGTTGTTCCATGTCCAGTTCTAACTGTTGCTTCCTGACCTGCATACAGATTTCTCAAGAGGCAGGTCAGGTGGTCTGGTATTCCCATCTCTTTCAGAATTTTCCACAGTTTATTGTGATCCACACAGTCAAAGGCTTTGGCATAGTCAATAAAGCAGAAATAGATGTTTTTCTGGAACTCTCTTGCTTTTCCCATGATTCAGCGGATGCTGGCCATTTGATCTCTGGTTCCTCTGCCTTTTCTAAATCCAGCTTGAACATCAGGAAGTTCACAGTTCACGTATTGCTGAAGCCTGGCTTGGAGAATTTTTAGCATTACTTTACTAGCATGTGAGATGAGTGCAATTGTGTGGTAGTTTGAGCATTCTTTGGCATTGCCTTTCTTTGGAATTGGAATGAAAACTGACCTTTTCCAGTCCTGTGGCCACTGCTGAGTTTTCCAAATTTGCAGGCATATTGAGCCCAGCACTTTCACAGCATCATCTTTCAGGATTTGAAACAGCTCCACTGGAATTCCATCACCTCCACTAGCTTTGTTCATAGTGATGCTTTCCAAGGCCCACTTGACTTCACATTCCAGGATGTCTGGCTCTAGATTAGTGATCACACCATTGTGATTATCTGGGTTGTGAAGATCTTTTTTGTACAGTTCTTCTGTGTGTTCTTGCCACCTCTTCTTAATATCTTCTGCTTCTGTGAGGTCCATACCATTTCTGTCCTTTATCGAGCCCATCTTTGCATGAAATGCTCCCTTGGTATCTCTAATTTTCTTGAAGATATCTCTAGTCTTTCCCATTCTCTTGTTTTCCTCTATTTCTTTGCATTGATCGCTGAAGAAGTCTTTCTTATCTCTTCTTGCTAGTCTTTGGAACTCTGCATTCAGATGCTTATATCTTTCCTTTTCTCCTTTGCTTTTCACCTCTCTTCTTTTCACAGCTATTCGTAAAGCCTCCCCAGAAAGCCATTTTCCTTTTTTGCATTTCTTTTCCATGGGGATGGTCTTGATCCCTGTCTTCTGTACAATGTCACGAACCTCCATCCATAGTTCATCAGGCACTCTATCTATCAGATCTAGGCCCTTAAATCTATTTCTCATTTCCACTGTATAATCATAAGGGATTTGATTTAGGTCATACCTGAATGGTCTAGCGGTTTTCCTTACTTTCTTCTATTTGAGTCTGAATTTGGTAATAAGAAATTCATGATCTGAGCCACAGTCAGCTCCTGGTCTTGTTTTTGTTGACTGTATAGAGCTTCTCCATCTTTGGCTGCAAAGAATATAATCAATCTGATTTCAGTGTTGACCGTCTGGTGATGTCCATGTGTAGAGTCTTCTCTTGTGTTGTTGGAAGAGGGTGTTTGCTATGACCAGTGCATTTTCTTGGCAAAACTCTATTAGTCTTTGTCCTGCTTCATTCCGCATTCCAAGGCCAAATTTGCCTGTTACTCCAGGTGTTTCTTGACTTCCTACTTCTACATTCCAGTCCCCTATAATGAAAAGGACATCTTTTTTGGGTGTTAGTTCTAAAAGGTCTTGTAGGTCTTTACAAAATCGTTCAATTTCAGTTTCTTCAGCATTACTGGTTGGGGCATAGACTTGGATAACTGTGATATTGAATGGTTTGCCTTGGAGATGAACAGAGATCATTCTGTCATTTTTGAGACTGCATTCAAGTACTGCATTTCAGACTCTTTTCTTGACCATGAGGGCTACTCCATTTCTTCTAAGGGATTCCTGCCCACAGTAGTAGATATAATGGTCATCTGAGTTAAATTCACCCATTCCAGTCCATTTTAGTTTGCTGATTCCTAGAATGCCGACGTTCACTCTTGCCATCTCTTGTTTGACCACTTCCAATTTGCCTTGATTCATGGACCTGACATTCCAGGTTCCTATGCAATATAGCTCTTTACAGCATCAGACCTTGCTTCTATCACCAGTCACATCCACAGCTGGGTATTGTTTTTGCTTTGGCTCCATCCCTTCATTCTTTCCGGAGTTATTTCTCCACTGATCTCCAGTAGCATATTGGGCACCTAATGATCTGGGGAGTTCCTCTTTCAGTATCCTATCATTTTGCCTTTTCCTACTGTTCATGGGGTTCTCAAGGCAAGAATACTGAAGTGGTTTGCCATTCCCTTCTCCAGTGGACCACATTCTGTCAGACCTCTCCACCATGACCCGCCTGTCTTGGGTTGCTCCGTGGGCATGGCTTGGTTTCATTGAGTTAGACAAGGCTGTGGTCCTAGTGTAATTAGATTGACTAGTTTTCTGTGAGTACGGTTTCAGTGTGTCTGCCCTCTGATGCCCTCTTGCAACACCTACCATCTTACTTGGGTTTCTCTTACCTTGGGCGTGGGGTATCTCTTCATGGCTGCTCCAGCAAAGCACAGCCGCTGCTCCTTATCTTGGATGAGGGGTAGCTCCTTACCGCTGCCCTTCCTGACCTTCAACGTGCGATAGCTCCTTTAGGGCCTCCTACGCCCACGCAGCCACGGCTCCTCAAAACAAGAAGCCCCAAATGGAGTGGTTTATGTTAAGCACATCACCAAACAGCGCTGGCTCTCCCAGAAACAGCATCAGAAACACCAGTCAGGAATCAGTCGCCAGACCAGAGCTAGTTAGGTAATCTGCCTGACAGACCCCTGCCATCCCTTAAAAGAAAGTAACTGCTATAATTGACGTGCTTTTTGGCCTATTTTCCTTGTTTCTGTTCCCTTTTGCATTTTCAACTTGGAGACCCTTTCTATTTGTTACAGTGGATGCTGCCCGACTGAATCGACTTTTGCTCCTCTAAACTTTAAAATTTTTTAACACTTCTCAGTTTATCTTTTGAAAGCTCTTAGTGTGGGAACCCAAGCAGACGCCCAGGGCCCCAGGAGCCACTAGCAAGCAGCCGCAGAAGCTGTGAAGTGCTGAGCACGCATCCTTCCCCCGGAGGTGCTGGGTCCTTTCCTCTCAAGGTCTCCCAGGCTTCAGACTCCGTGCGGAAATCTTCCGAAGTTGGACTGGGTCCAACATAGAAACAGGACCAAACTAGGGGTCTGACTGCGGTCCGACTCAGAAACGGACCGGGTTTGGGGCTGGACCTCGGACAAGTTAAGAGACCGGACTGGTTTCGGGTCAGTGTGGGTCCGCCTGAAGCTGGACTGGGCCCAGTGTGAAGCATCAGATGAATCCTATTGTATTTTGAGGCCGAAAAAGCGGGTTAACCTTATCCAAGATAATCCTGAGTTAGAGCGGCCAAAGCGAGAACTTTTAACCTGGATAAACTTTTCCATTTACGAGGTGCTTTATTAAAAAAAAAAAAAAAAAAAAGGGCGGGGGGACACTCAATAACAACAGTAGACTCAAAACTATTTTTCCGCCTCCTCATGAGCTCCTGGCGACCAAGATAAGACCAAGTGGGATATCTCACTCACTCCAGAGCCTGCGGAATCCTGGGAGGAACTGGCAGAAGACAGCCAAGGGTAAGAATGCTTATCAAAGTCAGCTCTACTAGATTTCTATCAGCGGTGCCTGGTGGAGAAAGGAAAGTAAAATTTCAGGCGGTCCTTTCCTTCCCAAATTCATAGTGGCAGGCAGAAAGCCCTAGTAAGATCTTTGAACTGACTTGTGAATTTGCTTTTGGAGGTCGATTGGTTGTTGATTCTTTCCCAGGAAAGCTATTGCTTTCTTGATTGTCTTATTGGATTCCTAACAGTCAGGTTGGTGTGGGGGTGGGGGGGACCCAAAACATGGCTGGACAGAAATGTGGATTGCACTCTTCAGCTAAAAAGTTCCTACCAACTGTTGGGAATTGTCTGAATCCTTTCTTGTTGTCTTTAGGAGTGGCACTGGATTTGGGAGGGTAGTATTTTTTAATTCTCTTTGGGGACACCTCTTGCATCCACAGGGTTGTTCCCTACTGTGAGTGATGTCCCTGAGTAAGGACCAAAATGACAAAAAAAAAAAAAAAAAAGAAAGAAAGAAAGAAAGAAAAAGAAAGAAAAGTAGAATGTTCTATCTTTGCCATCTAGCTATTTCTGGGCTTGCTTGTTTATAACATTATCTGGCTCTTTGAGGCTACCCTCTGCAGACCAAAACAGGTTTTGAAAAGCAAAGATAAACCTATGTAACTCTAAGAGCAATAACAAAGATCATTGTACTTGATGTGTAAATAAAAATGTTTTGAAACATTACAGTTGTTCATCAAAGGCAAAGTTTTACTATGTCTATAGCTTTCAAATTTTTTAAAAAAGTTATAATTCCTGTTCTTAGGCTTTTTAAAGCTGTTTTCTTCTGCCGAATATAAAACTTGTCATAGCTTGTGAAAAAAACGACGAGCTTATTCTTATAAGGAATAAAGATTCTTATTCTTTATAGGAATAAAACATGGAACCTGAAAATTTCTCTGTCCAGAGTTTTGTTTTGTTTTATTCACATTCCAAAGCATATGGTTCTAGAACATGTGTTTCAAAACAGTTTTATATCACTATATAAAAGATTACTAGTTCCACTTCTGGCATTATGCATTGTGTTTGAATTTACATTTCAAACGTATACAGCGTTGAGAATGATATAAAAAGTAAAGTGATGACTAAAAATTACTACAGAAATATTTCACAGGACAATTACCAGTAAAGGCAGCAGGGAAGAAGAAAACCAACAAACATAAAGTCCAAATAGTTGACTATTAAATTTTAGTAAAAGGAAACATTTTGAATGGAAATAAGCTTCACTGAGAATGCTCAAAGTAGGGACTTTCTGTATTTTTCTTTCATTAAAAATCAACAAAATGTCACCTACAAATAGCTCCCAAATTGAGATTAAAAGGTTTAGAAAATAGAAATGGACTGTAGAGAAATGGCTATACTCAGTAAGAATTTTGGACAAGTAAAAGTATTCAAGATTTTGAGATTGACAACTTAAACTGTGGAGTAATATTGAGTCCTCCTACACTTAGTGGCTAGGTTGTGAATTACTCAGCCACGGTGAATCCCATTTCCCTTGTCTGTGAGATGAAGATCAGCATGAACCCTCTGCACAGCATTGTTGGGAAGATGAAATGAAAATGCCACAAGTAAAGTGGTTGGGACAGTGCCTGACACTTAGGCACCATTCAGAGGATAACTCACTAAGAGCAGCTGCTGTAGCTGCTGCTATTACTACTGCTTAAAAGTTTTAGACAGAGACATGGTTCTCTCCATTTGGCACTTGGGTCAAACTGATCCTTTCAGAGAGCACTATCTCTGAGGAACCACATGATTCTGAACTTTGCGTGGACCTCGGTCACAGAGAGTTGGACACGACTGAGCGACTGAACTGAACTGAACTGTCCATACCATGTAATGGTTCCTCATGTAGTAGGATTTAAGGGTTAAAGCTTAGGCTTTGTGTCAGATTACTTGAATGAACTCCTGGCTCCAAGACTTGCAAATGCATGGTCTTAATTCACTTAACCTCTTTATTTATCTATACAATGAGGATAAAAATAATAGCTGACCAAGTTATTGTGAAATTTAAATACTACTACTACTACTAAGTCACTTCAGTCGTGTCCGACTCTGTGCGACCCCATAGACGGCAGCCCACCAGGCTCCCTCGTCCCTGGGATTCTCCAGGCAAGAACACTGGAGTGGGCTGCCATTTCCTTCTCCAGTGCATGAAAGTGAAAAGTGAAAGTGAAGTCGCTCAGTCGTGTCCGACCCTCAGCGACCCCATGGACTGCAGCCTTCTAGGCTCCTCTGTCCATGGGATTTTCCAGGCAAAAGTACTGGAGTGGGATGCCATTGCCTTCTCACATAAAGCACTTACACCAGCATATGAAACATAGTGCTCAATAAATAAATATCAATCACTGCCTAATCTACCATTTTCTCCTTCAAGTGTGTTGTAAAAATATCAATGAGGTTATCCATTAAAACTAAATAGAGGCTTATTACTTAAGCATCATTACATCACAAAACTGTTCTGGTAAACCCTGAACTGAACTTTTTCTGATTTCAATTAACCTCATGAGAGTAAGCTGTATATATTCTGGGAAGGTAAAAAGAATAAAAAAGAAAGTAGCTGAAGCTGAGACTTATCAGAGTTGGATAAGTAAGGAATAATAAAGAAACAGCAAACTGGTAACTAGAGAAAGTGAGAAAAAACATGGGATGTCAGCAGGAATTTCCTATCACTTGATCCTAGCAGCTGGCTGCTGGATAGGAACAAGAAAAATAGTGCGGGTGGCAAATACCCGACTGTAGCTTCTCTTTCTGAGTCCCTCTCCCACCACAAAGGGCACTACAACTACTCTTATCTAGGGACACACTTGAGCCTAGATTTTGCAAGCTGATGTTGCTCTGCATACACCCCACTTCCATATGGAAATGTGCAAGAGCAGTCCCTGTCTATATGTATCTTTTCTCTGTCCATGTTCTTTCCCAGTTACTATGTTGCTCTCTTGCCTCTGACAGCCACTTTTTCTCCACTAGCTCCCTCCTCTGTAAGTATCACCCAGTTCAGGCCAGTCTGGCTTCAAATACCTTCACTCCAGGGAAGCCAGTCTTATTGATATCACCAAATTATTTAAGTCCATTTTGCTACATTTCAGCAGCATTTCCTGGAGTTGTTCACACCCTTTTTCAAAACACTGGGATTTATACATCACAATAAGCCTTTTGATGTTTTATCCAAAGTGCACTACAAAACCACAGAAAGATTTTTTTGGGGGGAAGACTCTAATGACACTATACTGTCTGGGCTTTATGCCTGCTTCTACAGTGCTGCCTCCTCAAACAAAACTCTAAATGCCAGTTGTTATCAACTAAATGTTTTCATCTCCCCAAAATTTACATGTTGAAGCCTAATTCCCAGAGTGATGGTATTAGGAGAGAGAGCTTAGGGGATGTGATTAGCTTTAGATGAGGTCAGGAGAGTGAAGGTCTCATGATGGGATTAGTGCCCTTATAAATAGAGGAGGAACACCAAAGCTCTCACTCTCTCCTCCATTTGAGAACACAAAGAAAAGGCAGATGTCTGCAAGCCAGAGAGAAGGCACTCACCAAGAACCAAATCTGCTGGCAGCTTAATCTTAGACTTGCCAACTTCCAGAAATAAATGATGTTAAGTCACCCAGTATATAGAATTTATTATGGCAGCCTGAGCTCATACACAGATGTTCCCCAGGGTTCAGTCTGGAGACCCCCTCCTTCCTTCTCTAACCTTTTTCTCCAGACGTTTTCATCCAGTTCCATGAGTTTTAAAGACTATCTACCTGTGTCAATGAATTCCATGAATTCAATGAATTGTACTTTTGTCCTCCTAGATTTCCCCTGAGCCCCAGATTTTTATAACGTGTTTATCCTGCATTTTATTGGGTATCAAACAGATAACTCAAACTTAAGTTTCAAGTTTGTTTGTCTTACAGCCTTCTAATTGTTTCTCTCTTAGTCTTGCCCATTAAAAAAAAAAAAAAAGGTTTTAACGCACCCACAAGTTGCAAATCAAAGCATGTTAGTCAGTCTTGATTCTTTACCTGCCTTTAATCCTCCCATACTATCCCTTAAGTCTTCTCCAAATCAATCCAAATATGTTGTCTTCTGCTCTCTTTATCACCACTGCTATGACTCTGCCCAAGTCATCATCTTCTATCCTAGGAACTCCTAGAGTGTGCCCTTTATTCTTATTCTGTTTGGTCTCTTGCCCTCCTCCACTTGCTTCTGCAGATTCTTCTGTTAAATATTAATGACACCCTCATTACACAAAATCTTTTAAGTAAAAACCTATTGTTGCCTACAGATCTCAGCTTAATCCTGTGCATTGCCCATCCTTCTACCTTCATTTCAAGCCATTGAGTCTTAGCTGCAGTGGCCATCTCTGAAATCCCAGCAGGCACCATGCTCTGTCTTACTCATGCTGTTGGCTCTCCTAGGAATGCTCTCTCTCCCAATCTTCATATAGCAATTCTGTGTTAGTCCTTCAGATCCAGGTTCAGTTCAGTTCAGTTCAGTTCAGTCGCTCAGTCATGTCCAAACTTTGCGACCCCATGAATCGCAGCACGCCAGGCCTCCCTGTCCATCACCAGCTCCCGGAATTTACCCAAACTCATGTCCATCGAGTCGGTGTTGCCATCCAGCATCTCATCCTCTGTCATCCCCTTCTCCTCCTGCCCCCAAACCAGTTTAAATGTCCCTTACTCATGGAGGTCCTACCCGCTTCATCTCTGTGGATTCCTCTTCATATTCTTTCTCAATCATGTGTTCCTCATTGAATTAAGAACATTATCTGTATCCATTTGTTACTTATTTGCTATCTGTATTTCCCATTACAGTGTAAAATATAAAAGGGCAGGATCTTGTTCCTTGTATTCATGAATGCACCCTCAGTCTCCAGCATATTTGCTAGACTTTATAGCACTCAATATGCTAAATGAATGAATTCAAGTATAAAATAGGCATACCACATCCACTTAAATAACTAAGTAGGGTTTATTATAAATTAAACAATATAAACATACTTAACTATACTGTCAATTTAGTAATGTTTAAATATTATACATAACTGTTATGGAGAAATATTTTGAGTTCACCAATACATTTTTATTGAAACCAGTATCTACCTTATGCTTGTTTTTTGGTGTTACAGGGAGAGTTAAATAAAAATAAAGATAATCATTGCTCTTGAAAAGGGTTCCAATCTAGAGGAGCTAATATTTAAATACACAACATGGAAAAGTTGTAGAAAATGATTTCCTATTGTGAAAAATAGCTGTAGAATATTTAAGGAAACAGTGATAATGAATGGTCTTTTTGATGAATAGTCATGGCCCTTCAAAAAGTGACCACCTATGAGAGGTCCCACTGAAGTTACAGAATCACATCACATATGTGTGTACACATGCAAAATTAATGTGCCTTGGGAATTTTTAATACCCACAGAAAAAAATTCAGAATTGTAGTTAGAGTGAAAAAGTTGGCTTAAAGCTCAACATTCAGAAAACGAAGATCATGGCATCTGGTCCCATCACTTCATGGGAAACAGTGGAAACAGTGTCAGACTTTATTTTGGGGGGCTCCAAAATCACTGCTGATGGTAACTGCAGCCATGAAATTAAAAGACGCTTACTCCTTGGAAGGAAAGTTATGGCCAACCTAGATAGCATATTCAAAAGCAGAGACATTACTTTGCCAGCAAAGGTCCATCTAGTCAAGGCTATGGTTTTTCCAGTGGTCATGTATGGATGTGAGAGTTGGACTGTGGAGAAGGCTAAGCACTGAAGAATTGATCCTTTTGAACTGTGGTGTTGGAGAAGACTCTTGAGAGTCCCTTGGACTGCAAGGAGATCCAACCAGTCCATTCTGAAGAAGACCAGCCCCGGGATTTCTTTGGAAGGAATGATGCTAAAGCTGAAACTCCAGTACTTTGGCCACCTCATGCAAAGAGTTGACTCATTGGAAAAGACTCTGATGCTGGGAGGGATTGGGGGCAGGAGGAAGAGGGGACAACAGAGGGTGAGATGGCTGGATGGCATCACCGACTCGATGGACATGAGTTTGAGTGAACTCCGGGAGTTGGTGATGGACAGCGAGGCCTGGCGTGCTGCAATTTATGGGGTCGCAAAGAGTCGGACACGACTGAGTGACTGAACTGAAGTGAAAGAAGTCAGATAACATAATACTTCGGGGTGGCAAAATATAATATATAAACAATAGTAACCTATCTTGTATTATACTCTGACTGATGTCAGACTGGCAAAAATGAATAACGTATACTATCTACTCACAGTGTCTCCATAGTGCAGTTGGAGGGAGAGGGAAGTAAAATAATCATATAAATACCAAATCAACGGGTGGTATAGAAGGAAATACCCACACAGATCCTATGCAAGTGCCACAGATGAAGAGTCAACTAATTTGCTTGTGGGAGTCTACAGTGAATTTACTCAGAGTAAATGGCACCAATAGCCTTGTTTGAGGGTATGTGATTTGAACCAAGCCTTGAATATAAGTAGAGTTTTGACTGCATGAAAAATGTGTGTGTATCTTAATCTCTCAGTCATGTCCAACTCTTTGCAACCCCGTGGACTGTAGCCCACCAGGCTCCTCTGTCCATGGGGATTCTCCAGGCAAGAATACTGGAGTGGGTTGCCATGCCCTCCTCCAGGGGATCTTCCCCACCCAGGGATCAAACCCAGGTCTCCCGCATTGCAGGCGGATTGTTTAGCATCTGAGCCACCAGGGAAGCCCTGGTGTTTTGACTGCTGGGAAATGAGAGAAGCTTATTCCAGGTAGAAGGAATGCCTCATTCAAAGCCAGTGACTCAGACGGCAAAGAATCCTCCTGCAATGTGGGAGACCTGGGTTTGATCCCTGGGTTGGGAAGATCCCCTGGAGGAGAGAATGGCTAGAGAACTGAGAGAACTCCAGTATTCTGGCCTGGAGACTTCCAAGGACAGAGGAGCCTGGGAGGCTACAGTCCAGGGTCACAAAGAGTCAGATACAACTGAGCAACTTTCACTTCACTTATTCCAGGTAGAAGGAATGGCTTGTTTAAAGTCATAGGCCGGAGAGGAAATGACGTATCCATGGAAAATGGAATGCAAAGAAGTCTTGGTCAATTAATACAATAGGTTCTTGGAGCATACAAGACTCTGACTACCCAGGCTAAAACATCCTAGTTAATGGAAAAATGCAAAAACTCAAACCAAATACTGTGATAGCTGGTTGTTTTGCCACAATGTAAAAGTGCCTAATCAGTCATTTAATTTCTTGCCGTCTTGTTAACTATCTTTGTTAAATGAAAAATAGTTTACCTTTTGGAGAAAATATAGGAACGCTTTTAAATCATAGATCAGTGCATCTTCTAAAGCTTCACTGCCCAGCTGCAAGCCACAGGTGGCCAGCCATAGAGCACTGGAAATGTGGCTATTAGCACATACTGAAATGAGAATATTTTGGATATATTGGTTTAAATAAAACATTATTAATATGATTTCACCTACAGGCATGCCTCAGAGATATTGCTAGTTTTGTTCCAGACCACAGCAATAAAGCAAATATCACAATAAAGTGAGTCACACAAATATTTTGGTTTCCCAATGCATATAAAAGTTATGTTTACACTGAACTGTAGTCTTTTAAGTGTGCAATAGTATTATGTCTAAAAAACAAATAAACAATATACATACCCTAATTTAAAAATACTGTGTTGCTAAAAAATGCTAACCATCATCTGAGCCTTCAGGGAGTCATAGTCTTCTTGCTATATTAATATCAAAGATCACTGATCACGGATCATCACAATATAATAATAATGAAAAAGTTTGAAATATCAAAATATGACAGAGTCACAGAGTGAGCAGAGGCTGTAGAAAATGGCACCTACATGCTTGCTTGAGATAGTGTTAGTTACTCAGCCATGTCTGACTCTTTAGGCTGTAGCCCGCCAAATTCCTCTGTCCATTAAATTCTCCAGGCAAGAATACTGGAGTTGGCTGACATTTCCTCCTCCAGGGGATCTTCTCAATCAGGGATTGAACCCGGGTCTCCTGCAGTGCAGGCAGATTCTTTACCTCCTGAGCCACCAGGGAAGCCCTGCTCAAGATAGGGTTTCCACAAACCTTCAATTTGTATTTTTTTTTTTTAAAGATCCACAACATCTGCAAAGCACAAAAAGCAAAGTGCAATAAAATGAGGTATGCCTGTATTTATTTTGCCTGTTTTAAATGACTTCTAGAAAATTTTAAACTACATGTGCAGCTATTTCTATTAAAGAGTACTGTTCTAAAAAAGGTTTATAAAACAAAATTAATAGTATTTTCTAGGAATGGACAACACCAATTTAGAAGATTAGAGATTATTCAACACTGAGCACATAAAATCCTTTCTAAAATTTATGTGATTAGAATGAAAGCCATAAAAGTTCAGTATTGTATGACACAGAAGTATTCTCTTACACACGTGGGAAAGCATTGAGCATTTTTTAAAAAGTGGTTTCACCTAGAGAACCTATATTTTGTAATTTTAATTAAACTTGGAAAGCGGAGAATTTCATGACCCCTTTAGTTTTTAAATGAGGCTATTTATTGTGTTACTTTTGTTATTTCCACAATCATAGAAAATTAACACACAAAAATACTTTTCTGATCCATGTATGATACCCTTCCTTTGACTCTGTTTATTTTTAAAAGCACTTCGTATATGTGAAAGGTAAAATTAAAATAAAAATAAGGTAGAAATGTAGAGCAATTATTTTTAGTGTGACTAGGTTTTTTTTTTTTAATTTTGAGAAATATAAAAGTAAAGCGGATAACATAGTTTGGAATCAAATTGAAAATGGCTTAAAATGGTCAATATTTATTGGTTAAAACTAGAGATTTGGGGGCCCATCTACCAATTGTTATAAAATTAAGAAAATACACCTAGAAATTACTTGTCATAAACCTAAAATAAAAGTTTTCTGGGTTTGACAAAATTATTACTTATACAAAAATTACAACTAATATTTATTTAGCAGAGTTAGCATGAAGCAATAGTGATATTCAGTAACTTTTAACTAATTACATAGATCCACTAATTTCTGTGAAGTGCCTTAAAATAAAATGGATTGTTAGTATTTACTGTGTTTAGGGAATCTCTGCTAATATGAGACTCAGTCAGCTTCTTCAAATGATCAGGAATAACACGGCTTTTAAAATGCATGAGATTACACTGTAATGGCCTCTTTTACCTAGTAACAAATCAGGCCAGAAAAACCAGTACACATAATCACTGGGCCCTTAATGGAAGATTTCTGCTAATTTTGAAAGCTTTACAATTAGCTGTGATTCAGTGAACCTGATCCCCTGTTAAACTGTTGGGGAACACAAAACAGTGTTGTCTTAAGAGGGCAATGCTGAAGATTCTCTGTGAATTTTTACTTGCCAAGGCAAGGTAATTTAAAAAATAAAATTGTTTCATTGTTTTTGTAACTATAAAAAATTCATAGACTGCACTAAGATTAAAGTACACTTTTTCTTTTAAATACTCAGGACCCAGCAGGGCCATTGTACTGCCAGGATCTCAGACTTTCTCTCACATACCTCTCAGGGTACAGGGACCCCCATCATAGAGGCCTTTTTTCTGCTGCAGCTCTCCCTGCAAGCTTATTCCCATCCAAGAATCCTCGTCCTTGCTGTTCCTTCTCCCAAGAAGGCAGTGTTCCTCAGGTCTCTCATAATTAGCTCTTTCTTTTCATTTAAATCTCCATTCAAACATTACTACCTCGAAGCCCTCTTTCCAGAGTTCCCTTATTAAAGTGCCATCATTTTCCCTAATGCAGGAATTATTCCTTTCTTTGCCTCAGAATAGTCATCAAATTAGAATTTATTTCGTTAATTTGTATGCAGCGTTTGTTGTTAGCCTTTCCTTTGCAGAACGTACCCTCCATGAAAGCAGAAACATTATTTGGGTTGTCCACCTCTGCTAACAAACTGATTAATAAAATGATGATATACATACATACAGGCTACACACATATATATTTATAAATATATAATATGTATTTATTGTCATATTGCTCCTGATTTTTGGTAGCATATTTTTTCTATTAAAAGTCTATTAGCTTTTCAAAGTGCATAAGCATATCTCTGCAGAATGTGTTTTAATGATTACAGGATGTTCCACCATTTTGATATACTAGAGTTTGTTATCACATCTTTTATTGTTGGATATTTAGGTTCCTATCATTTTTTCACTCTTATAAACAATATTTTGAATCACAATGTTGTATGTAGATATTTGAACACTTGACTGATTATTTCGTCCAGATAAGTTCTCCTAAGATAAAGTAAGTAAAAAAAAAAAAAAAAAAAAAAAGAATTTAAAATTTTGACTCATATTACCATACTTTTCTACAAAAATATTTTGGGTATTTTAAAGTACCAATGGGTATTTAAAAATATTTTACCCATTTTTACTTATATCAACATTGTATATAAATGACTATTTCTCCATAGTCTTGCCAATATGGAAGTTATCAATACTTGTCAATTCAAAAGAGGAGGACATATCATTTCTCTTTGAATAAATTGTTCATGGCCTTTGGAACATTGGAAATTTTATCTTTTTCAATAGTTTCTAAGATCTATTTACATGTTAAGATTATTTAACATATAGTCAAATAACTGTCAGTTACATATAAATTTTTCCAATTTTTAATATGTATTTTATCTTTTTTACGTGTGTTTAGCAACCCCATGGACTGTAGTCCACCATCCTAACCTACAGATCAAACCCAGGTCTCCCACATTTCTGGAGGATTCTTTTCTGTCTGAGACACCAGGGAAGCCCAAGAATGCTGGAGTGGGTGGCCTATCTGTTCTCCAGGGGATATTCCAGACCCAGGAAGCAAACCAGGGTCTCCCGCATTGCAGGCGGATTCTTTACCAGCTGAGCTACCAGAGAAGCCCATTCATATATTAAGACTATTTAGTATTATAGTCAAGTAACTCTCAGTTACATATAGTTTTTTCCAGCTGTTTTATAGTAAAATCGGTTTCTTTCAAGTTTTTTTATTTTTACTATCAAGTTTTAAAAAGTGCCACTTTATCCCAAGATGATGAAAATCACACACACATATGTAAAATGTGTATATATTGTAATATGTCTCACACATATATACACTATATATTTTCTCACTTCCATCTTTATTCAAAAAAATCTATAAGTATCAGAGAAATTACTTTGCAAGTTTGAAATATTAAGGCTTATATCAATTTATCATTCTAATAGTCTGATACAAAATGGTAAATATTTTCAATTGCTCTCAAAGAGAACTTCACAAATAATACTGTTTCTCTATAGGACAAAAATGCTAAAATCTCTTAATTGCAAATGTGTCTTTCCCAACTGACTTTAATTTTGGTTTATAGGGATATGCCTTAAAAGGGGCTGCCTAGACTTCAAAACCGGAGAAGGCAATGGCAGCCCACTCCAATACTCTTGCCTGGAAAATCTCGTGGACGGAGGAGCCTGGAGGGCTGTAGCCCATAGGGTCGCTAGGAGTCAGACACAACTGAGTGTCTTCACTTTCACTTTTCACTTTCATGCATTGGAGAAGGAAATGGCAACCACTCCAGTGTTCTTGTCTGGAGAATCCCAGGGACAGGGGAGCCTGATGGGCTGCTGTCTCTGGGGTCGCACAGAGTTGGACACGACTGAAGTGACTTAGCAGCAGCAGACTTCAAAACAGACTTAGAGACTTACAGTAAGAGTTTAGTAATAAGTACCGGTTGTGAAGGTTGCACTTCTGTACCACCTAATGTTTTCAGTTATGACTAAGGAACAGCCCACTCTTAAATATATTCTGAAGGTAGACACAGTTTGAAACATCATGATTTAACAGGTGGCTTAGTGAGTGACTCAGCCCCTTCACTCTGGCTGTAACAATAACATAAAGGGATTTTTAGAGGACATGATTGTTCTTTTTTTGACACCAGCCACACACAGAAATGACTGAGTTATACTTCTAATTATGCTGACTGTCTTTAACTTGGATAATGAAGCTACCATCCTGTCAGTGCCTAAGACTTCCTTAAATGTTGTGTTATTTTCAACGACATCTCCAAGAGAAGCGATGATGTGGCTAGAGTCCCACTGTGTAAGTAAAGTTTGCTTTTATCATAAACTCATTATTCAAGACAAAGGCTGGAGCCCAGCTTTGGAAGCTTGAAATACAGCATTTTTCATTTTCATGATTAACATTTTTAATTTTCTTGCTCTTTTTAGGCATAATAGAAATTAATCATAAGACAAATTTTCACCTGTGTCATTCATGGCCATGATTAGTATTTCTACGGTCCCCTTTAATATTTCAGTACAGATTTGCTAGAAAATACCATAAATCATAATAACAAAGTTGTTGTGAGGACTGACTGTATACTAAGAGTTGTAAGTATATTAATTCATTTAATCATCATAGCAAATGTATAAGGTTAGTACTATTTTTATTTCTATTTGACATGCAAGAAAACTGACCCACCAGAAAAGTAAAATGCTTACCAAAGGTCACACAGCTAGGAGTACCAGAGCTAAGACACTAAGGCGGGCAGACTGCTTCTACAGCACCTCCAAAGAGTACACTCTCCACTGCTTCATACAACTTACACTTTTCTCCAGTTTCCATAATCTGAAGTTACGATGGGGTTATAATGAAAGTGATACACATTTCACTGATTGAGCAAGACCAGCTTCTCCAGTTCTACAGCAACCTAATTGCAGTTACTCCCAAGCAGCTCTGGAAATCCTAATGCATTAATGTTGTATCATGGGCTTGCCAGTGTATTTAGTCTAAGGCATATTTCTCATGTCATTGCCATGAAGTTTTCTGCTATGTATGCTAACTCCTAGGTCAGCCTGGTTCTATTCATCAAAATTTATTCAATACTCACTATGGATCTGTTCTAGCCACTGGGAAAATAGGAAAGAATAAAATAAAATCCTTGTTCTTATGAAGCTTATATTCTAGGGAACAGTGCTAAGTGAGAAATAATTTGTGAGCAATATGTGGATGAACAAAATCAAAGATGGGAGAAGTCATTTTATATGAGATGGTAAGGGTAGGCCTTAACAGTAAGATGATATTTGATTAAAGACCTAAATGAAATAAAGGCATGATCCAGGTAGATTTCTGAGAGAAGACGTCTTCAGGAAGAGTTCTGAAGAAGATCCAATCTGATTGGAGGGAAAAATAGAGAGTGGCATGATCAAAGGGGTTCCCCAGGTGGCACTAGTGGTAAAGAGCCTTCCTGCCAACACAGGAGACATAGAGAGACTCCGATTCGATCCCTGGGTCAGGAGGATCCCCTGGAGGACCTCACAACTCACTCCAGTACTCTTGCCTGGAGAATCCCAAGGACAGAGGAGCCTGGTAGGCCTCAGTCCATAGGGTTGCATAGAGTTGGACTCTTTTGAAGCAACTCAGCACGCACATAGTATGGTCAAAGAGATAGAGGGGCATACGAAATGGGACATGTGTGTGTGTGTACATGCATATATGCAGACATGCACATATTTGTATGTATTTAAAGATTTAAAGTAGAGCTAGAAATATTAAATGCTGGTTAGCATTTAATCAAAGATGTTGAGGGCAATTGGGTGAGCAATTTAGGGTCGGGGTTTGGGGTGGAAGTTAGATACTCAAGTTATGGATATGTTAAATCTGAGATTCCTATTCAGTGTCAAAATAGAGCTATTGAATAACCAGTTGCAGTTGTAAATTCTTGAGGAAGCACTGCTAGCTGGAGATGCAATCTGAGAGGTGTAACATTATAAACTGTATTCAATGCCATGAGACTGAATGAGCTTACCCTCAGAATCCACGTAAAAGGAAAAGACAAAGGGCCAACTTTGATGTCAGCTGACATTTAGAGGCTAGGAATATGATAGAGAAATTACATTGCTTGAATAAAGAAGAAGAATTAGAATATAAACTCTGAACGAATAGGATCTGAATATCCTTCAGACGATATTCTATGACAATATGTGTATCGTGTTTTGCAACTACACTTTCATAAAAGATTCGTGGTAGAGTTCATGGAGATAATGAGCTTGAATAAAGGAAAAGCCTTTGGCATTTCCATGAGCTAAGGAGAATATGAAGTTGATATTATTTTATGAAAATAAAGGCAATAAACAGGGATACATATGTTAATTCTTGGCATAGTATTGGACCAAGAGCACATGTCAACACTTCTAAGAGGTAAAGATGGAGAATTTGTTATAAAAATCTTCAAATGGTCAACTGATATTAATGGAAAGGAAAGTCTGTTTAGAAATTTCCCTGAGTCATTTTTCTTATTATTAATCTGGCTGGCAGTAGGAGGTAAAGTTGTGGAGAAATGAAAGTGCTCCTTGGCCCTGATCTCACAAAATGGCACAAAAACCCTGGTACAGAAAATTTCCTAATATACACAACAGTCCATAGAAATAACACAATTTTTACATAGAGTTATAGTTCTAAGAACACTTTCTATACATTGATACGACAGAATTTTTAATCTTCATTCACCTATTTCTCTCTTAATCTGGTACATGTTCTTAAATTCATACTGTATTCTAAGTTTTATATAAGAAACATTTTAAATTTTTAAAATAGGGGATAATAATTAAGGGTACATTTTTATCAGATGATTTTATGTTGAATGTTCAGGGATAGGCAGATTAGATAATAATCAAATGTTATGTGCTTT
Organism: Oryx dammah; assembly: GCF_014754425.2. NCBI lineage: Eukaryota > Metazoa > Chordata > Mammalia > Artiodactyla > Bovidae > Oryx > Oryx dammah. Next base: position 105,663,928 of record NW_024070213.1, on the reverse strand, counting down.
TTTCTGTCCCCCCCCCCATAACATTAAGGCCATAACATTAATGAGAGGAATGCAGCATTTGCTCTCAGATTTTATGAACATAAACTTCACTGCTAGGGTGAATAATGAAGACTCATTTGTAATTTAAATAGTGCTTTGCAAGCTGGATGTACAAAACTTAGGCAAAGACATCTAAATTATATAAATCAAATGAACAACTACTGGCAAAAGTATATGATTCACATGCATTTAAGAGAAGCTAATAACTTATACACCCTGAATCTCATTTTACCTTGTATATTTTACCATTTAAAAATAAAGGGTAATAATTTACAATTATAAACAAGTCATGGGGATATAATGCACAGCATGGTGACTATAATTAATAATATTGTATATTTGAAAGTTGCTAAGAGAGTAGATTTTAAAAGTTCATCAAAAGAAAAAAATTTGTGACTATGGTGATGGATATTAACTAGATTTATTGTGGTGATCATTTCACAATGTAATATATAAATATCAAATCACTATGTTGTAAACCCAAAATGAATACAGAGTTATATATGTCTATTATCAACATAATTATTTCTCAGTACTTAGGATTAACCTTATACATAGATAATTCTTCCAGCCTTACTGAGATATAATTGACACATGACATTGTATAAATTAAAGGTATATGAGGTGATGATTTGATAATCATATATATTGTAAAATGATTACCTCAATAAGGTTAGATTAGTTAATACATTCATCTCCCCACATAGTTACTTTTTATTGTTGTTGTAGAAATTTTAAAATATACTACAGTATTAGTAACTATAGTCACTATTTTATATATTTGATCCCCAGAACTTATTCATGTTATATGAATAGAGATATAATAAAACATTAAAGATCATCAGAAACCTATTAGAACTAATAAATGAATTCAGTAAGTCTAAGGATAGCATCATCAACTCACATGAGTTTGAGCAAACTACGGGAGACAGTGAAGGACAAGGAAGGCTGGTGTGCTGCAGTCCATGGGGTTGCAAAGAATTGGACACGACTGAGCAAATGAACAACAAAAGTCTAAGGATATGAAGTCAACATATACTAACCAATTGCATTTCTATATACTAATAGTGAACTATCTGAAAATAAACAATCCTGCTTATAATAGCATTGACAGCAATAAAATACATAGGAATACATTTAACCAGGGTAGGGAAAGATCTCTACACTAAAAACTGTAGGACATTAGTGAAGTAAACTGAAAAGAACACAAAGAAATGGAAAGATAGACTTTGTCCATGGATCAGAAAAGTTAGTATTGATAAAATGTCCATGTCACCTAAATCGACCTACAGATACAATGAAGTCTCTATCAAAATTCCAATGTTATTCACAGAAATAGAAAACATATCCTAAAATTTGCATGGAACCATAAGTTTTAAATTTCAACTCATAGTTCAGTTAAAAACTTTAGATATAACCAAAGTAAATTTATTTAATAAAGCATTATTGAGTAAATAAAATAATAACATTTAACACTGATATAGTTCTAAAAATATTTGGTTTAGTATTGCTTGTCATAGACTTAATAATAAAGACTAATTGTTCACTTTTACCTTTTTGTATTTATCAAATACTTTTTGTATTTATCAACATGTAATCTAGAATAACATTTCATAAATATTAAATTAATCTTAAATATGGGCTTCCCTGGTGGCTCAGAGGTTAAAGCGTCTGCCTCCAATAAGATTTCTTCTAGAATATAATTACAGGATATCTAATGAAACTTTACCAATTTCATCCACTCTGTTGCCTTACTCTCATAAACAAAAAGAACAAAGAGTGTCACTGATCATTCCCCTCCATTCGGGGTTAAGTCACAACCCACTTCGGTCACCCAGTGCCAGTACTCCCTGAGGGGACTTTAGAATGAAAAAAAAAAAGGATGCATTCTGTGATTTTGGATAAAGGGACCCATAGATAAGATGCATATCTAGGGGTGAATTTCAGTGACCCCAGATTCTTGCATCTTCTCATACATGGAAAAACACTAAAATCATTAACGAGATATCTGTTCTGTATGATTAATAGTAATCGCTTTATGCTTGACTACATGTACTTTCCAGATCGCCCCCACCCCAAAAAATATCATATATATACACTTGCTCCTCCCCCACCTCTTCAGAATAGTCCCTCCTATCTATCTGAGAGAGTGTCTCCTCGGTTATAGTTTTCAGTAAGGTCCCACTATAACACTGAAACTCACTGATCTTACGTTGTGCTTTTTTCCTTCAATTGACATTTTCTATCTCATTAAAGAAATGGACCAGCAAAACATTTCACTGAATTCAAGTTATGTGACCAAGGCAGAACAGAGAGCTAATTAGCTTAGACAAAATTAGCTCATCCTTTTCAATTCATGAGAATCAGGGTCTAACTACTGAGATAGTTAAAGCATAAAGCAGTTCCTAAAGTTGCCAAGACATTATTTTTAATATAAAATGTAATCCATGGTTATTGTTTGAGATTCTACTTCTCACCTCACCGTTCTTCAACTAGACAATAAACTACGTCTTAGAAAGCCAACACACACACACACGAATGTGCACTTTTTCTTCTCTGTATACTATGTAGGAAGAAAAATGCAGGTAATCTAAGAAATGCAAGTTAGAGGAGATGGAGACAGAATTAGTTTTATTTTGGAATGAAGTATTGTGGGACACACGCATGACAAGAATAAAGACTTCTTAGAAGAAAACTGCCACAAATGGAAATCTTCTGTCTTCCGTTTGTGTTCTATTTTTTCTTGTTTCTGCTAGCAAGACTTGTGCTGGGGATGTTTTCCTGGGTAAGACAGCAAATATATTTAGTTGTGAATGCTTTGGATAACTAGGAAGCAATACTAGCTGAACAAGTAGCAGTTGCTAACAAGGAATGGAATGAAGCTTCGTCAAGGAAAGAACAGTTCAGCTTAAAGAAGTCAGAAAATGATGATATGACAAAGTACGTCATAGGTCTTGCTGAACTAAAGACATTTCATAATCTGAAATAATGCTTATAAGACTCCAAGAGATAGTGAGACATCATGAGAGTCTAGGTCTGAAGAAGAAAATAATCAGCAAATGTTTTCTACAGTGAGCCAGAGAGTAAAATTTTAGGCTTTGTGGGCCATATAACCTCTGCTACAATTGCTAAAAACTCTGCCTTTGTATCATGAAAGTAGCAATAGACTATACATAGATAAATGGCTCTGGTTGTATCTTGATGCAACTATAGGCACTGAAAATTGAATGTCATGCAATATCCTTGTGTCACAAAATAGTATTCTTGAATCATTTTGAATCATTTAAAAATGTAAAAAGTATTTTTTTATCTTGTGGATAAAACAGGACTGTATTTGACTCACAGGCTTAAGTTTGGCTTAAATTATCATAGAACTTCAGAAAATGCAATGTTAGTTGAAAATATTAGTAAAGATTTATGTTAATAAACTGTTTCTAATTGAATTTTAAGACGCAAGGTGGTAGGTGGACATTTTGTTTTTTGGTATTTAATTGTCTTCATTGTCTTAAATGTCTTCACCCAATGCAGAGTGAATGTTCTAACCACCTATGGTCTTGCTCTACATAAAATAATGAGGGCCTTCAAGTCCAAAACAGTCATTCAAAATCACTTAAGCACTTATCCCAAAGAAAGGCAATGCCAAAGAATGCACCATTGTACTCATCTCACACACTAGTAAAGTAATGCTCAAAATTCTCCAAGCCAGGCTTCAGCAATAAGTGAACTGTGAACTCCCTGACGTTCAAGCTGGTTTTAGAAAAGGTAGAGGAACCAGAGATCAAATTGCCAACATCCTCTGGATCATCGAAAAAGCAAGAAGGTTCCAGAAAAACATCTATTTCTGCTTTATTGACTATGCCAAAGCCTTTGACTGTGTGGATCACAACACACTGTGGAAAATTCTGAAAGAGATAGGAATACCAGACCACCTGACCTGCCTCTTGAGAAACCTACATGCAGGTCAGGACGCAACAGTTAGAACTGGATATGGAACAACAGACTGGTTCCAAATAGGAAAAGGAGTACGTTAAGGCTGTATATTGTCACCCTGCTTATTTTTAAGTTCTATGCAGAGTACATCATGAGAAACGCTGGGCTGGAAGAAGCACAAGCTGGAATCAAGATTGCCAGGAGAAATATCAATAACCTCAGATATGCAGATGACACCACCCTTATGGCAGAAAGTGAAGAGGAACTAAAGAGCCTCTTGATGAATGAAAGTGAAAGAGGAGAGTGAAAAAGTTGGCTTAAAGCTCAACACTCAGAAAACGAAGATCATGGCATCTGGTCCCATCACTTCTTGGGAAATAGATGGGGAAACAGTGGAAACACTGTCAGACTTTATTTTTTTGGGCTTCAAAATCACTGCAGATTGTGACTGCAGCCATGAAATTAAAAGACGCTTACTCCTTGGAAGAAAAGTTATGACCAATCTACATAGCATATTCAAAAGCAGAGACATTACTTTGCCAACAAAGATCCGTCTACTCAAGGCTATGGTTTTTTCAGTGGTCATGTATGGATGTGAGAGTTGGACTGTGAAGAAAGCTGAGCGCCGAAGAATTGATGCTTTTTGAACTGTGGTGTTGGAGAAGACTCTTGAGAGTCCTTTGGACTGCAAGGAGATCCAACCAGTCCATTCTGAAGGAGATCAACCCTGGGATTTCTTTGGAAGGAATGATGCTGAAGCTGAAACTCCAGTACTTTAGCCACCTCATGCAAAGAGTTGACTCACTGGAAAAGACCCTGAAGCTGGGAGAGATTGGGGGCAGGAGGAGAAGGGGACGACCGAGGATGAGATGGCTGGATGGCATCACGGACTCGATGGACGTGAGTCTGAGTGAACTCCAGGAGTTGGTGATGGACAGGGAGGCCTGGCATTGCCTTCTCCCAAAAACTAAGCAAGAATTACAGTTTTAGCTAGATACTCGTTTCAGATTAATCCCATGGGAAAGATTTGAAGTAGGAATGCACACAGTTGGCTGTACCTTGAGAGAAGGGAACTGGACTTCATTATTCCTGTCTTGGAGTGAGCATGGATGCTCACTCATTGGATGGGCAGCTCCTATTTAACCTGGGGGCAGTTCTCCTAAGATAAGGAGATAGGCACGTCAGGGAGAGGTCAGTAGAGGGATCCGGCCAGGGAAGTATCCCCATCCACTAGAAGGGAGAGAGGAACACTAAACACATAAACATTTAATATGTCAGGTCATACATGGTTGTGGGTGGAGGAGGACAGATACGGAAGTTGGTGAAATGATTGCTTTCAGCTAGTGTGGTCAAGGAAGGCCTGTACAATAATGTTAAATTTGAGAAGAAATATGAGGACATTAGAAATCATGGACATGTAGCTATCTGAGAGAAGACAGACATTGAATGAGAATAGAACTAGCCTTGGAATGTTCTAGGAAGAGTAAGAAGGTGGATGTGGCTGAAGTAGGTAAGAATGGGTAGGGAGATAGGCACTGAGGCTAGAAAGGAAAGGGGTGGTGACAGATTGTACAGAGCCTTGAAGATCACGGTAGGATACTAATCTCCTACACTAAGAAAACAAATGCACCAAGTTCTATAAGATACCTGCATCATGGTTAGAAACAGAAGGGCTCTCAAAGCCATCTGGTCTGACTCCTAAAGTTTAGAGAATTTCTACAGTGGAAAAGTCTCACTGAAGCTAAAAGGCAAAAGTAGAATTCTGAAGTGTATGAAAAGCAACTTCCCATCTAATATATTTGAAGGAAATTCTGCTATAAATGTTGGAACAGTTTCTATATATAGGTTCCCTTTGTTTAAGTCTTAAATGTAATGTCATCCTATCAGTGGCAAAACTGTTGATGACAGCTAGCTGGCTGATATACAGAGAATGTATGCTCACAGTCTGACATTAGCTTGGCATTTATTCTAGTTGTAATTCCATCACTTTGGGGAAGAAAAATAGTGATAATGGTTTCAAGCAAGCAGGCCATATTTTCCTTACATGCAATGGTCAGCTACCGCCGGGATGATTATAGCTCCATAAATTGCTAGTTCCATCAAGTCCAAAGTATTTTTTTATGTTCAAGTTGATCAATGGAGAACAGCAGACTACCCTTGAAGGATAATCAGTAACTAGTTATAAAGTAATTTGAAAATAACACTGTATATGAATACCCAATAACACTAATGACATCCTGTGGCTTCTATCAGTTTGAGAGAAATATTCCATTTCATTAGTATTAGCCTTCATAGAAATATTTCTTAGCGGCTTCAGCTCTCTGATGTTGTTTTTGCTTAATAAACAGTTACTATATCCAATGCCTTTATTAAATCAAAACATGTTTATATGCTTCAGTGCAAAACCATACTTTGTTTTCTTGAAACACAATGTCTTAAGTTTCTAGACATTTACTATTTACTTTAAGTAGCCCACATCTTACTCTGATGTTAATTCTCCCCTAATACAAATTTCTGATCCTAATATTGCTTCCTGATTATTTGCCATTAAAAACTTCTCAGTGTGGTGATTATGCCTTACTGAGGAGATGTCCTTGGAAAAGAAGCCTAATTTTCTTCTCTGTGTTACACTTTTTCTGCTTCTTTTTTTATAAACATGTTGAGATGCCAATGATATCAGAGAGAAACTTGGCACACTGATGCATTTGGAGGAGTTAAAATTGTTACCTGAACACCTGTGTCTATCTTAGTTTAATTAAATCAATATTAAATCAACATTCAACCATATATTTTCAAAGGGTCATTGAATAAAAAATTCATTACTCTCCTGTAACTGTATATATTTTAATATCTTGGTGGGGCAAATTCATTTCAAAATAGTGTGTGTGTCCACTGACTTCTAAAATAGGGTGTTTCTGATAAATAACATCATGACATACTTAGCTTAATTTATTTAAATACCCTGTTTTAAGTATAAAGAGTATTTAAGTGTGAAAGAACATTATTTCCTTTCCTTACAGTTAAAGTATTTTTGTTTTATTAACAAATTGCAACCATTCTAATGTATTTAAAGTTAGTAAACCTCAAGAAAACTTAATGCAATTTAAACATAGTCTGGCATTCTCTTTTTAAGAAGTTAAATATGATTCCTGTGAACCAATCTGTGATATAATTGGTAAGAAAGCATAGCCTACATATGCCCACATCTTAAATTTTAAGTAGAATAAAATCCCTAATTGTTACTCTTTTCTGTGAAGACAGTTGCTCTCAACAGGATTCTTTAATTAGGAAGAGAAATGGTTCTGGAAAAAGCTCTAACTGATTTTAAAATGTTTTTTGGAAGAAAAATGAGTTGAAATTACTGGCACGAAATACATTTGGGTCTGCATGTCAAATGCATATACACAATAAATTCTTTGGCTAAGAGCAATATACGTATAAATGGAACTAAAATGGATAAATTTAAGACTACAACAGAAATGTTATCTATGGATTTTCTAGCACAGCATTAATTCCTCTTGTCTGTTAATGAGACTTCAAATTCTTTGGAATACAATCGCCTCCAATACAGACACTTGGACCTTGAATTAAACTATTGATCCCTTGTAGCCATGATGTGAGCTTGTGATTCAACTTGGCCTGCTTCAGTTCTCTCACTTGGGTATGTGAATTTTGAACAGAATTTGCCAAATTCTTTTGGCATGAAAAGAATTGAAGGTGATAGAACTCATATGCAAACACCCCATTAACTGTTCTTTTGTTCCTGCTCACATCCCTGGATTTTCCTTGGTTCCTATTCTTTCTGAGAACTAACTATTGGGTTTCCTTTCTGAGACCCTACCCTGCCTTGCATACTTTCAATAAATTCTCTTTTGGCTCTAGTTAGCCAGAATCAACTTTTGTTACTTATAAGCAAAAATCTCTGGCCAATGAAAGCTCACAAAAATGATAAAATATTATATGTTAAGGAAAAAAAAATGTTTCTGTATGGAAATAAAATTGCCACATAAAATGTGCCATAGACCTTAAGTTGGAGAGAAAAACAGGAAGTTGATTAATGAATAAATGTTGACACCTTATCAAGAAAAACAAATTGACAGTTTTTATTGCTCAGCTATTAGAAATTACATTAGCTCAGCAATAAAGAAAAAACTGAAATAGGGATATAGGTGTAGATGAGGCCAAGTTTGGATATTCTTTGACACTGATCCCAGAGATTTTCCCAGAAAAATTCCACTGATCATTTTGCCGTCCCCTCGGCAGGGGGGACATGTTTTCCATGTGTTCTAAGCTCTTTTGCATTCTTTAATGCATTTTTAAGCTGAAATTGGACACAGCTTTTGGTTACTAGGTTTTCTATATCTAGTAGAGTGACTCTCGCAGAATTTTTATTCTCTTAACACATGTCGACTTCATTCCTGTTAATAAGTACACACAAATATATACACATTTAGTGACAATTCGATCGCTAAGAGTGCCCTGAATGATTAGGTAACTGTTGTTGAGACACAATTTCAGAAGAATTGGGGGTCTCACAAAGCATATTTTGCACCATTTTACCATTAGAAAAATATTATTTGACTACAAATCTTTTCTAAAAGCAACTGTATCCCTTTATTCATAATCTTATATATAGCACTGGTACTATCAGTCAGTCAGTCAGTCAGTTCAGTTGCTCAGTTGTGTCCGACTCTTTGCGACCCCATGAATCGCAGCACGCCAGGCCTCCCTGTCCATCACCAACTCCCGGAGTTCACTCAGACTCATGGCCGTTGAGTCAGTGATGCCATCCAGCCATCTCATCCTCTTCGTCCCCTTCTCCTCCTGCCCCCAATCCCTCCCAGCATCAGGGTCTTTTCCAATGAGTCAACTCTTCACACGAGGTGGCCAAAGTACTGGAGTTTCAGCTTTAGCATCATTCCTTCCAAAGAAATCCCAGGGCTAATCTACTTCAGAATGGACTGGTTGGATCTCCTTGCAGTCCAAGGGACTCTCAAGAGTCTTCTCCAACACCACAGTTCAAAAGCATCAATTCTTCAGCGCTCAGCCTTCTTCACAGTCCAACTCTCACATCCATACATGACCACTGGAAAAACCATAGCCTTGACTAGACGGACCTTAGTCGGCAAAGTAATGTCTCTGCTTTTTAATATGCTATCTAGGTTGGTCATAACTTTTCTTCCAAGGAGTAAGCGTCTTTTAATTTCATGGCTGCAATCACCATCTGCAGTGATTTTGAAGCCCAAAAAACTAAAGTCTGACACTGTTTCCACTGTTTCTCCATCTATTTCCCATGGAGTGATGGGACTGGATGCCATGATCTTCATTTTCTGAATGTTGAGCTTCCATCCATATAATTTTTTAGTTACATAAACTTCATATACTTAAGGATAGCATGGTGGAACTATAGAAGCTCTAATACTCTTCAATGCCAATCTATTTAAATTATTTATGACAAAATTTATGTCTGTTTAAATCCCAAGGCTGTTATACAATTACAGAATAGATTCAGCACAGTAGTCAAAACATCCTATGAAGTTTGACATGTCTAAAAATAAATGCACACAAAAATTTAGTGAACTATGAAGATTAAAATTCAATACCAGAGGGGGGAAAATTACTAGTCACAAACATCATTCTGAATATGCTGGTGACCAAAACAAAGAGGAGAACATGATCACTTTTACTATTTAGAATCTCAACCCCTTGGAGTGTAAGCAGTTGTGAGAGCGCTGCCAAGACAGGTCTAAAGGGCCACCTGGCGCTCCTCTCCCATTTACTGGTTCCATGAAGAAACGCAGACTCTAGTCACCAGATTGCCCAGTTTTTTAGAGACTTTTAATTTCAGACTTTATGTGAAATCTCCCAAATTTGAAGCTTGGAAATTAACCTATAATTAGCAGTTTAAAGTAAAAAATTAGTTCTAGGATCAGACTGCTGGAGCTCATGCCTTGACTTCATCGTTTACTTACTGTTCTTCCGTGGGCAGGACAGTCATTCTCTCTACACCTCATATGGAGGAACAATAACATCAGCTTCATAGAGGTTTTTTAAGGATTTCAGTGAGATAATAGAGTGTCTGATAGATACTGAATTTAATAGATATTAGTTATTTTTACTATTTAAAACAATGTGTAGAAAAACTGAATATATCTGTAGTGTTAGATATAGGTCACTAGTTTAGATCTGTGCTTTATAATTGTTCCTATTGCCCAGAAGGGGAAATACCCATTTTTCAAAAAAAGCTCTTTCTTACAGCATTTGTCTCTAAAATAATGTTTTTCTGCAGAACTTCATAGAGATAATGTAATGTATGCTGCTGCTGAGTCGCTTCAGTCATGTCCGATTCTGTGCGACCCCATAGACGGCAGCCCACCAGGCTCCTCCGTCCCTGGGATTCTCCAAGCAAGAACACTGGAGTGGGTTGCCATTTCCGTCTCCAATGCATGGAAGTGAAAAGTGAAAGTGAAGTCGCTCAGTCGTGTCCGACTCTGCTCAACCGCATGGACTGCAGCCCACCAGGCTCCTCCGTCCATGGGGTTTTCCAGGCAAGAGTACTGGAGTGGGGTGCCATTGCCTTCTCTGAATGTATAGAGCAGGTATAACCCAGACAGAGTTCAGTGATGTGACACACCCTCACTCTCTTCCCCAGCTCCTACTTCCCAGCAAACTTTGATCTTAATCTAAAATCAAGTGGTATCTTGATCCTTGCATTTGAATTGAATTAGAATTCACTATACAATAATCAACAATAATAACTTGATGTCATATACATCAACCCATTTCTAATATAGACTTTTCTCTAAACATGATTCACCGTCCATCAAGTCATATGAGAATTCTCACAGTGTACATATATCTTATTCCCAAATCTAAACTGGCTAGATCTGAGACTAAACTTTCTGGAATGTTTTAAGATAAAAAGTAACAATGCTTTTGTAGTTTTCTTTAAAAAACATTTCTTTTAAGTCCTTATTTATCAACAAAGGATTGTGTAACATCACAAAACCACATGAGAGAAAGAGCACTCATCTCACTTTTTATGAAACTTCAGCTTCCCACAGCAAAATCTCTTAAGAAATAGTTACTATATTTTCTTCTCTTTGTCTTCCCAAAGACAAATCAGGATACCATCTCAGCAAGCTCTGGTTCTATGGAGGAATTTTTTATTATTCAAAATGTTGGTCTTGACACAGATTTTCTAGATTGCTTCATTCCAACTCACATAAGGAAGATCTCTCTTCTAAAAACCTTGCCTACTTGATGCTTATCAGAACTGTTGCTGCTTTGCCATGACATTATTTATTTCCAAATTTCTCTTCTGATAGTTCACAGAGTGCTTCGTGTCAAACGTAAGGGATACTAATAACTCTTTAACTTGTACAGTCTCCAAAACACATGAATCACAAGTCTATTGGCATTATGTAACACCAAAAGACAGAATCTAGCCTGAGGACATAACCTTCTATCATCTGTGCCTAGCCTCAATTAAAAATTTAGTTGCACATGTGTACAGGTTAAAGCATATAGGCAAACAGGTTCAGGAACACAAAGGTTAGAAATAGGCTGTGCCTTTCCTTGCCTGCCTCATATTTCACTGCACCACTAACTCCATGCAACCTCTTTGAAACCTGTAATTAACACTTTGAAATACTAATTCACTGTACCCTTTCTGCCTACAGTTGAAAACACAAGGACATGCATTGTCAGTCCACAGGAAATACACAGGCAAGATTGCACAAGCTGCCTCAGTTTATGGTGATGATTAATTGAAATAATATATGGCACACCTACAGTTCAGTTCAGTTCAGTTGCTCAGTTGTGTCCGACTCTCTGCGTCCCCATGAACTGCAGCACGCCAGGACTCCCTGTCCATCCCCAACTCTTGGAGCTCACTCAGACTCATGTCCATCAAGTCGGTGATGCCATCCAACCATCTCAACCTTTGTTGTCCCCTTCTCCCTGCCCTCAATCTTTCCCAGCATCAGGGTCTTTTCCAATGAGTCAGCTCTTCACACCAGGTGGCCAAAGTATTGGAGTTTCAGCTTCAGCATCAGTCCTTCCAATGAACACCCAGGACTGATCTCCTTCAGAAAGGACTGGTTGGATCTCCTTGCAGTCCAAGGGACTCTCAAGACTCTTCTCCAACACCACAGTTCAAAAGCATCAATTCTTTGGCACTCAGCTTTCTTTATAGTCCAACTCTCACATCCATACATGACCACTGGAAAAACCATAGCCTTAACTAGACGGACCTTTGTTGACAAAGTAATGTCTCTGCTTTTCAATAGATAAAGTGATGTTAATAAAATGTTAATAATTTGCTTTTTAGTTTCATGGAAACAGTGACCAAAGATAGTCACTCTTTTGAAAGCTGTCCATATTGATGTGCTTAGGAGAATCAGTGAGGCCCAGTCTTATCTATCAGTACAATCACCTATTCTGTCGTTGGTATTTCAATTCTAACACAGTCTCCAGGTGTCCAAGAAAATAATTACTCTTCTTCATAAAAAAAATCATGTCATAGCTTAATAGAATACAGTTCTCTGTACACATTAAAGAACTGCCAGTTGAGTGCCTTGTTTTGCAAAAAAACATCTATTATAATGCAAATTATGAAATGTAAACACTCTCTAGAATGTCTGTAAAGCAGCTCATTGAGAATATTTTTCATAATACAATGGAATAATTCCTGCCACTTAAGGTGCTTTATATCTGAAAGCACAAATTAGAGGATAAAATTAAAGACATTTCTCAATGAGATGAATTATAAATGATATTTTAATTTTATCTAAATTGTCAACTAAAATGTCTAACATTAAACACATTTTAGGGAATTTCATTTTATTTTTGCTTTGCTTATTTTAAATAATGGGGTTATCTGCAAATATTAGAAAGAAAACTATAACTTACTTCATATGAGAGTATTTCCAATTATATTTTGGTTTGGCCACAACTGTTTATCTCTAAATTTGAATAATCTTAAAAATAATACTAAAGATTTGTACAGTATCTTCTTTTAAAAGAGTGTGTTTGACATTGTTAATAGTGATTGTCAATTGTTGTACTTATTATGTTTCAAAATGACAGTTGGCTGATATACATGGCTAATAACTTGAAAGCTCTGTAGTTATTAAAAAATGTCAAAATGTTATTAATTTTCTTATATAATTAATTCAGCCTTCTTAAAATTCATATGAGGTCAACTGTATCAAAATTAAATAACAGCTTAGAAGAATTGCATAAAAAGATAGGTATACATAATATATACATTAATTATACCTTGAAAACAATAGCATAAAGTTTTTTTTCACCCAAATTGCTTTAGAAAGGTCACAAGTTTTACCATATAAGAATATTAAAAACCCAATAATTTTAAAGTTAGCACTAGTAGAGACCACATTTTCTGATCAGAATATCTTAAAAATAAAAATAGTAATAGAAGTAGATAAAGTAGCCAAAACTATTTTTATCTGAAAAGTTCAAAACTACTTACTCTATTATTTAATGTTTAAAAATTGCAGCATACTAATATTTTGGACACTACATATCAGAATCTATTGATGAGACACCATCCAATTCTCAGGGGAAAAATATCCTTAGTTCTCAAAATAATGATGAGAAAAACTGAAAATAATTGAATTAAACATCCAATATATAAAGTTAGAAAAAGAACAAGATAATAAAGCTACAGATGAGAGAATAAAGTATTTGAAAGTGATAAAAAATAAATTGATGACTAGGGAAACATAAATATTATAGAGCTAATAAGCCAAAAATGGAGAAGAAAGTCAAAATGAAGTCGCTCAGTCATGTCCGACTTTTGGCGACCCCATGGACTATAGCCTACCAGGCTCCTCTGTCCATGGGATTTTCCAGGCAATAGTGTTGGAGTGGATTGCCATTTCCTTCTCCAGGGGATCTTCCCAACCCAGGGATCGAACCCGGGTCTCCCGCATTGTAGACAGACGCTTTATCGTCTGAGCCAGAAGAAAGTCAAAACCTACTCCAATTATTCTTGCGAAATCCCATACTGAGGAGCCGGGCAAGCTTCAGTCCATGTGGTCCAAAGACAGGGATATTACTGAGCGACTAAGTACAACACACAAGCCAAATAAAAGTCAGTAAGGTGAAGAGAAAAAACAACAACAACACACAAAAGATAACCTTTTGAGTACTCTAATAAAGAAAAAAGGAAGGAGGAGAATGCATAAACAAAGAGAACAACAGCAAAATAACAATAGGTACTATAATAAACTTTAAGAGGATCTTTAAATGCTTTTTTAGCAACCATACTCTACATTCAAATTCATTTTTCTTTCATTCTCTTAGAAATGTATTTCACATCTATTCTTCTATCCTCAACTTATCACCCATATTCAGTCTTAATTGATTACGTTGCTCTCTACTGGACTAAGAATACTGAAGCCACCAGCAGAGAACTTTCACAGGCTCTCTAGCATCTCTACTGACATATTTTAACTTTTCATTTACTATCACAGGAAAAAAAAAAAAAAACAAAAACATGTATTCATCTATGTAAAATGCTATATATTCTCCCATTCCCACAACTTTCTGAAAGATGGAACTCCAGGAAGGCCCCCCATCTTCATACATCACAAATTTTTGGAGGTTATTTCCATCAGTACCAACAGTATAAAAAATCCTGTTATTCTATCTGTAAGAAAAGAAAATATTTATTTCTTTTGATTCCACTTTACCTATCAACTACCACCTGTTTGTATCTTCCTATTTATAGCAAAGTTTCTTGAAACATATCTTTGTACTTGAAATCTCTAATTCTATTCAATTCATTTTCTCTGAAACTCAGAGAAACTGCCCTTTGCCTATGCTGCTTCACCAAAAATTTGCATGAAAATTATTAATACAATATGCTAGATAATGTAAAATGCTAGACATTCCCAAAGTTTAATTAGATACAGGCTTTGCTTCTGAGAAATTTCTAGTGTAAAAAAGTTGTTACTTTCCCTGGGATTATAAATAATTAAGGTAAAAAAAAGATACCATTAACTAAAGCAAATTTTTTACAAAGCACAGTGAAATTGTTATACACGCAAATGGTATTCTTTAATGATAGCAAAAAAGAGTCAACAATCTCTGTAGCTCCAGACTTCCTGGATCTGCTAACTCTTGACTGAAACAACCACGATTTCCATTGACTAACATCACTGCCACCACTGCTACAAAGCTCAGCTAAATTCAGTTTTTGTCTTCAGAAGTCTTGCTTTGGATGCTAATCTGGTGGACTGGTGCTGGCTGCCGTCTTCTCTTCCATTCCCCTTTCTATTTTTCTTCTTTGAATTCAGCAGTTAAAAGAAAACTATCTCTGGTCTGTCTGGGAGAACTAAGAACTATGACAAAGTGAAATACTTGAATTTGGAGGTTCAGTCCTTTTTGCTGATTTTTCTTGGCTTGGATGTGAACCTTAGTAACTATTAAAAAGTGAAAAATCTGCAGCACAGAGAGTTTGACTAGATTGATGTAACTAGAAATCTAAACTTCAAATTTCATAGGGAATGCTTTTTTTGTATATCACGGTCTAGAGTCTGTAGACCTCGGTGTCTCAGGTTTGCTAAAGGGCTTTATTTTGCTAATATCTTAACAAGAAAATCCTTAAACTTTCCTTTGGGGATAAGTTTGAAATAGTTACCAAAATTTGTATATCATATATGACTATACCAATGTAGACTGATGGTCAGTGTGAGTTCAGAAATTAGACTTTGTTACAAATGGAACCCTGACTTATACTAACTTTGCAACCTGAAGAAGGTGAATGAAACCTCCATGCCAATTTCCTCACCTGTAAAAGAGGAATAATAATAGTACTTTTGGTCCATAGGGTAGTGGTTCCTATTGAATGTTATATATGCAAAGTCTTTAGAACTGTCTCTGGAACATAAGTTCTTAAACAATATCTATCATTTCTGTTTCTGATCCTAGTCACCACTCTGAAGAGTTGGTTGTCCAAGGGTGCATGAAGAGCAGTTATAAAAGATTTAAGAAAACATGATCAATAATGAAAATCAATTATTAAAACCTATGTCATAACATGATATGATGAGTATATATGGAATTTTATGATATAAAAAGTCAAAAGAAACTGTTGAATATGTAAGGACTGAGAAAATATACCACCACTCAAATATCTTTCATAGAAAATTTATTTAAGATTACATTCCATCTGGCCAAGAAATGAAATCAAAGGTAAAATTATAAAAATATATAAAAGATGTATTCAGGAATGATACAAATATTCAAACATATTAAACATAAGTGGCATTTAATTAGCTGCTAAACACTTAATTGCAGCCTTGAATACAATTATACACAATATGTGTTGTTTTCCAGTTCCTAAATTGTGTCCAACACTTTGAAACCCCTTGGGCTATAGCACACCAGATGCCTCTGTGCTCCACCATCTCTCAGAGTTTGCTCAGATTCATGTCCATTGAGTAAGTGATGCTATCTAACCACCTCATCCTCTGCTGACCCCTTCTGCTTGTGCCTTCACTCTTTCACAGCATCAGGGTCTTTTCCAGTAAGTTGGTTCTTCACATCAGGTGGCCAGTATATTGGATATTTAGCATCACCAGCCAATGAATATTCAGGGTTGGTTTCCTTTAGGATTGACTACTTTGATCTCCAAGAGACTCTCAACAGTCTTCTCCAGCACCACAATTCAAAAGCATCAATTCTTTGGCGCTCAGCCTTTTTTATGGTAGAACTCTCAAATAGACAAATGACTACCAGAAAATCCATAACTTTGATGATACAGACCTTTTCAGCAAAGTGATTATTTGCTTTTTAATATGTTGTCTAGATTTTTCCTTCTAGGGAGCAAGCATCTTTTAATTTCATGGCTGCAGTCACCATCTAGAGTGATTTTGGAGCCCAAGAAAAGAAAATCTGTCACTGCTTCCTCTTTTTCCCCCTTCTATTTACCATGAAGTGCTGCAGGGTTGGGGGGCACTGAATGTAGCAGGCACTGAATGTATGGGGCTGTTTGAAGGAGGTCACTGTTATCTTCATTACCTTCACTACAGTTTGGCCTCAGGTCAAATAACAGGGAGAAAACACAGCCCCGCCCATAAACAGAAAATTGAATTAAGATTTACAGAGCATGGCCCTGCCCATAAGAACAAGACCTAGTTTCCCCCTCAGTCAATGTCTCCCATTAGGAAGCTTCCATAAGCCTCTTATCCTTCTCCATCAGAGGGCAGACAGAATGAAAACCACAATCACAGAAAACTAACCAATCTGATCACAGGGGATTGGAATACAAAAGTAGAAAGTCAAGAGATACCTGGAGTAACAGGCAAATTTGGCCCTGGAGTACAGAATGAAGCACAGCAAAGGCTAATAGTTTTGCCAAGAGTACACACTGGTCATAACAAACAGCCTCTTCCAACAGCCTTGTCTAACTCAGTGAAACTATGAGCCATGCCATGTACGGCCACCCAAGATGGATGGGTCACCGTGGAGAGTTCTGACAAAATGTGGTCCACTGGAGAAGGAAATGGCAAACCACTTCAGTATTCTTGTTTTGAGAACCCCATGAACAGTATGAAAAGGCAAAAAGATAGGACACTGAAAGATGAACTCTGCAGGTTGGTAGGTGCCCAATATGGTACTGAGGATCAGTGGAGAAATAACTCCAAAAGAATGAAGAGACGGAACCAAAGCAAAAACAACACCCAGTTGTGGATGTGACTGGTGATAGAAGCAAGGTCCAATGCTGTAAAGAGCAATATTGCATAGGAACTTGGAATGTTAGGTCCATGAATCAGGGCAACTTGGAAGTAGGCAAACAGGAGATGACAAGAGTGAACATCGACATTTTAGAAATCAGCGAAATAAAATGGACTGGAATGGGTGAATTTAACTCAGATGACCATTATATTTACTACTGTGGGCAAGAATCCCTTAGAAGAAATGTCCATAGTCAACAAGAGTCTGAAATGCAGTATTGGGTGCAATCTCAAAAATGACAAAATGATCTCTGTTCGTTTCCAAGGCAAACCATTCAATATCACAGTAATCCAAGTCTATGCCCCAACCAGTAATGCTGAAGAAGCTGAAGTTGAACGGTTCTATGAAGACCTACAAAACCTTCTAGAACTAACAACCAAAAAAGATGTACTTTTCATTATAGGGGATTGGAATGCAAAAGTAGGAAGTTAAGAGATACCTGGAGTAACAGGCAAATTTGGCCTTGGAGTATAGAATGAAGCAGGGCAAAGGCTAACAGTTTTGCCAAGAGTATGCACTGGTCATAGCAAACACCCTCTTCCAACAACACAAGAGAAGACTCTACACATGGACATCACTATATGGTCAATACCGAATTCAGATTCATTATATTATTTGAAACCAAAGGTGGAGAAGCTCTATACAGTCAGAAAACACAAGACCGGGAACTGGCTGTGGCTCAGATCATGAACTCCTTATTGGCAAATTCAGACTGAAATTTGAGAAAGTGGGGAACACTACTAGACCATTCAGGTATGACCTAAATCATGTCTGTTACGATTAAGTAGTGGAAGTGACAAATAGATTCATGGAATTAGATCTGAGAGACAGAGCACCTGAAGATCTGTGAATGGACATTTGTGACATTGTACAGGAGGCAGGGATCAAGGCAATCCTCAAGAAAATGAAATGCAAAAGGCAAAATGGTTGTCTGAGGAGGGCTGTGAAAAGAAGAGAAGTGAAATGCAAAGGAGAAAAGGAAAGATACAACCATCTGAATACAGAGTTCCAAAGAATAGCAGATAGTCATGACCCAGATAGTCACAATGGTGTGATCACTCACCTAGAGCCAGACATCCTAGAATGTGAAGTCAAGTGGGCCTTAGGAAGCATCACTACGAACAAAGCTAGTGGAGGTTGGAATTCCAGTTGAGCTATTTCAAATCCTAAAAGATGATGCTGTGAAAGTGCTGTGCTCAATATGACAGCAATTTGGAAAACTCAGCAGTGGCCACAGGACTGGAAAAGGTCAGTTTTCATTCCAATGCCTAAGAAAGATAATGCAAAAGAATGCTCAAACTACCGCACAATTGTACTCATTTCACACGCTAGTAAAATAATGCTCAAAATTCTCCAAGCCAGGCTTCAGCAATTCTTGAACCGTGAACTTCCAGATGTTCAAGCTGGTTTTAGAAAAGGCAGAGGAACCGGAGATCAAACTGCCAACATCCACTGGATCATTGAAAAAGCAAGAGTTCCAGAAAACCATCTATTTCTGCTTTATTGACTATGCCAAAGCCTTTGACTGTGTGGATCACAATAAACTGGAAAATTCTGAAAGAGATGGGCATATGAGACCACCTGACCTGCCTCTGGAGAAATCTGTATGCAGGTCTGGAAGCAACAGTAAGACCTGGACATGGAACAAAAGACTGGTTCCAAATAGGAAAAGGAATATGTCAAGGCTGTATATTGTCACCCTGCTATTTAACTTACATGCAGAGTACATCATGAGAAACTGGGCTGGAAGAAGCACAAGCTGGAATCAAGATTGCTGTGAAAAATATCAATAACCTCAGATATGCAGATGACACCACCCTTATTTCAGAAAGTGAAGAGGAACTAAAAAGCCTCTTGATGAAAGTGAAAAAGAGTTAAAACAGTTAGTTTAAAGCTCAATCTTCAGAAAACTAAGATCATGGCATCTGGTCCCATCACTTCATGGGAAATAGATGGGAGAACAGTGAAAACAATGGCAGACTTTATTTTCTTGGGTTCCAAAATCACTGCAGATGGTGACTGCAGCCATGAAATTAAAAGATGTTTGGTCCTTGGAAGAAAAGTTATGACAAACCTAGACAGCATATTAAAAAGCAGAGACATTACTTTGCCAACAAAGGTCCATCTAGTCAAAGCTATGGTTTTTCTAGTAGTCGTATATAGATGTGTGAGTTGGAGTATAAACATAGCTGCGTGCTGAAGAATTGACACTGTTGAACTGTGTTGTTGGAGAAGACTCTTGAGCGTCCATTGGACAGCAAAGAGATCCAACCAGTCCCTCTGAAGGGAAAATCAGTCCTGAATATTCATCGGAAAGACTGAGGCTGAAACTGAAACTCCAATACTTTGGCCACCTGATGCGAAGAGCTGATTCATTGGAAAAGACCCTGATGCTGGGAAGGATTGAAGGCAGGAGAAGGGAATGAGAGAAGATGAGATGGTTGGATGGCATCATCAACTCAGTGGACATGAGTTTCAGTAAACTGTGGGAGTTGGTGATGGCCAGGGAAGCCTGCCTTGCTTTAGTCCACGGGGTTGCATAGAGTCCAACAAGATTGAGCAACTGAACTGAACAGAACTAATGGGACCAGATGCCATGATCTTAGTTTTTTGATCTTTGAGT
This sequence comes from Oryx dammah, assembly GCF_014754425.2. Taxonomy (NCBI): domain Eukaryota; kingdom Metazoa; phylum Chordata; class Mammalia; order Artiodactyla; family Bovidae; genus Oryx; species Oryx dammah. The sequence goes on along the minus strand of NW_024070213.1, from coordinate 105,643,566 downwards.
TTCAAGCCAGCTTTTTCACTCTCTTCCTTCATCCTCATTAAGAGGCTCGTTAGTTCCTCTTCACTTTCTTCCATAAGCGTGGTATCATCTGCATATCTGGAGACTTCCCTCGTGGCTCAGACCTTAAAGCATCTGCCTACAATGTGGGAGACCCAGGTTCAATCCCTAGGTAAGGAAGCTCTCCTGGAGAAGGAAATGGCAACCCACTGCAGTATTCTTGCCTGGAAAATCCCTTGGATGAAGGAACCTGGTAGGCTGCAGTCCATGGGATCACAAAGAGTCGGACACACCTGATCAACCTCACTTTCTTTTCCTATCTGCATATCTGATGTTATTGTTGTTGCTCCCGGGAATCTTGATTCCAGCTTGTGCTTTATCCAGCCTGGCATTTCACATGATGTACTCTGTATATAAGTTAAATAAGCAGGGTGACAATATACAGTCTTGATGTACTCCTTACTCAATTTTTAATCAGTCCATTGTTCCATGTCTGGTTCTAACTCTTGCTTCTTGATCCGCATACAGGTTTTTCAGAAGACAAGTAAAGTGGTCTGGTACTCCCATCTCTTTAAGATGTTTCCACAGTTTGTTCTGATCCACACAGTCAAAGATTTTAGCATAGTCAGTGAAGCAGAAAAAGATGTTTTTCTGAAACTCTCTTGCTTTCTCTGTGGTCTCATGAATGTTGGCAATTTCCCATGAATACTGGTTCCTCTGTCTCTTTGAAACACAGCTTGAACATCCAGAAGTTCTCGGTTCACATGCTACTGTAGCCTACCTTTGAGGATTTTGAGCATAACTTTGCTAGCATGTGAAATGAGCAATGTTTATGATAGTTGGAGCATTCTTTGGCATTGATTTTCTTTGGAGTTGCAATGAAAACAGACCTTTTCCTGTCCTGTGGCCATTGCTGAATTTTCCAACTTTGTTGATTTGTTCAGTGCAGCACTTTCACAACACCATCTTTTAGGATTTAAAATAGCTCAGCTGAAGTCCCATCACTTCCACTGGCTCCACTAGCTTTGTTCATAATAATGTTTCCTAAGGAACGCTTTACTTGACACTCCAGGGTGTCTGACTCTAGATGTGTGACTACAGCATCGTGGTTATCCACGTCATTAAGACCTTTTTTGTACAGTTCTTCTGTGTATTCTTGCCACCTCTTCTTAATCTCTTCTGCTTCTGTTAGGTTTTTACCATTTCTGTACTTTATCATGCCCATCTTGTATGAAATATTCCCTTGATGAATCTCCAGTTTCCTTGTAGAGATCTCTTGAAGAGTCATTCCCATTCTATTGTTTTCTTCTATTTCTTTGCATTATCCATTTAAGAAGGCCTTCTTATCTCTCCTTGCTATTCTCTGTAACTCTTCATTCAGTTGGGTATATCTTTCCCTTTCTCCTTTGCCTTTCACTACTTTTCTTTCCTTAGCTATTTCTAAAGCCTCCTCAGACAACCACTTTGCCTTCTTGTGTTTCTTTTTCTTTGGAATGGTTTTAGTCACTGCTTCCTGTACACTTTTACAAACCTCCATGCATAGCTCTTCAGGCACTCTGTCTACCAGATCCAGCCCCTTGGATCTATTCATCACCTGCACTATATAATCATAAGGGATTTTATTTAGGTCATACCTAAATGGCCTATTGGTTTTCCATACTTTCTCCAATTTAAGTCTGAATTTCACAACAGGGGCTCATGATCTGAGACACATAGTCCGCTCCAGGTCTTGTTTTTACTGATTGTATAGTACTTCTCCATCTTTGACTACAAAGGATGTAGTCAGTCTAATTTTGGTATTGACTATCCAGTGATATCCATGTGTGGAGTCTCTTGGATTCTTGGAAAAGGCATTCATTATGACCAGCATGTTTTCTTGACAAAACTCTGTCTGACTTTTCTCTGCTTCATTTTGTACTCCAGTGCCAAACTTGCCTGTTATTCTGGGTATCTCTTCACTTGCAGCTTTTACATTCCAATCCCCTGTTATGAAAAGGACATCTGTTTTAGGTATTAATTCTAGAAGGTGTCATTGGTATTCATAGAACTGGGCAACTTCACCTTCTTTGGCATTTCTGGTTGGGGCAGAGACTTGGATTACTATAACATTGAATGGTTTGCCTTGGAAACAAACTGAGACCATTTTGTCTTTTTTGAGGTTGCACTCAAGTACTGCATTTTGGACTCTTGTTGACTGTGAGGGTTATTCCATTTCCTCTAAGGAATTCTTGCCCACAGTATTTGATATAATGGTCACTTGAATTAAATTTGCTCATTTCTGTCCACTTTAGGTCACTGATTCCTAAGATGTTGATGTTCAATCTTGCCATCTCCTGCTTGACTACATCCAGTTTACCTTGATTCATGGACCTAACATTCCCGGTTCCTATGCAATGTTGTTCTTTATAGAATTGGATTTTACTTTTGCCACCAGATAAATCTGAAGCTGAGCATCATTTCTGCCCACCTGCTTCATTCTTACAGGAGCTACTAGTAATTGCCCTCTACTCTTCCCCAGTAGCATATTGAACACCTTCCAACCTGGGTGGCTCATATTCAGGCATCCTATCTTTGTGCCTTTTCATATTCTCCATGGGGTTCTCCAGGGAAGGATACTGGATTAGGTTGTTATTTCCTTCTCCAGTGGATCAAGATTTATCAGAACTTTGCACTATGACCTGTGCATTTTGGGTGGCCCTGCATGGCATGGCTCATAGATTTATTGAGTTATGGAAGCCCCTTCACCACAATAAGGCTGTGATCCAATAGACAATATACATTGAAGTATTATATAAAATTTTCTAATAATATGAATTTATGTTAACATAGATGGAGAAGTTCAGTACAGGAGAAGAGCAATAATACAGAAATATTCAATTCTTCCACTTTATAACTGGTGCAAAAATGATACAATTACTCTAATTTGCTAAATAAAAAAAATATAAATGATTTTTTTTTTCAGGAAAAACAGGATCCACTAGTTTGATTACAAATAATTTGTATTTGTCATGTATTGCAGAGAATAAACCAAAGAAACCCAGTTCAACAGCCAAAGCAAGAAAAAAAGGGAAACATCAAAGAAAAAGGAAAGAAATTTTGAAGACAAGAAAAATTGCTCATAATAGTTCAATGAGAAAAGCAGATTCTGACTTTGAGAAAAGCGTCTCAACTGTGTGCTCATGCTTATGCTTGCTTCATTGGTGGTCTTGCCTGACTGTGACGCCATGGACTGTAGCCTGCCAGACTCCTCCATCTGTTGGATTTTCCAGGCAATAATACTGGAGTGGGTTGCCATTTCCTTCTCCAGGTCATCTTCCCAATGCAGGGATCAAACCCTGGTTTGATCTTCTGCATTGGCAGGAGGATTCTTTACCACTGAGCCACCAAGAAAATCTTTTAAACTAGTTTGAGAGATGATAAAGATCCATTTAAATTGAACTTTAAATAATTGTGGGTGTAGATATGTGAACATTTTCAGCAAAGCATAAAAAAGCAATATATAAGAAAGCAATTTCCAAGAACAGACCAAAATTGAACAAGGTTAGTATGTGACTCAAAATGGAAAAATCAGCAAAACATGTATGTGTTGATACATGTTTTGTTGAAACACATGTTTGTTGATACAACAACAAACTGTGTTGATAATCATCTCAGAGCATCTGAAAAAAATTTCTCATAGTTATAGCTGATCTTGTATTTTTGACAAATCTCTTACTGAAGAGATGTTATAAATTAAGATAGCAATCCCTTTGAGATCTCTATATAGTAGGATTATATAGAATATATTAAATTTATGATGATGATGATACAGATAAAATTATGGCTCTGAAGTATGTCTGTGTTCTTAAGAATTTTTTTTACTTAAAGTTTCCAGTAAATAATTTTTCCAGAAAACTACTAGTAAGTACCAAGTGTTTAATATTGCTCTTGACTATTTGCTGCGCTTAGTCACTCAGTCATGTCCCAGTGTTTGTGACCCCATGGACTGTAGCCCACCAGATTCCTCTGTCCATGGGGATTCTCCAGGCAAAAAATACTGGAGTCAGTTGCTATGCCCTCCTCCAGGTATCTTCCCAACCCAGGGATTGAACTTAGGTCTCCTGCATTACAGACTCTCTGCTGTCTTTGACTCTAAATCTCAAGTGCTTTCAGAGAGATTGCATTTTAAAGATACAATTGTAGAAAGTTTCAGTTGTGCAAAATGAATAAGTTCTAGAGATTTGCTCTACAACATTGTCCCTATAGTTAACAGTCCTGTATTGTGCACTTAAAAAAATTAACATCTTATAGTGTGTCCTTAACATAATAAATAAAATTTTGTAATGAATAAATAAAATGATAAAACAATGAGGGAAACCTGTATTTAAACCCTGCTTCCAATATTTACCTGTAGTGTGAGAGAGAAAACATACTTTCCTGAGATTTTATCTTACTATATATAAAATAGAAATAAAGTGATTACTTTGAGAACTCTTTTCTCTTTATGGGATTGTTTTAATCCAGATGTTTCTTTTATATTTCTTCCTGTCATGTTATTTTTTATTTAAAAAATTTTTATTTTATATTGAACTCTTTGAGAACAAAATAAAACATTTCAAGGAGTCAACTAATATAACACATGATCAACATGCTTTCTTCCCACTATCCCGCTACTCAGATTTTTGCCCTTGTTCATTGTCTGCATACTTCCATCACTGTCAAACATCTATCCTACATCATCATAAATATAGGTTTGATCATCAGTCACCTTAAATAAACTAAACCTTCCTTGAAGGGAGAGATACTTTTCATTTACCTTTTTCATTTCTATAAAAGAAAGTACCCATAACTCCCCAGTATAACCTAAACATTTACCCTTCGTGCTCCATTACTACTAGTCACATGCCTCTCTGTAACATGTACCTTTTATTATAATGTTTTGATTAGGAATCTGTATCTTCTGAAAATATGTAATATCATTTAGGGTAGGAATACAGTGTCTCCCAGCTTAAAAATGATCACTACTTCTCCTAGATAAAACCATGGTCTCATGTTACCACTGTTTTCGATTTAAGGTACATATAGCACTCAGGGTTGGATGGCATCACCGACTTGATGAACATGAGTTTGAGCAAGCTCCGGGAGTTGGTGATGGCCTGGAATGCTGCAGTCCATGTGTAGCAAAGAGTTGGACACGACTGAGCGACTGAACTGAACTGATAGCACTCAAATCTGAGAACCGTGTTGTGAAAATCACAGGTGCTCTCACTGTGCTTGTGGTGTTCACAGTTTGATTTTCTCTCTAACCCAGGTGAACCTCTTCAACTATCTAACAATTGTTAACCCTAGATAAAGCAAGGCTTAGCACTGTATTAAGAATTTGGGGAGATATGGAGATATAAGATAAAATCTCTATATTCTCAGGAGATCACACTGCAATTGGAGAAGAAAATACATGAAATGACATTGAGCAAGACAGCATCTATGAGAAATTTAGACTTGTAGTTTAAGTTATGAGGCAGCCAATAGAATATGAGGAGGAAGAGAGGCAGATTTGATCAGATTTTGAGATATAGGAAGAAGATTAATGATTTATTTTACCAGATTAGTGTTTTAAGTCAAATTAAATCAATTATCTAAGGTGATTATTAAAAATGTGAAATCAAAATATCCAGAGATGAAAATGTCATTGGCAACAAGCATTCTGATTCTTATTTTCAGTGAAGTTTCTAAGGACCGAGAGCCATACAAAGATATTTCTAGCAATACGACAAAATTAATCTGATTTAAGTATACGCTGCCATGATTTTAATGGATAGAGTTATATAGTCATCAGTCAGTTCAGTCAGTTCGGTCGCTCAGTCGTGTCTGACTCTTTGCGACCCCATGAATTGCAGCACGCCAGCCATCCCTGTCCATCACCAACTCCGAGTTCACTCAAACACATCCATCGAGTCGGTGATGCTATCCAGCCATCTCATCCTCTGTCACCCTCTTCTCCTCCTGCCCCCAACCCCTCCCAGCATCAGAGTCTTTTCCAATGAGCCAACTCTTCGCATCTATTTGCCATGAAGTGATGGGACCAGAAGTCAACATAATACAATTTTAGAATATTCCCATTATCCTAAGAAGACCTCTAGTGCTCACTAGGAGTCACTTCATTTTCTTACCTCTGTTCAATGCAGTCACTCAGTCATGTCCAACTCTTTGCGACCTCATGGCCTGCAGCACGCCAGGCCTTCGTGTCCATCACCAACTCCCAGAGTTTACTCACATTTATGTCCATTGAGTTGGTGATGCCATCCAACCATCTCATCCTCTGTTGTCCCCTTCTCCTCCCACCTTCAATCTTTCCCAGCATCAGGGTCATTTCAAATGAGTCAGCTCTTCACATCAGGTGGCCAAAGTATTGGAGTTTCAGCTTCAACATCAGTCCTTCCAATGAGTATTTAGGACTGATTTCCCTTAGGATGGACTGGTTTGATCTCCTTGCAGCCCGATGAATTCTCAAGAGTCTTCTCCAACACCATAGTTCAAAAGCATCAATTCTTTGGTGCTCAGCTTTCTTTACAGTCCAACTCTCACATCCATAATTGACTACTGGAAAAATCATAGCTTTGACTAGATGGACCTTTGTTGTCAAAGTAATATCTCTGCTTTTTAATAAGCTGTCTAGGTTGGTCATAACTTTTCTTCCAAGGAGCAAGCACCTTTTAATTTCATGGATACAGTCACCATCTGTAGTGTTGTTAGAGCCCCTCAAAATAAAATTTGCCACTGTTTCCACTGTTTCCCCATCTATTTCCCATGATGTGATGGAATCAGATGCCATGATCTTAGTTTTCTAAATGTTTAGTTTTAAGCCAACTTTTTCACTCTCCTCGATCACTTTCATCAAGAGGCTCTTTAGTTCTTCTTCTCTTTCTGCCATAAGGGTGGTGTCATCTGCATATCTTAGGTTATTGATATTTCTTCCAGCAATCTTGATTCTAGCTTGTGCTTCTTCCAGCGCAGTGTTTCTAATGATGTGCTCTGCATAAAAGTTAAATAAGCAGGGTGACAATATACAGCCTTGATGTACTCCTTTCCTGATTTGGAACTGGTCTGTTGTTCTAAGTCAAGTTCTATAACTGTTGCTTCTTGACTTGCATAGAGATTTCTCAGGAAGCAGGTCAGGTGGTGTGTTTTTCCCAACTCTTGAAGAATTTTCCACAGTTTGTTGTGATCCACACAATCAAAGGCTTTGGCATAGTCAATAAATCAGAAATGTTTTTCTGGAACTCTTGCTTTTTCTAAGATCCAGTGGATGTTGGCAATTTGTTCTCGGTTCCTCTGTCTTTTCTAAATCCAGCTTGAACATCTGAAAGTTCACAGTTCACCTACTGTTGAAGCCTGGCTTGCATGATCTTGAGCATTACTTTAATAGAGTGTGAGATGAGTGCAATTGTGTGGTAGTTTGAGCATTCTTTGGCATTGCCTTTCTTAGGCATTGGAATGAAAACTGACCTTTTCCAGTCCTGTGGCCACTGCTGACTTTTCCAAATTTGCTGTCATATTGAGCCCAGCACTTTCACAGCATCATCTTTTAGGATTTGAAATAGCTCAACTGGAATTCCATCACCTCCACTAGCTTTGTTCATAGTGATGCTTCCTAAGGCCCACCTGACTTCAGAGTACAGAATGAAACTCTGTAAGGCTAACAGAGTTTTGCCAAGAGAATGCACTGGTCATAGCAACCACCCTCTTCCAACCTCTGTCTCTAGGAAGCTATTAGTGTACTCTCCACCTCTGTAGCTTTGCCTTTTCTAGATATTTCATATACATGGAATCATATGGTTTGTAATCTTTTGTTATTGGCTTCTTTCCCATATCATGATGCTGTTTAGTTTCATTGATACTGTAGTATCAGTAGTTCGCTATTGGTATTTCTGAGTAGCATTTCATTACATGGATATACAATGTTTTGTCCATACATTTGCCAGTTGAGGGATATTTATGCCACTTCCATTTTTGGCTGTTATGAATAATCCCTTTACAAACATATGTAAACAGGTTATATGTGGACATATGAATTCATTTCTCTTGGTAGATTTCTAAATTGAATTTATGTTTATTTTTTTTTAGGAAACTGCCAAATGTTTTGATAGTGGCTGTATTATATTAGATGCCAATCAGCAATTTATGGAAGTTTTAGGTTTTCTATAATATCATCAGCACTTAGTATTGGCTCTGTTTTTTATTATAGGATTCTCTGGGTGTGAACTGTAATCTCATTTTGGTTTAAATTTGGAATTCCTAATGACTAAAGGTACTGAGTATATTTACATGTGTTCACTGATATCCACTTTTCATTATTAGTGAAACATCTATTCAAGTTGCCCACTTTTTTAATATTCCACTATCTTAATTTTTTCCAGATTTATTGAGATATAATTAGCATATAACATTGTGTCAGTTTAAAGTGTACAACATGATGATTTGATACACTTATACACCATAAAATGATTACCGCAGTAGGATTAGTTAACACCTCCATCACCTCAAATAATGACTATTTCTTCCTTGTGCTGAGAGCAATTTTCAATAATGCAATACAATGTTATTTGCTATAGTCACCATGCTGTACATTAGATCCTGAGAAATTTTTCATCTTGTAACTTGAAGTTTGTACCCTATGACCAACATCTTCCCTCGTCTCTTCATATACTGCCCTCAATCTCTGGCAACCATCATTCTATTAATACAATCTGTGATCATTTATTTCTTATGATTTCAACTTTTTAGATTCCTCATATAAGTAAGATCATTAAGTATTTTTCGGTCTCTATGTGACTCATTTCCTTTAGCATAATGCCCTCAAAGTCCATCTGTGTTTTTACAAATGACTGGATTTCCTTCTATCTCATGACAAGCATGAGTCAATTGCTGGATTATATGATAGTTATATTTTTACTTTTTTGAGGAACCTCCATACTCTTTTCCATAGTGAAAGTACCAATTTTGTTGGTGCTGCAACCTGTCTACTGGAGTTTTGGATTTCCACAAAGCCTCTCTTGATTATTGGTGATTGTCTAAGACAGTGTCCTCTACTGCCTTACATACCAGTCAAGAGGCACGCGTGCTTAGTCACTCAGTCATGTCTGACTCTCTGCGATCTTTTGGACTTTAGCCTGTAGGTTCTTCTGTCCATGGGATTTTTCAGGCAAGAAAGAATACTGGAGTGGGTTGTCATTTCCTCCTCCAGGGGATCTTCCTAAACCAGGGATCGAAATGGTGTCTCCTGTGTCTCCTACATTGCAGGCAGATTCTTCACCTGTTGAGCCATCAGCAAAGTCCATAGCCAAGAGGGGCTGGAGATGGTTCACAGACCACTGCATGATCTGCAGTTGGAGGCAGGGTCTATATGTCTATCACACAATATACAACGGGTGAGACCCCTTTCAGGTCCTTGGCATATAGTGCCGAATCCCACAGCTTCCACAAAGGCATTTTAATGCATGAATTGATGCCAAACTGTTGTTGTTGAGGGGGCAATATGAGTGACTACATTTTTGATATCACTTTCTATTTGGGAATAATTTAAATATCTCATTATTGAATTGGGAGAGTTTTTATTATATTCTGAATACAAGTCTTTTATCAGATAAACATTTTGGGAATATTTTCTCCTAGTTGTCTCTGTCGTTTCATTTTTCTTTATGGTCCTTTTAAAGTATGGATTTTAAAATTTTGTTGAAGTCCAATATATCAGTATTTTGTGAACTGTTTTTAGTACTATGTATCTTCACCTAATCCAAGGCCTCAAAGATTTTCTCCTAAAATGTGTACTGTTTTGCACTAACGTTTACATCTTTGGGCCATTTGAGTTAATTTTAGTGTATGGTATGAGATAAAGGTCTAAAATAATGCTTTTATGTGAATATTCCATTATCCCAGCATCATTTGTTGAACAGACTGTATTTTCTACATTAAACTGTCCTGTTATTTGTTAAAAATCAATTGACCGTAAATCAAAGAATTTGTTTTGTATTCTCTCATCTTCCATGTTTTATCCTTATATCTGTGCTTATTATATCTTAAGGACATTTTTATCCTTAAGCTAGCTTGATTATAGCACTTTTAGAATAAGTTGTGAAATTAGTAAGTCCTTCAATTTGTCATTATGTTTCAGGATTGTTTGGCTATTAAATTTTAGAATCACTTTCCTGCAAAATGTTTGCAGACATTTTGATAGGAATTGTACTCAATATGGAGCTTCCTATAAGGGTGGTGTCATCTGCATATCTGAGGTTATTGATATTTCTCCCAGCAATCTTGATTCCACCCTCTTGATGAAAGTGAAAGAGGAGAGTGAAAAAGTTGGCTTAAAGCTCAACATTCAGAAAATGAAGATCATGGCATCCGGTCCCATCACTTCATGGGAAATAGATGGGGAAACAGTGTCAGACTTGATTTTTTTGGCTCCAAAATCACGGCAGATGGTGACTGCAGCCATGAAATTAAAAGACGCTTACTCCTTGGAATAAAAGTTATGACCAACCTAGATAGCATATTCAAAAGCAGAGACATTACTTTGCCAACAAAGGTCCATCTAGTCAAGGCTATGGTTTTTCCACTGGTCATGTATGGATGTGAGAGTTGGACTGTGAAGAAGGCTGAGCACCGAAGAATTGATGCTTTTGAACTGTGGTGTTGGAGAAGACTCTTGAGAGTCCCTTGGACTGCAAGGAGATCCAACCAGTCCATTCTGAAGGAGATCAACCCTGGGATTTCTTTGGAAGGAATGATGCTAAAGCTGAAACTCTGGTACTTTGGCCACCTCATGCGAAGAGTTGACTCATTGGCAAAGACTCTGATGCTGGGAGGGATTGGGGGCAGGAGGAGAAGGGGACGACAGAGGATGCGATGCTGGATGGCATCACGGACTCGATGGACGTGAATCTGAGTGAACTCCTGGAGTTGGTGATGGACAGGGAGGCCTGGCATGCTGCAATTCATGGGGTCGCAAAGAGTCAGACAGACTGAGCGACTGAACCGAACTGAACTGATGGAGCTTCCCTGGTGACTCAGCAGTAAAGAATCCACCTGCAATGCAGGAGACATGGGTTGGCAGGCAACCCACTCCAGTATTCTCGCCTGGAGAATCACATGGACCGAGGAGCCTGGAGGGCTATTGTCCATAGGGCTGCAGAGCTGGACATGACTGAAGCAACTGAGCACACACTATGTAGATCAGTGTGTTCATATGTGTTACCTTAATTTTAAGTCTTTGAAATATGGACATGGAATGTCTCTGTTTAAATCTTCTTTAATTTTTATTAGCAATATTTTGTAATTTTTAATGTGTTTTTTCAGTATTCACTTTCAGTACATACAAGCTATGTAGTTTGCTAAATTTATTCTCAATTATTTTATTTTGTTGTTATTGTGGATAGAATTGTTTTCTTTTTATTACTTTTTGCTGCTAGGTAGGAACATAATGTTTGTATATTCATCTTTTATTCTGTAACCTTGCTGACCTAGTTTATTGGGTCTGATAGTTTTGGAGGTTTCTCATTGTCTTCTTTTGCACATGAAAGAATTTTAAGAAAGGGAGTAGTATAATCATACTTGAATTTTAAATAGATAAGTTTACAGCTGTCAGGAGTATGTATTTGCAGGAGAAAATGCTGGAGCAAAAGAGATTATTTTTTCAACACTGTTGGAATAGTTACTGACAACCAGAATCCAGCAGGAATATGTAACAAGACTAGAAATACATCAGAAAATGAATTAAGAAAGATAATTGCTTACTTTTTTTTTCACAGAACCAGTTATGTTTATTTTAAGAAAATTGTCTTAAGCTGTCTTTTCAATTAATTACATTTTGAGCTCATTAAAGCTCATAGACTTCTGCTTCCAATAATGGCAGACTGCAAGTAAAATCAGCTTTGTTGATAAGGAAAACTACCAATGTTCCACATTAAAAAAAAATAAAAAGTTCACCTATAATCTAATATGACACAAAAGATAGTAAAGAATAGAGAGTATGGGATCAGGAGAAGGTTAGGTTTCAGACTTTTAGTTGCTTTTTCCCCTAATTTTAGAGGGACTAGATCAGCACATTTTGTAGCTTCATGAGGCTAGAAAGACAGATATTAGAGTCAATTCCTGACTAGGTAGAAATGCCCTGGTGAGTCCTCCTTATTTGGATTTGAGACTCTGAAGGGCTGTAATCTAGAAGGATCTTCCCAGAAATTATTTGAATGGAGGTAATTAAGGATTGCTGTATTTCCTAGGCACCTTGGCAAAATAAATTGATATTTCCTATAGAGGAAAATAATATAATCCTAGAACTAAAATGACTTCCACTAACAACTTTAAAATAAATGACTGCCACAGTCAAAAATAACCATGCACATGAAATGACAAAACAGCAGGAATGAGCAATAATAAAAAAATAGAAAATAACAGAAGATAAGCCTAGGAGGTACAGACATTGAAGACAAAATAACTATGCTTCCAGCACTCAAAGTGATAAAAAACAAGATGGTAAATTTTCTTATGAAACTGAAATTGTAAAAAGCAAAACAAATGGAAATTGTAGAATTAAGAGGAAAGAAAACACAATAAAGAACCAAATAAATGAACTCAACAACAGATTAGACACAGCAGAGAAAATTAGTGAATCAAAAGTTAAGTACGAATAAGATTTTTAACAAATCATAGACAAAGATGTAGATAATACAGACAGGCTATATGAGGCATAGAATACAAAATGAGAAGAATAAGCATATGGGAAGTAGAACTCAAGAATGAAAGGAAAAAAAAAAAAAAACTTTTCCCCAAATAATAAAAGGTACTAAGTTACAATGTCAATAATCCCTATGAACACAAAACAGGAAAAAAAAATACATTTCATTGTAAGGATCATTTTAAAACTCATTTAAGAAATTCCTTAAAGCAGCCAAAAAGAAAAATAAAAAGTACTATTTATCCTTAGTGAAAGTCACTCAGTCTTGTCCAACTATTTGTGACCCCTGGACTGTAGACTGCTAGGCTCCTCTGTCCATAGAATTCAAATCAGAATACTGGAGTGGGTAGCACCCTTCTCCAGGGGATCTTCCCAACTCAAGGATTGAACCCAGGTCTCCCACATTGCAGGCAGATTCTTTACCAGTTGAGCTACCAGGGAAGCCCATTTATCCTTAAGGGGGCCACAGTTAAATTGGTGACTACCTTCTCAATAGCAACAATGAAGTTCAGAATGAAATGATATGTTGAGTCATCAAAAAAAATACTGCTAATCTAAAATTCTATATCCAATGAAAACATTCTTCCTTCAAGAATAAAGGTGAAATAGAGGCATTTTCAGAAAGTCCTAAGCTGAGAAATGAGTTATCTTTAGATCAACACTACAGGAAATATGGAAGGACCGCTCATCAAGTAAAATAAAAATGACTTCAAATGGAAGATCTAAGATTCAGAAAGAGTGATTAGTAACACAAATGGCAAATGTATAAAAAAAATAAAGGAATAAAAATTGCCTATAGACAACTACAAAATAATATCTTCATATCATACACACGGAAATATAAAGCAGGAAAAGTACACATTAACATTACATTTTGGTACACTGAAATAGACCTTGCACTATATACATTAACTATTAGAAGAATAGCAAAAGAGTGTAAAACTGCCAAAGTAATACAAGGTGAAAACTGAATGATTAAAAAAGCCTTGTTCATGTATAATATCATGTAAGAATCGAATTGCCAGTCTATGTCTGATGCAGGATACGGCACGCTTGGGGCTGGTACACGGGGATGAACCAGAGAGATGTTGTGGGGAGGGGGGTGGGAGGGGGGGTTCATGTTTGGGAACGCATGTACACCCGTGGTGGATTCATGTCAATGTATGGCAAAAACAATACAGAATTGTAAAATAAAATAAAAAATAAATAAAATTAAAAAAAAAATAAAAATAAAAAAGTAAAAATTTATCCACCAAAAAAAAAAAAAGCCTTGTTAATCAATTCAAAAGGAGACATGAAATGTTAGTAACAGAAATGCAAAACATACAGAGAAAATGAAAAGCCTGTAGTAAGACAATAGATTAAATACAAATATCCAGGTAAACACAGTAAATATAAAAAGACCAAATAATTTTAAAGGAAAAATTGACAGAAAATCCAGAAATTAAACGCTGCTTGTGTGTGATATATGTGTAGACGCAGACACGTTAAAAGTAAAAGGATAGAAAAAGATGTGCAGTGCAAAAGCTAACCAAAAAGAAATCTGCTACAATACTATTAAACTCAGAGACAACAGAATTTATGAGAAAATGCCTGTCTAAGAAACTTCATGAGGACATAAGATTAAATTGACCATGAAGAGAACAAGGACCCTAGCTGAATACAACTAATAAAAACCTCAAAATGTATGCAAAAAATTATAGAATTGTGAAGAGAAATGGGAACTCTATAATCATAGTGGGGGGCATTAAAATTTGGATGTATACCAACATAGAACTTTAAACTTGGAATTGTAAAGTGAAGTTGAATTTTTAGAAGGAAAATTAAATTTCCTTAACAATGTTCTGAAAAATAGGATTTTAGAGATCAAATATTTTCGAAGAAAAAGATATTGGTAGGTAAAATTTTTCTGTCTCTGGCAGTGTAAACTGAGATGGAATATTTTGTACAGAATATATTGTATAGTTCATAAGACCATATTCTGATGACAGAATATATCAGGCAATAAAATGTTTAAAAGGCATTTTTAATAGAATTGTTAAATAGCATTTCCTATATATAAGAATAACAATAGTATTGCTATTCAGTTCAGTTCAGTCCCTCAGTCTTGTCCGACTTTTTGTGACCTCATGGACTGCAGCATGCCAGGCCTTGCTGTCCATCACCAACTCTGGAGCGTGCTCAAACTCATGTCTATGGAGTCGATGATGCCATCCAACCATCTCATCCTCCGTCATCCCCTTCTCCTCCCACCTTCAATCTTTCCCAGCATCAGGGTCTTTTCTAATGAGTCAGCCCTTCTCATCAGGTGGCCAAAGTACTGGAACTTCCCCTTCAGGATCAGTCCTTCATATGAGTACTCCAAATTGATTTCCTTTAGGATTGACTGGTTTGATCTCCTAGCAGTCCAAGGGATTCTCAAGAGTCTTCTCCAACACTACAGGTAAAAAGCATTAATTCTTCAGTACTCAGCGTTCTTTATGGTCCAACTCTAACATCCATACATGACTACTGGAAAAGCATAGCTTTGACTATATGGACCTTTGTCAGCAAAATAATGTCTCTGCTTTTTAATATGCTGTCTAGTTTGGTCATAGCTTTTCATCCAAGGAGCAAGCATCTTGTAATTTCATGGCTGCAGTCACCATCCACAGTGATTTTGGAACCCAAGAAAATAAAATCTCTCACTATTTCCATTGCTTCCCTGTCTATATGCCATGAAGTGATGGGACCAGATGTCATGATCTTAGTTTTTTCAATGTTGAGTTTTAAACCCAACTTTTTCATTCTCCTCTTTCACTTTCATCAAGAGGCTCTTTATATCATCTTTGTTTTCTACCATAAGGGTAGTGTCATCTAATATCTGAGGTTATTGATATTTCTCCCAGCAATCTTGATTCCAACTTGTGCTTCATTCAGCCTGGCATTTCTCATGATGTACTCTACATATAAGTTAAATAAGCAGGGTGACAATACACAGCCTTGACATAATCCTTTCCCAATTTGGAACCAGTCTGTTGTTCTATGTTCTAAATGTTGCTTCTTGACCTGCATAGAGATTTCTCAGGAGACAGGTCAGGTAATCTGATATTCCCATCTCTTTCAGAATTCTCCACAGTTTGTTGTGACTCACACAGTCAAAGGCTTTAGTATAGTCAATAAAGCAGGTGTTTTTCTGGAACTCTCTTGCTTTTTCTATGATCCAGTGGATGTTGGCAATTTGATCTCTGGTTCCTCTGTCTCTTTGAAATCCAGCTTGAACATCTGGAAGTTTTCAGTTCATGTACTATTGAAGCCCAGCTTGGAGAATTTTGAGCATTACTTTGCTAGCCTGTGAGATGAGTGCAATTTTGGACATTCTTTGGCATTGCCTTTCTTTGGGATTGGAATGAAAACTGACCTTTCCAGTCCACTGCTGAGTTTTCCAAATTTGATGTCATATTGAGTGTAGCACTTTCATA
Source organism: Oryx dammah (assembly GCF_014754425.2). Taxonomy (NCBI): domain Eukaryota; kingdom Metazoa; phylum Chordata; class Mammalia; order Artiodactyla; family Bovidae; genus Oryx; species Oryx dammah. The sequence continues at coordinate 105,627,396 of NW_024070213.1, read as the reverse complement.
GCATCATCTTTTATTTATTTGGAATGATAAGAACCCCATAATGAAAACTTTCAAATTAATAACCAGTATTTTTTAACATATCCAATTAAACATATACGTAACCAAAACATGAGTGAATTTTCTAAACTCTAACAAAAATAGAAAAAAAAATTGAGCCAAATGTAAGTCTTAAAGCAGCTTACCCTAAAAGTGGGCATAAAAAGAAAGAACCATAGGTAAAAATAATCCAGAAAAATTACCTTACTGTAGAACACTGTAGTGTAAAATTCTAATCACACCCATTCTTGAGCAGTTTCCTCTAACATCAAAATTAACATGGGCTTACAGGCAAAGGAACACTTCAAAGCAAGTCTTCTGCCAAATACTCTAGGAATATAAACTGTCAGTTCTTATACCTGCTTTTGAAAGCAACCTGAAATCTCTTTAGCACCTCCTGAAAGAATAGGGAGGAGGATAAAAGAGCCAAGAGAGATGAGATTTACTTTGCTCCCATAGTACCCATTCCAAGTTCCAGGATAAGGGACCTCAGTACGGGAAGCAAAAATATTTTAAAATTTAATTTTGGGAGAAATCTATCCTGATTCATGAACCAAGAAAGAAATTAGCTATTATTCAGAATCTCAAGAGACACCTGGAGTAACAGGCAAATTTGGCCTTGGAATACAGAATGAAGCAGGGCAAAGGCTAATAGAGTTTTGCCAAGAGAACACACTGGTCATAGCAAACACCCACTTCCAACAACACAAGAGAAGACTCTACACATGGACATCACCAGATGGTCAACACCGAAATCAGATTGATTATATTCTTTGCAGCCAAAGATGGAGAAGCTCTATACAGTCAGCAAAAACAAGACTGGGAACTGACTGCAGCTCAGATCATGAACTCCTTATTGCCAAATTCAGACTTAAATTGAAGAAAGTAGGGAAAACCACTAGACCATTCAGGTATGACCTAAATCAAATCCCTTATGATTATACAGTGGAAGTGAGAAATAGATTTAAGGGACTAGATCTGATAGATAGACTGCCTGATGAACTATGGATGGAGGTTCGTGACATTGTACAGGAGACAGGGATCAAGACCATCCCCAAGGAAAAAAAATGCAAAAAAGCAAAATGGCTGTCTGAGGAGGCCTTAAAAATAGCTGTAAAAAGAAGAGAAGTGAAAAGCAAAGGAGAAAAGGAAACATAAACCCATTTGAATGCAGAGTTCCAAAGAAAAGCAAGGAGAGATAAGAAAGCCTTCCTCAGTGATCAATGCAAAGAAATAGAGGAAAATAATAGAATGGGAAAGACTAGCGATCTCTTCAAGAAAATTAGAGATGCCAAGGGAATATTTCATGCAACAATGGGCTCAATAAAGGACAGAAATGGTATGGACCTAACAGAAGCAGAAGATATTAAGAAGAGGTGGCAAGAACACACAGAAAAACTGTACAAAAAAAGATCTTCACGACCAAGATAATCATGATGGTGTGATCACTCACTTGGAGCTAGACATCCTGCGATGTGAAGTCAAGTGGGCCTTAGGAAGCATCACTATGAACAAAGCTAGTGGACGTGATAGAATTCTAGTTGAGCTATTTCAGATCCTAAAAGATGATGCTGTGAAAGTGCTGCATTCAATATGCCTGCAAATTTGGATAAAACTCAGCAGTGGCCACAGGACTAGAAAAGGTCAGTTTTCATTCCAATGCCTAAGAAAGGCAGTGCCAAAGAATGCTCAAACTACCACACAATTGCACTCATCTCACACGCTAGTAAAGTAATGCTCAAAATTCTCCAAGCCAGGCTTCAGCAACACGTGAACCGTGAACTTCCAGATATTCAAGCTGGATTTAGAAAAGGCAGAGGAACCAGAGATCAAATTGCCAACATCCTCTGGATCATCGAAAAATCATGAGAGTTCCAGAAAAACATCTATTTCTGCTTTATTGACTGTACCAAAGCCTTTGACTGTGTGGATCACAAGAAACTGTGGAAAATTTTGAAAGAGATGGGCATACGAGACCACCTGACCTGCCTCTTGAGAAATCTGTATGCAGGTCAGGAAGCAACAGTTAGAACTGGACATGGAACAACAGACTGGTTCCAAATAGGAAAAGGAGTACGTCAAGGCTGTATATTGTCACCCTGCTTTTTAACTTATATGCAGAGTACACCATGAGAAACGCTGGGCTTGGAGAAGCACAGGCTGAATCAAGATCGCTGGGAGAAATATCAATAACCTCAGATATGCAGATGATACCACCCTTATGGCAGAAAGTGAAGAAAAATGCATAGCCTCTTGATGAAAGTGAAAGAGGAGAGTGAAATAGTTGGCTTAAAGCTCAACATTCAGAAAATTTAGATCATGGCATCTGGTCCTGTCACTTGATGGCAAATAGATGGGGGAACAGTGGAAACAGTGGCTGATTTTTTGGGGGGCTCCAAAATCACTGCAGATGGTGACTGCAGCCATGAAATTAAAAGACTCTTACTCCTTGGAAAGAAAGGTATGACCAACCTAGACAGCATATTAAAAATCAGAGATATTACTTTGTCAACAAAGGTCTTTTAGCAAAGGTCTTTAGTCAAGGCCATGGTTTGTCCAGTAGTCATGTATGGATGTGAGAGTTGGACTATAAAGAAAGCTGAGCCCAGAAGAATTGATGCTTTGGAACTGTGGTGTTGGAGAAGACTCTTGAGAGTCCCTTGGACTGCAAGGAGATCCAACCAGTACATCCTAATGGAAATCAGTCCTGGGTGTTCATTGAAAGGACTGATGTTGAAGCTGAAACTCCAATACTTTGGCCATCGGATGCAAAGAGCTGACTCATTGAAAAGACCCTGATGCTGGGAAAGATTGAGGACAGGAGGAGAAGGGGATGTTAGAGGATGAGATGGTTGGATGGTGTCACCGAGTCAATGGACATGAGTTTGGGTAATCACTAACTCCAGGAGTTAGTGATGGACAGGGAGGCCTGGCATGCTGCAGTTCATGGGGTCACAAAGAGTTGGAGATGACTGAGCAGCTGAACTGAACTGATAATAGTAAATGCAGGGAGTAGTTGGCACACATCCTCTTTTAGGCTTTTCCTTTTTTGTGTTTTCTTTGCTACTTTTGGTAACATGGCTTCGTAGTGTTGTTGGCTTCACTTAATAGGTTAATAAATATCTTGCTGTTTTCTTCAGTTCCATTCAGTCGCTCAGTACTGTCAGGCTCTGCGACCCCATGAATCGCAGAATGCCAGGCCTCCCTATCCATCACCAACTCCCAGAGTTTACTCAACTCATGTCCATCGAGTCAGTGATGCCATCCAGCCATCTCATCCTCTGTCGTCCCCTTCTCCTCCTGCTCCCAATCCCTCCCAGCATCAGGGTCTTTTCCAATGAGTCAATGGATAGGGAGGCCTGGCATGCTATCGTTCATGGGGTCGCAAAGAGTCGGGCATGACTAAGCAACTGGACTGATCAGAAGCTCATTTAATAAATTCTGTCATGTTTGGGGGAAATTAGTAGACTTTTATGTAAAAAAAAAAATCACTAGGATCACAAATAAAACTTGGATTAGAATACAATGAGTAATTTAAAATTTGAGTCCTATGTACCTTTGACCTGCTAATCTTCATAAGATAAAATTGCATAATCTTTATGACTGTTAAATTGTCAGACAAGAAATAGTAAGATCTTACTCTGGACCATACAGAATAAGCTAACAGAGCTACTGCTTTGTAAATTAAATTTTAGAAATCAATACAAAGATGTATGATATAATTACCCAGGGAGTGATAGTTATGTTTTAGAAGAATTTCACTATAGTCTAAACTCTCTTTTCCCAAACTACAGCATTTTTGTTGTTGCTACCTAGCTTTGAGCATAAGGCTCTGAAAAGAAATATCCAGGGCAAGTAAATAGTGTGAATTTCAATATTTTTGTTATTGAATCTAGATTTTCTCTTCAAAGATTAACAAAAAACAAATGAATCATATGGATACTAACATCAAGTATACCAAAGTAGACTATAAGATTTATTGGAAAATTCAGGTTAGAAATTCATCTTGAGAATATTAATGGCCTTTTTCTCTTAATATTTTCTTTTTCGAGAGAATGAGAATGAGTGGAACAATAAACTGCTTCAAAAAAAGAAAAACTAACCCAGACATTCTACTTTTATTATTGTTTTCTCATAATGAAAGTCAGATATAGATACCAAACAGTGGTAGTAATTTTATAACATCAGAAAGCTATTTTTACTATTTCTTTTATGAAAGCTGACTTGATTTAGGAGCTAAACTCCTTAGTAAAAGAGCATTAAAATGCAAAAACAAATTTGAAGTCCAAAGAATTTATTCATATCTTCAAAGAAAGTTATTTACATTCTGATCTTCCATGCTCTGATTTGTAAAATATTCCAAATGCCACCACCTCTTGATATAAAACTCATTTCATTGTGTAAGGGGGTTTGAGGTCTAGTATTAACACCAGCCTCATATATACAATGACTTTAGTGTTATAAACACTCTAGCCATAAGGCTTTATAAATTATATTTGTTCTTCTGTTTTATGAAGATACTTAATATATGCTGTCTAACATGTTTATGACTATATGACTTGCCAAATAAGCACAGGATATAGAATATGTGTTCAAAAAGCAAAGAACTGGTTTTTGTGTTCATTTTATTATTTAGTAGTTTTGAACAACTAAATGCCAGATACTGCTATAGGCAGAAAACACAGCTGTGAACCATTATAAAAGAATCTCCTGGCTTCATAGAATAGAATATAGTGAGGGAGAATGAGACAATAAACAAGACAGAGAAATAAAATATGCACTATGATGGATGCTTATAAGTGCTATGGAGTAAAAGTAGAGAAGAAGGACTGGGAGTATTAAGCAGGGGCTAGTCCCAGGTGGCGGTGGTAGTAAAGAATTTACTGCCAAGGCAGGAGACGTCAGAAACCCACAGCTTCGGCCCCTTGGTTGGGAAATGCCCTCCAGGAGAGCATTACAACCCACTCCAGGATTCTTGCCTGGAGAATTCCATGGATAGGGGAGCCTGGCGAGCTGTGGTCCATAGGGTCATAAAGAGTCAGACACAACTTAGCAGAAAGAGAGATTATAATTTTAAATAGGGTGATCAGGCAGGGTCTTGCTGAGAATGTGATACCTGAGTAAAGCCCAGAATGAGCTGAGAGAGCATGTGTTTATGGAGAAGCAACTTTTCCAGGCTTTGGGAAGAGTCATGGCAAAGTCCCTAAGGCAGTTAAATGGCTGACATGTTGAAAAGAAAGATCAGGATGGTAGGAGTAAAGTTGAGTGAGCTAGATAATAGCAGGAAATGATATCAGACAGATAAAGAGCAGGGGGCAGATGTTAGACTTTTGAACCAGTTTAGAGACAGGGGCTTTTACATTGAGATGGAAAAGCATTTCAGAGACTTGAACAGATGTGAAACAAAATCTGACCTACCTTTTGTCAGAGTCAAGATCTCTCTTGCTGTTCTTTTTACAATAAACTGATACAGTACAGGGATCCAGCAAGAAGACCAGTTAGGAAAATCCTAGTATACTTGGATTAAGATGCAGCTGTAGAGGTGATTATAGTGGTTCAGTTCTACATATACTTTGAAGCTAAAACTGAAATGTTTAACTGCTAAACTGAATACAAGTATGAAAGAAGAAAGACACCAATATTTTGGCCTAAGCCCACATAAGATTGGGCTTCCCAGGTGGCTTAGTGGTAAGGAACTTGCCTGCAATGCAGGAGACCCGGGTTCGATCCCTGGGTCAGGAAGATCCCTTGGAGGGAAATGACAACCCACTCCAGTATTTTTGCCTGGAAAATCTCAAAGAACAGAGGAGCTTAGTGGGCTATAGTCCATAAGGTTGCGAAGAATCGGACACAACTGAGTGACTAAGCACACACACATGCACACACACACACACAAGATTAGCATTGCTATTAATTGAGATGCATAAGACTAATTGAAGATGACAAACTCAGTTTTGGACATTTTAAATTCCTACATTTTGACAATATGAATCTGAACGTCAGAGGAAATGTCTGGATTAAGAAATGTAAATTCCAGTGTTATCAATATTTAGATGTTATTTAAAACCAGGAGATGGAAGAAATAATCAATGGTGTCAATAGAGGTAGAAAGAGAAAAGGTACAGATATTGAACCCAGGGAGTAATCAAGTATTAATGAGTCAGGGGGATGAGAAGCAACTAACAACAAAGACTGGGGAATAATCAATGAGGGTAGAAGGAAGACCAGGCAAGTGGGCTGACCTAGAGCCAAATGAAGAAAGTACAAGAAAAGTGTCTAATGATTTAAAAAAATGGAAACTGACAAGTTATCACTTTATATAGCAATATGGAAGTTATAAATAATATTGGCAAGAGTAGTTTAGACGAAGTTGTTGAGGTGAACACCTGAGTGGTGTAGATTCAAGAGAAATTAGAACAAGTATAGGAAAAAAAAATTAACTATTCCTGCAGTGGGGAAGATAAATGTGGTGACAGCTTGGTAGGGCAGGGTTGTTAATATATTTTTTAAATGGGAGAAATATAGGAATATGTAATGCTGTTGGTTATAATTCATTAGAGATGGACACATTATTGTTGATGTAGAAAAAAAGAGGGAAAATGTTTTGTCCTAGAATAGCAAGAGGGGAAGAGATCTAGGACACAAAAGAGGGAACTAGCCTATTATAGAAACATGGGCAGTTCATCACAGTTGAGAATAAAAGGCAATAAAATAACTAGAACTGATAGTTTCAAAGAATTTACAAATAAATATAATATTCACTGGTTTATAGACATTAGATTCTTATTACTATAACAGATTCCTAGAAACCATAATTGGGTAAAGTCTTAAAAAAAAAAGTACGTATCAGCCACTCTATACTATAAACACAGAACCTGACTCAGAGTAGGCCCTAAAATATTGTTGAATAAACCATAATTGTGTATTAAGTAGCTGTGAATAAATTAGTAAAGCTGAGGTGCATACCCTTTATAATCATTTGAAATTGGCAAATGTATACAACATATTAAGTGGTACTAGAATTCCTTCTTTTATATGTAATGTAAACAGAAGCCTCAGAAGTTCAGTGGTTTTCTATTGTCACAGGGTTTGAAAAACTTGAAACTAGAATCCAGGTATTGTAATTTCTAATTAAATACTTTTCCATAAAGCCTGTACTGTCCTACTCATTAGATGGACCTAATGCGCTATAAAGTATGCTGAGTACATAAAAAGGCAAATTCATGGTAACATAAATATGAAGATTTGGGGTTCTTGAGTACTTATATTCAGTATAGTTATACCAGCCCTAATAATCATCTCACATTTCCTTAATGGCAGCCCACTCCAGTACTCTTGCATGGAAAATGCATGGACAGAGGAACCTGGTAGGCTACTGTCCATGAGGTCGCAAAGAGTCAGACATGACTGAGCGACTTCACTTATTTACTTACTTCCTTGTTAGAACTTAGGAGTATTTCTGATGAGTGCTTTCTGTGGCCCATGTCTCTTAAAGGTTTCTGTCCATGGGATTCTCCAGGCAATACTAGAGTGGGTTGCCATTTCCTTTTCCGGTATTTGCCCAACCCAGGAATCAAACCCAGGTCTCCTGCCTTGCAGCAAGATTATTTACTGAGTGAGCTACAAGGGAAGCCCTAAAGGCTTCTAGGTGGGCTGCCGTCTATGGGGTCGCTCAGACTCGGACACAACTGAAGCGACTTGGCAGCAGCAGCAGCATGAATATAATGAAATAAAGATGACTTAGAGTAAAACAGAAGTAGGCCATGAGTAGAACCCTGGTTGAACAGGTTACTCAACCTGTCTATGCTTCAGTTTTATCATCTGTAAAACGGGAATAACACCCTCATTGGAATGTTTTAAGGATTGAGTCAGAAATTAATATTATATCACTTCTGATTCCCTCAGGTAAAGATATTAGCCCCAAATGAAATTTCAGCCAAATGTCTTAAATTTTTTTGCTCATGCTTAGAAAACAAACTATCTTTCCTTTTGTTCTGAAATTATACAGTCTCACAATTCCATAGTGCTAGTTCAATAACATACGAGTTCTGAGCTTCTATCCCAACCTAAAGATGTGCTCTGTCCTTCCCAGCCCCTGCCCCTGCCCTCTTTCCCACCCACCCACCACACATAGTTGAGGCTTGTTTCAAGCCTTAAAGCAGGTCTGCATTGGAGGATGAGGGCGTGGTCTCTCTTTACTCTGACATCCCCTACTCATAGCAGTACTTTCTGACCCTTCTAAGAATCAGGGCCATGGAAGGGGAAACTGGGAGAAAGATCACAGTGGTGTGGGCTGACCTACATGTCATCCATGACCGGGGCTTTCTGAGTGGCAAATAGATAATCAATGGTCTTTCTTCCAAGGTGCATTTGTGGCTTCCTCAAAAAACCCCTCTGTAGATTCTTCTTTGGTTTTCAGTGACTTGCTCTCAGTATCTTCTCTGAAGTCAATATCCCAATTTGTCACTCATTGCTTACCATTTAGAAACTCGGGGTTTTAACATTCTACTTTGTGGGTTTACACAGAAATTACCCTAAGTAACATCTCCTTTCAAGGGAACTTCTTGCTGTTCAAAAAACTAACTTTTGTGTTGATATTGGAGGAGTTGCAACTTATCTGACAGGTGACTCTTCATCCTGCTATAGAGAAAGGGGCATTTCTGGCCACACCAGTGGCTTTTAGACTTCAGCTTCTCTATTCTTCAGCTTGTCGAGGAAGCACATCAAGCTCTCTGAACATTGCTCGTGAAGCCTGTCTCACTTGACTAAGTTCTATAGAAATCACCCCATGCTTCATACATGGTGTTGTAGATTAAGCACAGCAGACCAACTGCCATAAGAAACAGTTCTGTCTCTCTTCTAGCTTTGCCAACTTTTGTAGAGTCTTAAAATGGAGTTTAAGCTAATATTGGATTAATTAGTTGGATTATATCTTAGCACCTCCTGCGAATAAAGTCTTGCACCTCACTTATTTAGTCTCTCCTCAAACAGAAAGACAGCCTCCCATTTTAATATCTGGATGCTTAAATGAAACATTACCTGGCATAGGTGGAGTGTTCAGAAATGTTAGATATTACTGTCTATTTATTATTTAGTATTTTAAAAGTGGCTAAGTGAGGAATTGCTCACAGAAAAAAAGTATTAGGAGAAAAAAGTTTGAAAGATTTAGGAATCAAGACAATGTGGTATCGTGAAAGTTAAGAGTGAAATTTTTTGTTGTTGTTCATTTATTTTGGGAGGTATTTTTTGAGAAGAGAGTTAATCACAATGTCACATTTTGCAGTGAATTTTAATAAAACAAACCACCTACATTCATCAGTTGGTAACCGGTAACATAATTTTTAGTAAGGTTTTAGAAGAAAAGCCCAACTGCCGATGCTCAGAAAGTGAACAGAAGATGAAGACACCGAGACAGTGAAAATCGACAAGTCAGGGAATAAAGGAAAAAGAGATCGGTAGCTAAATGGAGACACGGTGTTAAGGAACCCTTTTGTTGTTATTGTACTTACCATCACTGTACTTTTATGGAATAGATTTGAATATGTTACCAAAAAGCCAGTTGAGAAGGAGAGGGAGAAATTGAAGATACAGGAGACAAAAAAAAGTCAAAGGAGGAGATAAAAAGGAGGGGATCAAGGATTTGGAGGGAAGTATTAAACAAGAAGGGTAGTGCTTAAGGTTGGAGAACATAGGTAAATAAAGAGGAGTATGGATATAAATAAGTATATGAGAATATGTAGGAAAAGAGTGAGTACTAAAGAACAACACACCTTGTAGCCTGTGAGGGGCATGGTTATGAAGAATTATGGACATGAGAATTTCAGGATGAGATAATTCATAGCATATTTTGGCACACAGAGGCCATGAACATGAAGAATGAAAGGGGATCACTAGATTTGCAAACTGTGGCACATTTTGCAAATGCACACATCAGTGGCATACAGGAGTGTGTTTTTAGGAGAATGGTGATGATAGAAGCCTGATTATAAGGGGTGAAAAAGAAAAGAGAGGGACTTCCCTGGCAGTCTGATGGTTACGACTCCACCTTTCAACTGCAGTGGGCATGGGTTCAGTCCCGGGTCAGGGAACTAAGATCCTGCATGCCTCACAGCACAGTCACACAAAAAGAGTTATAAATAGAGACAAATAAAAGGCTATAAATAACAGGAAATAAAGGCTGAGGGTAAATACCATTTCATTTGTCTGGGGGAAAAATAACTGGAAGAAAGAGAAATACATTTAAGATAGAATAACCATAATCAGAGATAGCAAAAGATATAGCATCTTTATTTTTGACAGGAGTGAGGGATAAAACCCTTCTGTATGTGGTGTGCTGGCATTAGGTCTCACCTAACAGAAGCAGAAGATATTAAGAAGAGGTGGCAAGAATACACAGAAGAACTGTACAAAAAAGATCTTCACCACCCAGATAATCACAATGGTGTGATCACTCATATAGAGCCAGACATCCTGGAATGTGAAGTCAAGTAGGCCTTAGAAAGCATCACTACGAACAGAGCTAGTGGAGGTGATGGAATTCCAGTGGAGCTATTTCAAATCCTGAAATGATGATGCTGTGAAAGTGCTGGGCTCAATATGCCAGCAAGTTTGGAAAAGTCAGCAGTGGCCACAGGACTGGAAAAGGTCAGTTTTCATTCCAATCCCAAAGAAAGGCAATGCCAAAGAATGCTCAAACTACTGCACAATTGCACTCATCTCACA